>NC_064922.1:96386555-96726971 GCF_023897955.1 Schistocerca gregaria
AACACTGATCGCGTGTTAATAAGATAAGACCATTATTGGGGGCGATTTTTTGTCATGTTATTAATGTTAAACAATTATTTCATCTTGATGCTCCTATAACTTCTGGAAATCAGAAATGGAAAGGTGCAGCTCCAATCTTTAATAATAGTCTAGATCTAATTATTATTGATGGGATAAATTCTGTTTCCCATCCCATGGGATATTTTATTTGAATCAGCAAAATTGAAAATAATAATATTGTCGATGCTATTGCTTGGACAATAAAATATTTAATTGATGATTCATTTATTATTATATTTTTATTTCTTGTTAGGAGCGGAATAAATGAAAGTAAGTTGATCTCAAGCCTATTCAAACCCCAAATCAGGAATTTGATGAAATGGACTGGATCGTTCCTATCATTAATGTTGATAGGAAGAGAAGTTTTGTAGAGTTGTTGGTCATTAAAAAGGAGAGGATTGATACCTCTATAAATGGGGTATGAACCCATTAGCTTGTTTAGCTTACCTTTTTACATTAAGATGTATGATGCACGTTAGTTTTTGATACTAAAGGAGGTAGTTTAATTCTATCTTATGTAATTTTAATGAAGGTAATTTTATTTACTTTATTTACCCTATCAAGGTAACCCTTTAATCAGGCACTTCATTTATTTAATATATAAATCGAAAGTTTTTTTTTGAAATTCTTTTATGTATTATTTTGTTTAATTACGATTAATTTATCCTGCTCATTTTATTTTTTTATATATATATATATATAATAAATAATTTATATTAATATATTACATTCAATTGAAATTAAAGTATTATAAGTTCATCTTACCATTATCAATTGATTATTTTAATGCAATTATTTACCTAGGATTATAGCTACTTATGTTTTTAGCTTAAAATAGGTTATTATAATATAATATATATAATAATATGTAATTTAATATTTAATATTATTATAATTGGATATAATAAATAAAATTATTAATTTAAATATAAAATATTATAATTAATATAAATAATTATATTAATTATAATAATATAATTATGTAAATTATCTATAATTAGATTATTTAACTAATATATATGAAAGTTAACTTAATATAAAAAAAGAGTTCATATTAATAACATATTATATTAAATTACATAATTGTATAAAATATATTTATTATATTATTTAATCTTTCTTTATTTTATTAGTGAAAAGAAAGATTAAATAAGAAAGAATATAATACATTTATTGCTATACATGTTCCATATTAATCTTTAATTATATATAATAGAGAAGTTGTTGTGGTCATACATAGGGGCGTTTCTTTTTTTTTTTGTTAATGTTTGTGGTTTTTTTTCTTTTTTTTTCTTTAAATATTTCAATCTTTTATTTTTTCCTGAATTAATAGATTTAAAATTTTCTTATTTTTTATTTTTAAAAATTTTATTCTTGCTTGTTTATTCACTTTTTCTTTGTATTATATGTAGGTTTTGTTAGACTAAATGTTCTTTTTGCAGTAATTTGATTTAATTATCAAGTGATTTTGGATTTAGCAATTGATTTAGTATCGGCATAATTCGTGCCAGCTGCCGCGGTTATACGATTGATACAAGTGAATATTATTGGTTAAAACAGTTGTTTATATTATTAGGGTTGAAATATAAATTTGTAAGGTGAAATGTTAAAATTTATTTGTGGCCCTTTTTATGAATCTGTGAAAATTTAAATAATAAACTAGGATTAGATACCCTATTATTTTAAATGTTAATTATATTTACCAGGGTACTATTAGTTAAGGTCTTTAAAACCCAAAGAATTTGGCGGTATCTCATTCCAATCAGAGGAACCTACCCCATGATTGATAATACACGATTTTACTCTACTTAATTTATTTGTTTGTATATCTCCGTTATCAGAGAATCTTTTTAGAGTTATAATTCTCAAGATTTATAATTATAAAATTATTTCAGGTCAAGGTGCAGCCTTATAGTTAAGAGGAGGTGGGTTACAATAGATTTTTGTTTATAACGGATTTGATAGTGAAATACTGTTAATGAAGGTGGATTTGATAGTAATTTAATTTATTTAATTTAACTGATATTGGCTCTGAGATGTGTACACATCGCCCGTCGCTCTCATTATTACACATCGCCCGTCGCTCTCATTATTGATTATTCTATTTTATTTTAAAGTAGCTTCAATTTAGATGAGATAAGTCGTAACATAGTAGATGTACTGGAAAGTGTATCTAGGAAGAGTTTCAAGATATAACTTATTAGTAAAGTGTTTCATTTACACTGAAAATTTTTCTGTGCAAATCAGGATATCTTGATTATTTATTTTATTATATTTATTTTTTGTTTATTTAATTATTTAATATAAATAATTTTATTGTATTTTTGTCTTAGTATATTTTATAGAATTGATTTTTTAAATTATAGTTTATTGGTAATGTAAGTGTTTTATGAAATATTATTTTAAATTTTTTTAAGTAGATTTTATTTATTGTACCTTTTGTATCAGGGTTTATCAAAATTTTAGTATTTATTTTACTTGTCTCGATTTGGGTTGATTTATAAATAATTTATAGTTAATGTATCATAATTATTATTAAATTATTTATAGAAATGAGATGTTAATCGTTTCCCAAGATATCTAGTTTCTTAAGAAAAAATTTAATTTTTTAAAGTTATTTGTTTTTATTTAATTTTTTAAGTAAAAATATTAACTTATTTATTCTTTAAGGGATAAGCTTTGAAGTTAATAACCTATAATTTATTTTATAGAAATATAATAGTAAGCTTTAAACCAGCTATCTTTAAGATTACGTTTTAGTTCATTATTTTTTATTTTGATTTTATAAATATTTTAGGTTTTTTATTAAGATTATTAATTTAATTTAAAAATTTTTGTAATAATGATAGAATTAGTATATTTATTTGTATGAAATTTTTACCTTGTGAACTTATTATAAGGAACTAGGCAAAATTGATTTCCGCCTGTTTATCAAAAACATGTCCTCTTGTTTATATTTTGAGGTCTGGCCTGCTCACTGAGCGTATTTTTAAAGAGCCGCGGTATTTTGACCGTGCAAAGGTAGCATAATCATTAGTCTCTTAATTAGTGGCTGGAATGAATGGCTTGACGAGAAATCAACTGTCTCTTAATAAATTTTTGAATTTAACTTTTGAGTCAAAAGGCTTAAATTCTTCTTTAGGACGAGAAGACCCTATAGAGCTTGACATTTTACTTTTATATAGTTTTTTGTTTGTCTTTCTATATTTAATGATGATGTTTTGTTGGGGTGACATGAAGAATAGATAAACTCTTCATTATTATATCATTTATTTATGTTTGTTATTTTGATCCATAATTTATGATCATAAGATTAAGTTACCTTAGGGATAACAGCGTAATTGTTTTTGAGAGCTCATATCGACAAAGCAGATTGCGACCTCGATGTTGGATTAAGAAAAATTTTGGGTGCAGGAGCCCAATGATTAGGTCTGTTCGACCTTTAAATTCTTACATGATCTGAGTTCAGACCGGCGTGAGCCAGGTCGGTTTCTATCCTAAGATTGTTAATCCATATTAGTACGAAAGGACCATATGGTTCAAATATTTTTGTTATATTGATTAATATTAATTTATTTACTATTTTGACAGATTAATGTGTTGAATTTAGAATGTAGATTTTTTCTACAAATAGTATTGATACTTTATGATTTATTTATATTTATTTTGAATTTTCTTTTATTGGTTATTTGTGTTTTAATTAGTGTTGCCTTTTTAACGTTATTAGAGCGTAAGGTTTTAGGTTATATTCAGATTCGAAAGGGTCCAAATAAGGTAGGTTTTGTTGGAATTCCTCAGCCATTTAGAGACGCTATTAACTTAATTTGTAAGGAGCAGCCAATTCCTATTATATCTAATTACCTACTTTATTATTTTTCCCCTGTTTCTAATTTAATGATTTCTTTAGCCGTTTGAGTAATTTTTCCTTATTTAACTTATATGTGTTCTTTTTCTTATGGATTTTTATTTTTTTTATGTTGTACTAGATTAGGTGTTTATACTGTTATAATTGCTGGTTGATCTTCTAATTCAAATTATTCATTATTAGGTTCTCTTCGTTCTGTTGCTCAAACAATTTCTTATGAAGTTAGTTTAGCTTTAATTTTATTGTCTTTAATTATTTCAATTGGTAGTTTTAATATGTTTGATTTTATAAACTATCAGCTTTATTGTTGATTTATTATTATTTCTTTTCCTTTAGCTTTAGCTTGTTTTGCTTCTTGCTTAGCTGAAACTAATCGTACACCTTTTGATTTTGCTGAAGGGGAATCTGAGTTAGTTTCAGGATTTAATATTGAGTATGGTGCGGGTGGTTTTACTTTAATTTTTTTTGCTGAAAATACTAGAATTGTCTTCATAAGAATGTTATTGGCTTTAATTTTTTTGGGCGGTGATTTTTATTCTTTTATATTTTTTATTAAGCTTGCTATTATATCTTTTGGTTTTATTTGGGTTCGTGGAACATTACCACGGTTCCGTTATGATAAATTAATTTACTTAGCTTTAAAAGTTTTTTACCTTTATCTTTGAATTTTTTTATTTTCTTTCTTGGTTTAAAGATTGTATTTATCTCATTTGTTTAGTGAAATTTTTTGAGAAAAGTTAATAGAAGAGTTAAACTTCTAATTTTATGTTTTCAAAACATATGCTTTTCCTAAGCTAATTAACTTTATTCCTTAATTAATTTATCTCATGCGTTTGCGACATGGACATTAATTAAGAAATATGTGAAGTAAA
Source organism: Schistocerca gregaria (assembly GCF_023897955.1). Classification (NCBI taxonomy): domain Eukaryota; kingdom Metazoa; phylum Arthropoda; class Insecta; order Orthoptera; family Acrididae; genus Schistocerca; species Schistocerca gregaria. The sequence continues at coordinate 96,391,353 of NC_064922.1, forward strand.
TAATTGTTAAGATTTGACCTGTTATAATATAAGGTTCTTCAACAGGTCGTTTACCAATTCACGTTATTAACCATACAACAACTACTATAATTCAGAATAAAATTTGATTAAAAGGGTAAAATTGAATGCCTCGGAATGGTGTTTTATTATAAAATGGTAAAATTATTAAGATTCTAATTGATAAAAATAATGCAATAACACCTCCTAACTTATTAGGGATAGATCGTAGAATTGCATATGCAAATAGGAAATATCATTCTGGTTGAATGTGAACTGGTGTTACTAATGGGTTGGCAGGTACAAAGTTATCTGGATCTCCTAATAGGTAAGGATTAATTAAACATAGTATAATTAATAATGATGTTATTATTACAAATGTAATAGAATCCTTAAAGGTAAAGTATGGATGGAATAGAATTTTTTCAATATCTCCATTTAGTCCAAGAGGATTATTAGATCCTGTTTGGTGAAGAAAAAATAAATGAATTGCTGCTATAGCAGCAATAATAAATGGTAATACAAAATGGAATGTGAAGAATCGATTTAATGTTGCATTATCAACAGCGAATCCTCCTCATACTCATTGGACTAAATCTGTTCCTAAGTATGGGATTGCTGATAATAAATTAGTAATTACTGTTGCACCTCAAAAAGATATTTGGCCTCAGGGTAAGACATATCCTATAAATGCAGTTGCTATAACTAAAAATAAAATCACTGTACCAATTATTCAGGTATGTATATATATATAAGATCCATAGTAAATTCCCCGTCCTACATGTAAGTAAATACAAATAAAAAATATAGATGCTCCATTTGCGTGTAAGGTTCGGATAATTCAACCATTATTTACGTCTCGGCAGATGTGTACTACACTACTGAATGCTATTTCAATATTTGATGTATAATGTATAGCTAAAAATAGTCCAGTTACGATTTGAATTACCAAACATAACCCTAATAGGGATCCAAAATTTCATCAAAATGAAATATTTGTTGGGGCAGGTAAGTCAATTAAAGAGTTATTAATAATTTTAATTAAAGGATGTCTTAATCGTAAGGGTTTATTCATTAGTAATTATCTTATTTTACGAATAGGTCCCTGATTAATATTGGTGATTTTAACAACTGCTAGTAGTGCTAAAAATAAATAAATTATTATTATTATTGTAATAATGAATGTTGGTCTATTATATAATTTTTCTAAAGATATTGTTATTTCTTGATAATTGATTGAATTATCAATATTTATAGTTTCGGTGTTTTTGAAAAAGTCTATAAATATAGATATATCTAGAATAATTAATATTAATATGATAAATACTCACATTATTAATGTAATAATTATAGTGATTGATTTAGGCTGAAATATTTCGTTTGATGCAATTCTTGTAATGTAAATAAATAATACTAGTATACCACCCAGAAATGTTAAAAATAAAATATGTGATAATCAATATCTTTCTATTATTGTTCCTGTTATTAATCCAACTAGGAAGGTTTGAAGGATAATAAAAAGCATTATTGATATTGGGTGTCTTAATTTAATAAAATTAATATTTATTACATTTGATAATGATATAATTATTATTTTGACCATTTCAGGGGTTAGTTTATTTAAAATACCGGTTTTGGGGACCGATGATGGAAGCTTTTCCACCTCTGAAGTTTTAAAAGTGGGGGCTGGACTTATTTCCGGTTTACAAGACCGGCGTTTTTTTTAAACTATTAAAACTAATGTTTATATTCTCTATTTTTACTTCTTTATTGATTTATTTTGCTGGTGTTTATGTTTTTTCTTCTAAATGTAAACATTTATTAATGGTTCTTTTGAGATTAGAATATATTGTTCTTTCTTTATTTATGTTAGTTATTGTATTTCTTATTGAGTTTGACTATGATTATTTTTTTCCTGTTATTTTTTTAGTTTTTTCTGTTTGTGAGGGTGCTTTAGGTCTTTCTATTTTAGTTTCAATAATTCGTTCTCATGGTAATGATTTTTTTAATTCTTTTGGTTTATCTTTATGTTAAAGTATTTATTTATAACTATTTTTTTGATCCCTCTTTGTTTATTAAATAATTGTTGATGGTTGGTTCATTCTTTAATGTTTCTGTCGGGTTTTGTTTTTATAATTTGTGTTTATTCATATGCTGATTTGAATATAATTAGATATTATTTTGGTATTGATTATTTTTCTTTTAGTTTAATTTTACTTAGTTTTTGGATTTGTTCTTTAATAATCACTGCTAGAGGTTCAGTTTATTTAAGTTCATATCGTTCTAATTTTTTTGTTTTTATGGTTTTGATTTTAATAATTATGCTTTATTGTTCATTTGCTAGATTAAGTCTTCTTTCTTTTTATATTTTTTTTGAGGCTAGATTAGTTCCTACTTTACTTTTAATTTTGGGTTGGGGTTATCAACCTGAGCGTTTGCAGGCTGGTGTTTATTTAATTTTTTATACTTTGGTTGCTAGATTACCTTTATTATTAGTTTTATTTAAGGTTTATGATTTTTCTAATACTTTATATTTTCCTTTATTGGTTGATTTTGGTTCTTATTATTTTATGTTTTATGTATTTATAATTTTGGCTTTTTTAGTTAAGATACCTATGTTTTTGGTTCATTTATGACTTCCTAAGGCTCATGTAGAGGCCCCTATTTCAGGTAGAATAATTCTTGCTGGTGTTTTATTAAAGTTAGGTGGTTAAGGTATTTTTCGTGTTATAAAGGTTATTTCTTATTTGGGTTTAAAGTTTAATTATTTTTGATTGTCTTTAGGTTTATCTGGGGGTGTTATTGTAAGATTTATTTGTTTTCGTCAGGTTGATTTAAAGTCTTTAATTGCATATTCTTCTGTTGCTCATATAAGAATGGTTATTGGTGGATTGATGACTATGAATTGATGAGGTTGTGTAGGTTCTCTTTCTCTAATGGTTGGTCATGGTTTATGTTCTTCTGGTTTATTTTGTTTATCTAATATTATTTATGAACGTTTAGGTAGACGAAGATTATTAATTAACAAGGGTATAATTAATTTGATACCAAGAATGGCTTTATGATGATTTCTTTTAAGATCATCAAATATGGCTGCTCCTCCTTCTTTAAATTTGGTAGGTGAAATTAGATTATTAAATAGAATTATATCTTGATCTTCTTTTAGATTCTTTGCTTTGATTTTTTTATCTTTTTTTAGAGCTGTTTATACTTTGTATATATATTCTTATTCTCAGCATGGGAATTATTATTCTGGTGTTTATACTTGTTCTCTTGGTTATTTTCGTGAATATCATCTTTTACTTTTACATTGATTGCCTTTAAATATTCTCTGTTTAAATGGTGAATATTTCTTTGTTTAGTTTGCTTAAGTATTTTAATTAATAATATTGTTTTGTGGAATCAATGATATGAAGTTTTTCATCTTAGGCCGTGAATTTATTTTCTATTTGTTCTTTGAGTTTTTTGCTTTGTTTATTTCGAGAACTATAATTTTTATTTTAGGTATTTATTATTTAATAATTGATTATAGAGTTTTTGTTGAGTGAGAGCTTTTCTATTTAAATGGTTCTATAGTTGTTATAACTTTAATTTTGGATTGAATATCTCTTATTTTTATATCTTTTGTTATATATATTTCTTCTTTGGTTATTTATTATAGAGAGGATTATATATCTGGTGAAATGAATATAAATCGTTTTATTATTATTGTTTTAATATTTATTCTTTCTATAGGTTTTTTAATTATTAGTCCTAATTTAATTAGAATTTTATTAGGTTGAGATAGTTTAGGTTTAGTTTCTTATTGTTTAGTTATTTATTATCAAAATGTAAAATCTTATAGTGCTGGTATATTAACTGCACTTACTAATCGTATTGGTGATGTTGCTATTTTAATTTCTATTGCATGAATGTTAAATTTTGGTGGTTGAAATTATATTTATTATTATGATTTTATTTCTAATTCTTTTGAAATAAAGCTCATTACTATATTAATTGTTTTAGCAGCTATAACTAAGAGAGCTCAGATTCCTTTCTCTTCATGACTTCCTGCTGCTATAGCAGCTCCTACTCCTGTTTCTGCTTTAGTTCATTTTTCTACTCTTGTTACTGCTGGTGTTTATTTATTAATTCGTTTTAGACCAATATTGGATACTTATAATTGTGGTTGATTTTTACTTTTAATTGGTTGTATAACTATATTTATGGCTGGATTGGGCGCTAATTTTGAGTTTGATTTAAAGAAGATTATTGCTCTTTCTACTTTAAGACAACTTGGTTTAATAATAAGAATTTTGGCTATAGGTTATAACGGATTTGATAGTGAAATACTGTTAATGAAGGTGGATTTGATAGTAATTTAATTTATTTAATTTAACTGATATTGGCTCTGAGATGTGTACACATCGCCCGTCGCTCTCATTATTGATTATTCTATTTTATTTTAAAGTAGCTTCAATTTAGATGAGATAAGTCGTAACATAGTAGATGTACTGGAAAGTGTATCTAGGAAGAGTTTCAAGATATAACTTATTAGTAAAGTGTTTCATTTACACTGAAAATTTTTCTGTGCAAATCAGGATATCTTGATTATTTATTTTATTATATTTATTTTTTGTTTATTTAATTATTTAATATAAATAATTTTATTGTATTTTTGTCTTAGTATATTTTATAGAATTGATTTTTTAAATTATAGTTTATTGGTAATGTAAGTGTTTTATGAAATATTATTTTAAATTTTTTTAAGTAGATTTTATTTATTGTACCTTTTGTATAAGGGTTTATCAAAATTTTAGTATTTATTTTACTTGTCTCGATTTGGGTTGATTTATAAATAATTTATAGTTAATGTATCATAATTATTATTAAATTATTTATAGAAATGAGATGTTAATCGTTTCCCAAGATATCTAGTTTCTTAAGAAAAAATTTAATTTTTTAAAGTTATTTGTTTTTATTTAATTTTTTTAGTACAAATATTAACTTATTTATTCTTTAAGGGATAAGCTTTGAAGTTAATAACCTATAATTTATTTTATAGAAATATAATAGTAAGCTTTAAACCAGCTATCTTTAAGATTACGTTTTAGTTCATTATTTTTTATTTTGATTTTATAAATATTTTAGGTTTTTTATTAAGATTATTAATTTAATTTAAAAATTTTTGTAATAATGATAGAATTAGTATATTTATTTGTATGAAATTTTTACCTTGTGAACTTATTATAAGGAACTAGGCAAAATTGATTTCCGCCTGTTTATCAAAAACATGTCCTCTTGTTTATATTTTGAGGTCTGGCCTGCTCACTGAGCGTATTTTTAAAGAGCCGCGGTATTTTGACCGTGCAAAGGTAGCATAATCATTAGTCTCTTAATTAGTGGCTGGAATGAATGGCTTGACGAGAAATCAACTGTCTCTTAATAAATTTTTGAATTTAACTTTTGAGTCAAAAGGCTTAAATTCTTCTTTAGGACGAGAAGACCCTATAGAGCTTGACATTTTACTTTTATATAGTTTTTTGTTTGTCTTTCTATATTTAATGATGATGTTTTGTTGGGGTGACATGAAGCATAGATAAACTCTTCATTATTATATCATTTATTTATGTTTGTTATTTTGATCCATAATTTATGATCATAAGATTAAGTTACCTTAGGGATAACAGCGTAATTGTTTTTGAGAGCTCATATCGACAAAGCAGATTGCGACCTCGATGTTGGATTAAGAAAAATTTTGGGTGCAGGAGCCCAATGATTAGGTCTGTTCGACCTTTAAATTCTTACATGATCTGAGTTCAGACCGGCGTGAGCCAGGTCGGTTTCTATCCTAAGATTGTTAATCCATATTAGTACGAAAGGACCATATGGTTAAAATATTTTTTGTTATATTGATTAATATTAATTTATTTACCATTTTGACAGATTAATGTGTTGAATTTAGAATTCATTTATGTAGATCTTTTCTACAAATAGTATTGATACTTTATGATTTATTTATATTTATTTTGAATTTTCTTTTATTGGTTATTTGTGTTTTAATTAGTGTTGCCTTTTTAACTTTATTAGAGCGTAAGGTTTTAGGTTATATTCATATTCGAAAGGGTCCAGATAAGGTAGGTTTTGTTGGAATTCCTCAGCCATTTAGAGATGCTATTAAGTTAATTTGTAAGGAGCAGCCAATTCCTATTATATCTAATTACCTACTTTATTATTTTTCCCCTGTTTTTAATTTAATGATTTCTTTAGCCGTTTGAGTAATTTTTCCTTATTTAACTTATATGTGTTCTTTTTCTTATGGATTTTTTTTATGTTGTACTAGATTAGGTGTTTATACTGTTATAATTGCTGGTTGATCTTCTAATTCAAATTATTCATTATTAGGTTCTCTTCGTTCTGTTGCTCAAACAATTTCTTATGAAGTTAGTTTAGCTTTAATTTTATTGTCTTTAATTATTTTAATTGGTAGTTTTAATATGTTTGATTTTATAAACTATCAGCTTTATTGTTGATTTATTATTATTTCTTTTCCTTTAGCTTTAGCTTGTTTTGCTTCTTGCTTAGCTGAAACTAATCGTACTCCTTTTGATTTTGCTGAAGGGGAATCTGAGTTAGTTTCAGGATTTAATATTGAGTATGGTGCGGGTGGTTTTACTTTAATTTTTTTTGCTGAAAATACTAGAATTGTCTTCATAAGAATGTTATTGGCTTTAATTTTTTTGGGCGGTGATTTTTATTCTTTTATATTTTTTATTAAGCTTGCTATTATATCTTTTGGTTTTATTTGGGTTCGTGGAACATTACCACGGTTCCGTTATGATAAATTAATTTACTTAGCTTTAAAAGTTTTTTACCTTTATCTTTGAATTTTTTTATTTTCTTTCTTGGTTTAAAGATTTTATTTATCTCATTTGTTTAGTGAAATTTTTTGAGAAAAGTTAATAGAAGAGTTAAACTTCTAATTTTATGTTTTCAAAACATATGCTTTTCCTAAGCTAATTAACTTTATTCCTTAATTAATTTATCTCATGCGTTTGCGACATGGACATTAATTAAGAAATATGTGAAGTAAATAATTGTTAAGATTTGACCTGTTATAATATAAGGTTCTTCAACAGGTCGTTTACCAATTCACGTTATTAACCATACAACAACTACTATAATTCAGAATAAAATTTGATTAATAGGGTAAAATTGAATGCCTCGGAATGGTGTTTTATTATAAAATGGTAAAATTATTAAGATTCTAATTGATAAAAATAATGCAATAACACCTCCTAACTTATTAGGGATAGATCGTAGAATTGCATATGCAAATAGGAAATATCATTCTGGTTGAATGTGAACTGGTGTTACTAATGGGTTGGCAGGTACAAAGTTATCTGGATCTCCTAATAGGTAAGGATTAATTAAACATAGTATAATTAATAATGATGTTATTATTACAAATGTAATAGAATCCTTAAAGGTAAAGTATGGATGGAATGGAATTTTTTCAATATCTCCATTTAGTCCAAGAGGATTATTAGATCCTGTTTGGTGAAGAAAAAATAAATGAATTGCAGCTATAGCAGCAATAATAAATGGTAATACAAAATGGAATGTGAAGAATCGATTTAATGTTGCATTATCAACAGCGAATCCTCCTCATACTCATTGGACTAAATCTGTTCCTAAGTATGGGATTGCTGATAATAAATTAGTAATTACTGTTGCACCTCAAAAAGATATTTGGCCTCAGGGTAAGACATATCCTATAAATGCAGTTGCTATAACTAAAAATAAAATCACTGTACCAATTATTCAGGTATGTATATATATATAAGATCCATAGTAAATTCCCCGTCCTACATGTAAGTAAATACAAATAAAAAATATAGATGCTCCATTTGCGTGTAAGGTTCGGATAATTCAACCATTATTTACGTCTCGGCAGATGTGTACTACACTACTGAATGCTATTTCAATATTTGATGTATAATGTATAGCTAAAAATAGTCCAGTTACGATTTGAATTACCAAACATAACCCTAATAGGGATCCAAAATTTCATCAAAATGAAATATTTGTTGGGGCAGGTAAGTCAATTAAAGAGTTATTAATAATTTTAATTAAAGGATGTCTTAATCGTAAGGGTTTATTCATTAGTAATTATCTTATTTTACGAATAGGTCCCTGATTAATATTGGTGATTTTAACAACTGCTAGTAGTGCTAAAAATAAATAAATTATTATTATTATTGTAATAATGAATGTTGGTCTATTATATAATTTTTCTAAAGATATTGTTATTTCTTGATAATTGATTGAATTATCAATATTTATAGTTTCGGTGTTTTTGAAAAAGTCTATAAATATAGATATATCTAGAATAATTAATATTAATATGATAAATACTCACATTATTAATGTAATAATTATAGTGATTGATTTAGGCTGAAATATTTCGTTTGATGCAATTCTTGTAATGTAAATAAATAATACTAGTATACCACCCAGAAATGTTAAAAATAAAATATGTGATAATCAATATCTTTCTATTATTGTTCCTGTTATTAATCCAACTAGGAAGGTTTGAAGGATAATAAAAAGCATTATTGATATTGGGTGTCTTAATTTAATAAAATTAATATTTATTACATTTGATAATGATATAATTATTATTTTGACCATTTCAGGGGTTAGTTTATTTAAAATACCGGTTTTGGGGACCGATGATGGAAGCTTTTCCACCTCTGAAGTTTTAAAAGTGGGGGCTGGACTTATTTCCGGTTTACAAGACCGGCGTTTTTTTTAAACTATTAAAACTAATGTTTATATTCTCTATTTTTACTTCTTTATTGATTTATTTTGCTGGTGTTTATGTTTTTTCTTCTAAATGTAAACATTTATTAATGGTTCTTTTGAGATTAGAATATATTGTTCTTTCTTTATTTATGTTAGTTATTGTATTTCTTATTGAGTTTGACTATGATTATTTTTTTCCTGTTATTTTTTTAGTTTTTTCTGTTTGTGAGGGTGCTTTAGGTCTTTCTATTTTAGTTTCAATAATTCGTTCTCATGGTAATGATTTTTTTAATTCTTTTGGTTTATCTTTATGTTAAAGTATTTATTTATAACTATTTTTTTGATCCCTCTTTGTTTATTAAATAATTGTTGATGGTTGGTTCATTCTTTAATGTTTCTGTCGGGTTTTGTTTTTATAATTTGTGTTTATTCATATGCTGATTTGAATATAATTAGATATTATTTTGGTATTGATTATTTTTCTTTTAGTTTAATTTTACTTAGTTTTTGGATTTGTTCTTTAATAATCACTGCTAGAGGTTCAGTTTATTTAAGTTCATATCATTCTAATTTTTTTGTTTTTATGGTTTTGATTTTAATAATTATGCTTTATTGTTCATTTGCTAGATTAAGTCTTCTTTCTTTTTATATTTTTTTTGAGGCTAGATTAGTTCCTACTTTACTTTTAATTTTGGGTTGGGGTTATCAACCTGAGCGTTTGCAGGCTGGTGTTTATTTAATTTTTTATACTTTGGTTGCTAGATTACCTTTATTATTAGTTTTATTTAAGGTTTATGATTTTTCTAATACTTTATATTTTCCTTTATTGGTTGATTTTGGTTCTTATTATTTTATGTTTTATGTATTTATAATTTTGGCTTTTTTAGTTAAGATACCTATGTTTTTGGTTCATTTATGACTTCCTAAGGCTCATGTAGAGGCCCCTATTTCAGGTAGAATAATTCTTGCTGGTGTTTTATTAAAGTTAGGTGGTTAAGGTATTTTTCGTGTTATAAAGGTTATTTCTTATTTGGGTTTAAAGTTTAATTATTTTTGATTGTCTTTAGGTTTATCTGGGGGTGTTATTGTAAGATTTATTTGTTTTCGTCAGGTTGATTTAAAGTCTTTAATTGCATATTCTTCTGTTGCTCATATAAGAATGGTTATTGGTGGATTGATGACTATGAATTGATGAGGTTGTGTAGGTTCTCTTTCTCTAATGGTTGGTCATGGTTTATGTTCTTCTGGTTTATTTTGTTTATCTAATATTATTTATGAACGTTTAGGTAGACGAAGATTATTAATTAACAAGGGTATAATTAATTTGATACCAAGAATGGCTTTATGATGATTTCTTTTAAGATCATCAAATATGGCTGCTCCTCCTTCTTTAAATTTGGTAGGTGAAATTAGATTATTAAATAGAATTATATCTTGATCTTCTTTTAGATTCTTTGCTTTGATTTTTTTATCTTTTTTTAGAGCTGTTTATACTTTGTATATATATTCTTATTCTCAGCATGGGAATTATTATTCTGGTGTTTATACTTGTTCTCTTGGTTATTTTCGTGAATATCATCTTTTACTTTTACATTGATTGCCTTTAAATATTCTCTGTTTAAAGGGTGAATATTTCTTTGTTTAGTTTGCTTAAGTATTTTAATTAAAAATATTGTTTTGTGGAATCAATGATATGAAGTTTTTCATCTTAGGCCGTGAATTTATTTTCTATTTGTTCTTTGAGTTTTTTTTCTTTGTTTATTTCGAGAACTATAATTTTTATTTTAGGTATTTATTATTTAATAATTGATTATAGAGTTTTTGTTGAGTGAGAGCTTTTCAATTTAAATGGTTCTATAGTTGTTATAACTTTAATTTTGGATTGAATATCTCTTATTTTTATATCTTTTGTTATATATATTTCTTCTTTGGTTATTTATTATAGAGAGGATTATATATCTGGTGAAAAGAATATAAATCGTTTTATTATTATTGTTTTAATATTTATTCTTTCTATAGGTTTTTTAATTATTAGTCCTAATTTAATTAGAATTTTATTAGGTTGAGATGGTTTAGGTTTAGTTTCTTATTGTTTAGTTATTTATTATCAAAATGTAAAATCTTATAGTGCTGGTATATTAACTGCACTTTCTAATCGTATTGGTGATGTTGCTATTTTAATTTCTATTGCATGAATGTTAAATTTTGGTGGTTGAAATTATATTTATTATTATGATTTTATTTCTAATTCTTTTGAAATAAAGCTCATTACTATATTAATTGTTTTAGCAGCTATAACTAAGAGAGCTCAGATTCCTTTCTCTTCATGACTTCCTGCTGCTATAGCAGCTCCTACTCCTGTTTCTGCTTTAGTTCATTCTTCTACTCTTGTTACTGCTGGTGTTTATTTATTAATTCGTTTTAGACCAATATTGGATACTTATAATTGTGGTTGATTTTTACTTTTAATTGGTTGTATAACTATATTTATGGCTGGATTGGGCGCTAATTTTGAGTTTGATTTAAAGAAGATTATTGCTCTTTCTACTTTAAGACAACTTGGTTTAATAATAAGAATTTTGGCTATAGGTTATCCAAAGCTTGCATTTTTTCATTTATTGGCTCATGCTTTATTTAAGGCATTATTATTTATATGTGCAGGTTCAATAATTCATAATTTGAAGGATTCTCAGGATATTCGTTTTATAGGATCAATTGTTAATTTCATACCTTTAACTTCAGTTTGTTTTAATGTTTCTAGTTTATCTTTGTGTGGAATACCTTTTTTAGCGGGACTTTAATCAAAGGATTTAATTCTTGAGATGGTTTGTTTAAGATGAATTAATTGTTTAATTTTTTTTCTTTATTTTTTTTCTACTGGTTTAACTGCTTCTTATTCTTTTCGTTTGTTTTATTATTCAATATCTGGTGATAATAATTTTTATTCTAGATTTTCTTTTGATGATAAGGGTTATTATATTTCATTTGGAATAATTGGTCTATTGTTTGTTGCTGTTTTTGGTGGTAGTCTTTTATCTTGATTAATTTTTCCTATTCCTCATGTGATTGCTTTACCTTATTATTTAAAGTTTTTAACTATTACAGTTGTTATTTTAGGTGCTTATTTAGGTTATTTTATTTCTAATTTTGATTTTTCTCATAATTTATTTTCTTTAAGTATACTTTCTTTTGTTAGATTTGCTGGTTCTATATGATTTATACCTTTTCTTTCAACTAAGTTTATTAGATATATTCCTTTAAAAATAGGTTATTATTCATCTAAGTCATTTGATTATGGTTGAGGTGAATTACTTGGTGGTCAAGGTTTATATAGATTATTTATTTATTTAATTGGTTATATTCAAGGTTGATATGATTCTAATTTCAAGATTTATCTTTTAACTTTTATTTTTTGAATATTTATTTTGGTAATATTGTTTTTCGTTTACTTAAATAGCTTATAATTAGAGCGTGACACTGAAGATGTTAAGGAAGTATTTTTACTTTTAAGTATTTATAAATATAGATATATGATTTTTACAGTGAAAATGTAATGTTTTATTTAAACTATATAAATTTTAGAAATGTTAACGGAGTTTAACCGCTAATATAAAAAGTTAGCAGCTTTCATATTGGCTTTACATTTCCTTAATTGGAACTATTATAGTTCAATTATTTTATTAACAGTAATACGCCTCTTTTTGGCTTCAATTAATAAGAGTAAGGGTAGTACATACCAATCTTCCAGGTCGAAACTGACTGCAATATTTCGCTTCTTATTCTATTTAAGGTTGATTGATAATATCAATACTTTTTGAATGCAACCCAAATGTTACATTTAACTACAACCCTTTATTCTGCTCATTGTAATGCTCCTTGGTTTCATTCATGGTATAGTCCTCCTAATAGAACTAGAATAAAAAATATTGTTGATACTGTTCAGATTATAATGTCTGAAGTTTTAAAAATAATTAGTGCAATTTCTACATCAAAAATTAAAAAGATTACTGCGATTAGGAAGAATCGTATTGAGAATGGTATTCGTGCTGATCTTTTTGGATCAAACCCACATTCAAATGGTGATCTTTTTTCTCGATCATTAATTAATTTTTTTGATAGTGTTGTTGCCAGGATTATAACAATTATTGGAATAATAAATCTAATGAAAACTCTTGTTGATAGAATTAGAATTGTTTTTCTTGATTTATATCAAGCTTTCTGATTGGAAGTCAAATGTACTATTTATACTAGAAAAACAATTATCTACCTCATCAATAAATAGAGATATATAAGAATAATCATACTACGTCTACGAAGTGTCAGTATCATGCTGCTGCTTCAAATCCAAAGTGATGTCTTGGTGAAAATTGATTTATTGAGTGTCGAAGTAGACATGTTGATAAAAAGATTGTTCCAATAATTACGTGTAAACCATGGAATCCTGTTGCAACAAAGAATGTTGATCCATAAACTGCATCTGCAATGGTAAAAGGTGCTTCTCAATATTCATATGCTTGAAGTATTGTAAAGTATAGTCCTAATAACACTGTGAAGAATAATCCTTGTAGTGCTTGAGTATGATTAGATTCCATTAAACTATGATGTGCTCATGTTACTGTTACTCCTGATGCTAAAAGAATAGCTGTATTAAGTAATGGAATTTGTATAGGGTTAAAGGGTTGAATTCCTATTGGAGGTCATAGTATTCCTAGTTCAATTGTTGGTGCTAATCTTCTTCTAAAGAATGCTCAAAAAAAAGAAACGAAAAATAATACCTCTGATGCAATAAATAAAATTATTCCTCATCGTAATACGATTGATACAAATCCTGTATGTAATCCTTGATATGTTCCTTCTCGTACTACATCTCGTCATCATTGAATTATAGTTAGTAGGGTAATTCCAAATCCAATTATGAATTAGTTAATATTAAATAGGTGGAATCATTTTGCTAGTCCTGATACTAGGACTATTGCTCCAATTGCTCCTGTTAATGGTCAAGGTCTATAGTCTACTAAGTGGAATGGGTGGTTTGAGTGAGTTGTTAACATAGGTTTAATATACTTCTCTAGAATATAGAGTTCTTAGAATTGAGAAAACATAGGCTTGAATTATTGCTACTGCTGATTCTAGAATTAATAGAAGTATTTGTCCAATAATTAGTAATGAGATTAAGTTTATTGCTATAGATAGTCCTGTGTTTCCTAATAAGGTTAATAATAAGTGTCCTGCAATTATATTTGCTGCCAACCGTACTGCTAATGTACCTGGTCGAATAACATTACTAATTGTTTCAATTAGTACTATAAATGATATTAATGCAGGTGGTGTACCTTGTGGTACAAGGTGTGTAAAAATATGATTAGTATGGTTAATTCATCCAAATAATATAAATCTTAGCAATATAGGTAGGGCAATTGCAAATGTTAATGCTAAATGTCTTGTTCTAGTAAAAATATAAGGGAATAATCCTATGAAATTGTTAAATAATATTATAATAAAAATTGAGATGAAAATGAATGTTGTTCCATTAAATGATTTTGGTCCAAGAAGTGTTTTAAATTCATTATGTAAGGTTAAATTTAGTTTATTTCAGATAATGTTAATTCGTGATGGTGTAAGTCAAAATAGTGATGGGATTAATAATAGTCCTAGAAATGTTCTAGTTCAATTTAATGATAAATTAAAGATGTTAGTTGATGGGTCAAATGTTGAGAATAGATTTGTTATCATTTTCAATTTAAGTTTTTTATTTCAATTGTTCCTTTTTCTGCTCTTTTAATAAGGTTAGGTTTAAATGAGAAGAAGTTTATTTGATTAAACAAGATTAATGTAGCTGAAAATATAATGAATAGTGAGAATCATATAAGAGGGGATATTTGAGGGATTTGGATATAATTTCCCCATCAGAAGTAGTCGTTAATTTACTATTATTTGGTTTAAGAGACCATTACTTACTTTCAGTCATCTGATGAATTTCAAGGTGTACTAATTTTTTTTAGTTACTTTAGATTGACACTCTAATGTTATTTATTTTAACTAACTCCTTAAATTATCTTAGATAATCACTTAATAAATAAATTTACTGAAGTTCTTTCAATTACAATTGGTATAAATCTGTGGTTTGCTCCACAGATTTCTGAGCATTGTCCAAAGAATAATCCAGGTCGATTTATTGTGAATGTTCCTTGATTTAACCGACCTGGCGTTGCATCAATTTTAACCCCTAATGCAGGAACTGCTCATGAGTGTAGAACATCTGATGCTCTTGTTAATACTCGTACTTCTGTATTTATTGGTAGGATTGTTCGGTTATCTACATCTAGTAGTCGGAATCCATCATTTTCTAGGTCTTGTTCTGGTGTTATATAAGTGTCAAATTCTACGTCTATGAAGTCTGAATATTCATATCTTCAATATCATTGTCGTCCAATGGTTTTAATTGTAATTATTGCATCTACTGAATCATCAAGTAAATATAATAGTCGTAATGATGGAAGGGCAATAAAAATTAATGTAATTGCTGGTAAAGCTGTTCAGATTGTTTCAATTAAATGTCCATGAAGTATATTACGGTTAGTATAGGCAATAAATAATATATAACTTAGGGCATAACCTACAATTACTGTAATTAATAATAATACGACCATAGTATGATCATGAAAGAATGATAATTGCTCCATCAATGGTGAAGCTCCATCTTGAAGAGATAAATTTGATCATGTTGCCATTAATAAATATTTTCTAATAAAAGGTCAAACCTTTATTTGTAGAGCTTAAATCTACTGCACTAATCTGCCATATTAGAATCTAGATATTAATGGTAATTCTGAGTAACTATGTTCTGCAGGAGGGTTATTTTGTAGTCATTCTGTTGATCTTCTTATGTTAGCTCTAAATATAATTGCTCGGTTTGTAATCATTCTTTCTCATATAATTACAATGAATATAATGATTCCTACAATAGAAATTGTAGACCCAATTCTTGATACTACGTTTCATGATGTATATGCGTCTGGGTAGTCAGAGTATCGTCGAGGTATTCCTGCTAATCCTAGGAAGTGTTGAGGAAAGAATGTTAAATTTACTCCAATGAATATAATTGTAAATTGGATTTTTAATCATGTATTATTTATAGTTAATCCTGTAAATAGTGGATATCATTGAATGACACCTCCTATAATTGCAAATACTGCTCCTATAGATAATACATAATGAGAGTGGGCTACTACATAATATGTATCATGTAATACAATATCAAGTGATGAATTTGCTAATACTAATCCTGTTAATCCACCAATTGTAAATAGGAAAATAAATCCTAGAGCTCATAATAATGGTGGATTGAACTTGAATTTAGTTCCATATAATGTAGCTAATCATCTAAATACCTTAATTCCTGTAGGTACAGCAATAATTATTGTTGCTGATGTAAAATATGCTCGTGTGTCAACATCCATTCCTACTGTAAATATATGATGTGCTCATACAATAAATCCTATTAGTCCAATTGATAGTATAGCATAAATTATACCTAATGTTCCAAATGATTCAATTTTTCCTCTTTCTTGACATACAATATGTGAAATAATTCCGAACCCCGGTAGAATTAAAATATAAACTTCTGGGTGTCCAAAGAATCTAAATAGATGTTGATATAGAATTGGGTCACCCCCTCCTGCAGGGTCAAAGAATGATGTATTTAAATTTCGATCTGTTAATAATATAGTAATAGCTCCTGCTAAAACTGGAAGTGAAAGAAGGAGAAGTAATGCTGTAATACCTACAGATCATACAAATAAAGGTGTTTGATCTAAAGTTATACTTTCTGATCGTATATTAATTGCTGTTGTAATGAAATTCACTGCACCAAGAATAGATGATACACCTGCTAAGTGCAGTGAAAAAATAGCTAGATCTACAGATGCACCCCCATGTGCAATAGCTCCTGCTAGAGGAGGGTAAACTGTTCATCCTGTACCAGCACCATTATCTACTATAGAAGATGTAAGAAGAAGGGTTAGTGAAGGTGGTAGTAATCAAAAACTTATATTACTTATTCGTGGAAATGCTATATCTGGTGCACCAATTATTAGTGGAACAAGTCAATTACCAAATCCACCAATTATAATAGGTATTACTATAAAGAAAATTATTACGAATGCGTGAGCTGTAATAATAACATTATAAATCTGGTCATCCCCAATTAGAGTTCCGGGTTGGCCAAGTTCAGCACGAATAAGTATTCTTATTGATGTTCCTACTATTCCTGCTCATGCTCCAAATATGAAGTATAAAGTACCAATGACCTTATGGTTTGTTGAGAATAATCATTTTTGCGGTAAGATGGCTGAATTTTAGGTGGTAGACTGTAAATCTACTTATGAGATGTTTTCTCTCTTATCATATTTAGGTCTTATATTCAATTATGATTCTAGACTGCAATTCTAGAGGTGTAAAATTTTACTAAGGCCTAAAAGATTATTCTTTTAATTATAACTTTGAAGGTTATTAGTTTGATTAACTTAAGTCCTTAGTATAATGAAATTAAGGTTGATGTTGAAATCAATCCTATTGTTGAAATTATTACTGTTATAGGAAGAATGATTCTTGATTTTTGGGACTTTATCTTTATAGATCACGAATTTTCTGTGTATGATATAATTAGAGCTGAGAATCTAATACGTATATAGTAGTAGAGTGTAATTGTAGTTAATAGAACTATAATAGTTATAATAGTTGTTATATTGTTTTCTATTAATGATTGTATTACAATTCATTTTGGTAAGAATCCAAGGAATGGTGGTAGTCCACCTAAAGATAATAAAGATAAGAATATTATGAATTTAATTTCGGTTTTTATATTTCTGGCTGAATAAATTTGATTTATGAAAAATAAATTTATTTGCTTAAATAATAAAACTATAATTAATCTTAATAGTGAGTAAATAATGAAGTATAGTTCTCAGATGTTTTCTCAGACTGTTAATGATCTAATTATTCAACCTAGATGTCTGATTGATGAATATGCTAAAAGTTGTCGTAAGGATGTTTGATTTAAACCTCCTATTGCCCCAATAATAATTCTTAAGATAATAATTGTTCAAATAAAAGTTCTTAATTGAATACAATAAGATAAGACCATTATTGGGGCGATTTTTTGTCATGTTATTAATGTTAAACAACTATTTCATCTTGATGCTCCTATAACTTCTGGAAATCAGAAATGGAAAGGTGCAGCTCCAATCTTTAATAATAGTCTAGATCTAATTATTATTGATGGGATAAATTCTGTTTCCCATCCCATGGGATATTTTACTTGAATCAGCAAAATTGAAAATAATAATATTGTCGATGCTATTGCTTGGACAATAAAATATTTAATTGATGATTCATTTATTATTATATTTTTATTTCTTGTTAGGAGCGGAATAAATGAAAGTAAGTTGATCTCAAGTCCTATTCAAACCCCAAATCAGGAATTTGATGAAATGGACAGGATCGTTCCTATCATTAATGTTGATAGGAAGAGAAGTTTTGTAGAGTTGTTGGTCATTAAAAAGGAGAGGATTGATACCTCTATAAATGGGGTATGAACCCATTAGCTTGTTTAGCTTACCTTTTTACATTAAGGTGTATGATGCACGTTAGTTTTTGATACTAAAGGAGGTAGTTTAATTCTATCTTATGTAATTTTAATGAAGGTAATTTTATTTACTTTATTTACCCTATCAAGGTAACCCTTTAATCAGGCACTTCATTTATTTAATATATAAATCGAAAGTTTTTTTTGAAATTCTTTTATGTATTATTTTGTTTAATTAGGATTAATTTATCCTGCTCATTTTATTTTTATATATATATATATAATAAATAATTTATATTAATATATTACATTTAATTGAAATTAAAGTATTATAAGTTCATCTTACCATTATCAATTGATTATTTTAATGCAATTATTTACCTAGGATTATAGCTACTTATGTTTTTAGCTTAAAATAGGTTATTATAATATAATATATATTGCGACCTCGATGTTGGATTAAGAAAAATTTTGGCTGCAGGAGCCCAATGATTAGGTCTGTTCGACCTTTAAATTCTTACATGATCTGAGTTCAGACCGGCGTGAGCCAGGTCGGTTTCTATCCTAAGATTGTTAATCCATATTAGTACGAAAGGACCATATGGTTCAAATATTTTTGTTATATTGATTAATATTAATTTATTTACTATTTTGACAGATTAATGTGTTGAATTTAGAATGTAGATTTTTTCTACAAATAGTATTGATACTTTATGATTTATTTATATTTATTTTGAATTTTCTTTTATTGGTTATTTGTGTTTTAATTAGTGTTGCCTTTTTAACGTTATTAGAGCGTAAGGTTTTAGGTTATATTCAGATTCGAAAGGGTCCAAATAAGGTAGGTTTTGTTGGAATTCCTCAGCCATTTAGAGACGCTATTAAGTTAATTTGTAAGGAGCAGCCAATTCCTATTATATCTAATTACCTACTTTATTATTTTTCCCCTGTTTCTAATTTAATGATTTCTTTAGCCGTTTGAGTAATTT
Organism: Schistocerca gregaria; assembly: GCF_023897955.1. NCBI lineage: Eukaryota > Metazoa > Arthropoda > Insecta > Orthoptera > Acrididae > Schistocerca > Schistocerca gregaria. The sequence continues at coordinate 96,410,712 of NC_064922.1, forward strand.
TTCCTTATTTAACTTATATGTGTTCTTTTTCTTATGGATTTTTATTTTTTTTATGTTGTACTAGATTAGGTGTTTATACTGTTATAATTGCTGGTTGATCTTCTAATTCAAATTATTCATTATTAGGTTCTCTTCGTTCTGTTGCTCAAACAATTTCTTATGAAGTTAGTTTAGCTTTAATTTTATTGTCTTTAATTATTTTAATTGGTAGTTTTAATATGTTTGATTTTATAAACTATCAGCTTTATTGTTGATTTATTTTATTTCTTTTCCTTTAGCTTTAGCTTGTTTTGCTTCTTGCTTAGCTGAAACTAATCGTACTCCTTTTGATTTTGCTGAAGGGCAATCTGAGTTAGTTTCAGGATTTAATATTGAGTATGGTGCGGGTGGTTTTACTTTAATTTTTTTAGCTGAATATACTAGAATTGTCTTCATAAGAATGTTATTGGCTTTAATTTTTTTGGGCAGTGATTTTTATTCTTTTATATTTTTTATTAAGCTTGCTATTATATCTTTTGGTTTTATTTGGGTTCGTGGAACATTACCACGGTTCCGTTATGATAAATTAATGTACTTAGCTTGAAAAAGTTTTTTACCTTTATCTTTGATTTTTTTTATTTTCTTTGTTGGTTTAAAGATTTTATTTATCTCATTTGTTTAGTGAAATTTTTTGAGAAAAGTTAATAGAAGAGTTAAACTTCTAATTTTATGTTTTCAAAACATATGCTTTTCCTAAGCTAATTAACTTTATTCCTTAATTAATTTATCTCATGCGTTTGCGACATGGACATTAATTAAGAAATATGTGAAGTAAATAATTGTTAAGATTTGACCTGTTATAATATAAGGTTCTTCAACAGGTCGTTTACCAATTCACGTTAGTAAGCATACAACAACTACTATAATTCAGAATAAAATTTGATTAATAGGGTAAAATTGAATGCCTCGGAATGGTGTTTTATTATAAAATGGTAAAATTATTAAGATTCTAATTGATAAAAATAATGCAATAACACCTCCTAACTTATTAGGGATAGATCGTAGAATTGCATATGCAAATAGGAAATATCATTCTGGTTGAATGTGAACTGGTGTTACTAATGGGTTGGCAGGTACAAAGTTATCTGGATCTCCTAATAGGTAAGGATTAATTAAACATAGTATAATTAATAATGATGTTATTATTACAAATGTAATAGAATCCTTAAAGGTAAAGTATGGATGGAATGGAATTTTTTCAATATCTCCATTTAGTCCAAGAGGATTATTAGATCCTGTTTGGTGAAAAAAAAATAAATGAATTGCTGCTATAGCAGCAATAATAAATGGTAATACAAAATGGAATGTGAAGAATCGATTTAATGTTGCATTATCAACAGCGAATCCTCCTCATACTCATTGGACTAAATCTGTTCCTAAGTATGGGATTGCTGATAATAAATTAGTAATTACTGTTGCACCTCAAAAAGATATTTGGCCTCAGGGTAAGACATATCCTATAAATGCAGTTGCTATAACTAAAAATAAAATCACTGTACCAATTATTCAGGTATGTATATATATATATATAACATCCATAGTAAATTCCCCGTCCTACATGTAAGTAAATACAAATAAAAAATATAGATGCTCCATTTGCGTGTAAGGTTCGGATAATTCAACCATTATTTACGTCTCGGCAGATGTGTACTACACTACTGAATGCTATTTCAATATTTGATGTATAATGTATAGCTAAAAATAGTCCAGTTACGATTTGAATTACCAAACATAACCCTAATAGGGATCCAAAATTTCATCAAAATGAAATATTTGTTGGGGCAGGTAAGTCAATTAAAGAGTTATTAATAATTTTAATTAAAGGATGTCTTAATCGTAAGGGTTTATTCATTAGTAATTATCTTATTTTACGAATAGGTCCCTGATTAATATTGGTGATTTTAACAACTGCTAGTAGTGCTAAAAATAAATAAATTATTATTATTATTGTAATAATGAATGTTGGTCTATTATATAATTTTTCTAAAGATATTGTTATTTCTTGATAATTGATTGAATTATCAATATTTATAGTTTCGGTGTTTTTGAAAAAGTCTATAAATATAGATATATCTAGAATAATTAATATTAATATGATAAATACTCACATTATTAATGTAATAATTATAGTGATTGATTTAGGCTGAAATATTTCGTTTGATGCAATTCTTGTAATGTAAATAAATAATACTAGTATACCACCAAGAAATGTTAAAAATAAAATATATGATAATCAATATCTTTCTATTATTGTTCCTGTTATTAATCCAACTAGGAAGGTTTGAAGGATAATAAAAAGCATTATTGATATTGGGTGTCTTAATTTAATAAAATTAATATTTATTACATTTGATAATGATATAATTATTATTTTGATCATTTCAGGGGTTAGTTTATTTAAAATACCGGTTTTGGGGACCGATGATGGAAGCTTTTCCACCTCTGAAGTTTTAAAAGTGGGGGCTGGACTTATTTCCGGTTTACAAGACCGGCGTTTTTTTTTAACTATTAAAAATAATGTTTATATTCTCTATTTTTACTTCTTTATTGATTTATTTTGCTGGTGTTTATGTTTTTTCTTCTAAATGTAAACATTTATTAATGGTTCTTTTGAGATTAGAATATATTGTTCTTTCTTTATTTATGTTAGTTATTGTTTTTCTTATTGAGTTTGATTATGATTATTTGTTTCCTGTTATTTTTTTAGTTTTTTCTGTTTGTGAGGGTGCTTTAGGTCTTTCTATTTTAGTTTCAATAATTCGTTCTCATGGTAATAATTTTTTTAATTCTTTTGGTTTATCTTTATGTTAAAGTATTTATTTATAACTATTTTTTTGATCCCTCTTTGTTTATTAAATAATTGTTGATGGTTGGTTCATTCTTTAATGTTTCTGTCGGGTTTTGTTTTTATAATTTGTGTTTATTCATATGCTGATTTGAATATAATTAGATATTATTTTGGTATTGATTATTTTTCTTTTAGTTTAATTTTACTTAGTTTTTGGATTTGTTCTTTAATAATCACTGCTAGAGGTTCAGTTTATTTAAGTTCATATCATTCTAATTTTTTGTTTTTATGGTTTTGATTTTAATAATTATGCTTTATTGTTCATTTGCTAGATTAAGTCTTCTTTCTTTTTATATTTTTTTTTGAGGCTAGATTAGTTCCTACTTTACTTTTAATTTTGGGTTGGGGTTATCAACCTGAGCGTTTGCAGGCTGGTGTTTATTTAATTTTTTATACTTTGGTTGCTAGATTACCTTTATTATTAGTTTTATTTAAGGTTTATGATTTTTCTAATACTTTATATTTTCCTTTATTGGTTGATTTTGGTTCTTATTATTTTATGTTTTATTTATTTATAATTTTGGCTTTTTTAGTTAAGATACCTATGTTTTTGGTTCATTTATGACTTCCTAAGGCTCATGTAGAGGCCCCTATTTCAGGTAGAATAATTCTTGCTGGTGTTTTATTAAAGTTAGGTGGTTATGGTATTTTTCGTGTTATAAAGGTTATTTCTTATTTGGGTTTAAAGTTTAATTATTTTTGATTGTCTTTAGGTTTATCTGGGGGTGTTATTGTAAGATTTATTTGTTTTCGTCAGGTTGATTTAAAGTCTTTAATTGCATATTCTTCTGTTGCTCATATAAGAATGGTTATTGGTGGATTGATGACTATGAATTGATGAGGTTGTGTAGGTTCTCTTTCTCTAATGGTTGGTCATGGTTTATGTTCTTCTGGTTTATTTTGTTTATCTAATATTATTTATGAACGTTTAGGTAGACGAAGATTATTAATTAACAAGGGTATAATTAATTTGATACCAAGAATGGCTTTATGATGATTTCTTTTAAGATCATCCAATATGGCTGCTCCTCCTTCTTTAAATTTGGTAGGTGAAATTAGATTATTAAATAGAATTATATCTTGATCTTCTTTTAGATTCTTTGCTTTGATTTTTTTATCTTTTTTTAGAGCTGTTTATACTTTGTATATATATTCTTATTCTCAGCATGGGAATTATTATTCTGGTGTTTATACTTGTTCTCTTGGTTATTTTCGTGAATATCATCTTTTACTTTTACATTGATTGCCTTTAAATATTCTCTGTTTAAAGGGTGAATATTTCTTTGTTTAGTTTGCTTAAGTATTTTAATTAAAAATATTGTTTTGTGGAATCAATGATATGAAGTTTTTCATCTTAGGCCGTGAATTTATTTTCTACTTGTTCTTTGAGTTTTTTTTTCTTTGTTTATTTCGAGAACTATAATTTTTATTTTAGGTATTTATTATTTAATAATTGATTATAGAGTTTTTGTTGAGTGAGAGCTTTTCAATTTAAATGGTTCTATAGTTGTTATAACTTTAATTTTGGATTGAATATCTCTTATTTTTATATCTTTTGTTATATATATTTCTTCTTTGGTTATTTATTATAGAGAGGATTATATATCTGGTGAAAAGAATATAAATCGTTTTATTATTATTGTTTTAATATTTATTCTTTCTATAGGTTTTTTAATTAATAGTCCTAATTTAATTAGAATTTTATTAGGTTGAGATGGTTTAGGTTTAGTTTCTTATTGTTTAGTTATTTATTATCAAAATGTAAAATCTTATAGTGCTGGTATATTAACTGCACTTTCTAATCGTATTGGTGATGTTGCTATTTTAATTTCTATTGCATGAATGTTAAATTTTGGTGGTTGAAATTATATTTATTATTATGATTTTATTTCTAATTCTTTTGAAATAAAGCTCATTACTATATTAATTGTTTTAGCAGCTATAACTAAGAGAGCACCGATTCCTTTCTCTTCATGACTTCCTGCTGCTATAGCAGCTCCTACTCCTGTTTCTGCTTTAGTTCATTCTTCTACTCTTGTTACTGCTGGTGTTTATTTATTAATTCGTTTTAGACCAATATTGGATACTTATAATTGTGGTTGATTTTTACTTTTAATTGGTTGTATAACTATATTTATGGCTGGATTGGGCGCTAATTTTGAGTTTGATTTAAAGAAGATTATTGCTCTTTCTACTTTAAGACAACTTGGTTTAATAATAAGAATTTTGGCTATAGGTTATCCAAAGCTTGCATTTTTTCATTTATTGGCTCATGCTTTATGTAAGGCGTTATTATTTATATGTGCAGGTTCAATAATTCATAATTTGAAGGATTCTCAGGATATTCGTTTTATAGGATCAATTGTTAATTTCATACCTTTAACTTCAGTTTGTTTTAATGTTTCTAGTTTATCTTTGTGTGGAATACCTTTTTTAGCGGGATTTTATTCAAAGGATTTAATTCTTGAGATGGTTTGTTTAAGATGAATTAATTGTTTAATTTTTTTTCTTTATTTTTTTTCTACTGGTTTAACTGCTTCTTATTCTTTTCGTTTGTTTTATTATTCAATATCTGGTGATAATAATTTTTATTCTAGATTTTCTTTTGATGATAAGGGTTATTATATTTCATTTGGAATAATTGGTCTATTGTTTGTTGCTGTTTTTGGTGGTAGTCTTTTATCTTGATTAATTTTTCCTATTCCTCATGTGATTGCTTTACCTTATTATTTAAAGTTTTTAACTATTACAGTTGTTATTTTAGGTGCTTATTTAGGTTATCTTATTTCTAATTTTGATTTTTCTCATAATTTATTTTCTTTAAGTATACATTCTTTTGTTAGATTTGCTGGTTCTATATGATTTATACCTTTTCTTTCAACTAAGTTTATTAGATATATTCCTTTAAAAATAGGTTATTATTCATCTAAGTCATTTGATTATGGTTGAGGTGAATTACTTGGTGGTCAAGGTTTATATAGATTATTTATTTATTTAATTGGTTATATTCAAGGTTGATATGATTCTAATTTCAAGATTTATCTTTTAACTTTTATTTTTTGAATATTTATTTTGGTAATATTGTTTTTCGTTTACTTAAATAGCTTATAATTAGAGCGTGACACTGAAGATGTTAAGGAAGTATTTTTACTTTTAAGTATTTATAAATATAGATATATTATTTTTACAGTGAAAATGTAATGTTTTATTTAAACTATATAAATTTTAGAAATGTTAACGGAGTTTAACCGCTAATATAAAAAGTTAGCAGCTTTCATATTGGCTTTACATTTCCTTAATTGGAACTATTATAGTTCAATTATATTATTAACAGTAATACGCCTCTTTTTGGCTTCAATTAATAAGAATAAGGGTAGTACATACCAATCTTCCAGGTCGAAACTGACTGCAATATTTGGCTTCTTATTCTATTTAAGGTTGATTGATAATATCAATACTTTTTGAATGCAACCCAAATGTTATATTTAACTACAACCCTTTATTCTGCTCATTGTAATGCTCCTTGGTTTCATTCATGGTATAGTCCTCCTAATAGAACTAGAATAAAAAATATTGTTGATACTGTTCAGATTATAATGTCTGAAGTTTTAAAAATAATTACAATTGGTAGAATTAGTGCAATTTCTACATCAAAAATTAAAAAGATTACTGCGATTAGGAAGAATCGTATTGAGAATGGGATTCGTGCTGATCTTTTTGGATCAAACCCACATTCAAATGGTGATCTTTTTTCTCGATCATTAATTAATATTTTTGATAGTGTTGTTGCCAGGATTATAACAATTATTGGAATAATAAATCTAATGAAAACTCTTGTTGATAGAATTAGAATTGTTTTTCTTGATTTATATCAAGCTTTCTGATTGGAAGTCAAATTTACTATTTATACTAGAAAAACAATTATCTACCTCATCAATAAATAGAGATATATAAGAATAATCATACTACGTCTACGAAGTGTCAGTATCATGTTGCTGCTTCAAATCCAAAGTGATGTCTTGGTGAAAATTGATTTATTTAGTGTCGAAGTAGACATGTTGATAAAAAGATTGTTCCAATAATTACGTGTAAACCATGGAATCCTGTTGCAACAAAGAATGTTGATCCATAAACAGCATCTGCAATGGTAAAAGGTGCTTCTCAATATTCATATGCTTGAAGTATTGTAAAGTATAGTCCTAATAACACTGTGAAGAATAATCCTTGTAGTGCTTGAGTATGATTAGATTCCATTAAACTATGATGTGCTCATGTTACTGTTACTCCTGATGCTAAAAGAATAGCTGTATTAAGTAATGGAATTTGTATAGGGTTAAAGGGTTGAATTCCTATTGGAGGTCATAGTATTCCTAGTTCAATTGTTGGTGCTAATCTTCTTCTAAAGAATGCTCAAAAAAAAGAAACGAAAAATAATACCTCTGATGCAATAAATAAAATTATTCCTCATCGTAATCCAATTGATACAAATCCTGTATGTAATCCTTGATATGTTCCTTCTCGTACTACATCTCGTCATCATTGAATTATAGTTAGTAGGGTAATTCCAAATCCAATTATGAATAAGTTAATATTAAATAGGTGGAATCATTTTGCTAGTCCTGATACTAGGACTATTGCTCCAATTGCTCCTGTTAATGGTCAAGGTCTATAGTCTACTAAGTGGAATGGGTGGTTTGAGTGAGTTGTTAACATAGGTTTAATATACTTCTCTAGAATATAGAGTTCTTAGAATTGAGAAAACATAGGCTTGAATTATTGCTACTGCTGATTCTAGAATTAATAGAAGTATTTGTCCAATAATTAGTAATGAGATTAAGTTTATTGCTATAGATGGTCCTGTGTTTCCTAATAAGGTTAATAATAAGTGTCCTGCAATTATATTTGCTGCCAACCGTACTGCTAATGTACCTGGTCGAATAACATTACTAATTGTTTCAATTAGTACTATAAATGATATTAATGCAGGCGGTGTACCTTGTGGTACAAGGTGTGTAAATATATGATTAGTATGGTTAATTCATCCAAATAATATAAATCTTAGCCATATAGGTAGGGCAATTGCAAATGTTAATGCTAAATGTCTTGTTCTAGTAAAAATATAAGGGAATAATCCTATGAAATTGTTAAATAATATTATAATAAAAATTGAGATGAAAATGAATGTTGTTCCATTAAATGATTTTGGTCCAAGAAGTGTTTTAAATTCATTATTTAAGGTTAAATTTAGTTTATTTCAGATAATGTTAATTCGTGATGGTGTAAGTCAAAATAGTGATGGGATTAATAATAGTCCTAGAAATGTTCTAGTTCAATTTAATGATAAATTAAAGATGTTAGTTGATGGGTCAAATGTTGAGAATAGATTTGTTATCATTTTCAATTTAAGTTTTTTATTTCAATTGTTCCTTTTTCTGCTCTTTTAATAAGGTTAGGTTTAAATGAGAAGAAGTTTATTTGATTAAACAAGATTAATGTAGCTGAAAATATAATGAATAGTGAGAATCATATAAGAGGGGATATTTGAGGGATTTGGATATAATTTCCCCATCAGAAGTAGTCGTTAATTTACTATTATTTGGTTTAAGAGACCAGTACTTACTTTCAGTCATCTGATGAATTTCAAGGTGTACTAATTTTTTTAGTTACTTTAGATTGACACTCTAATGTTATTTATTTTAACTAACTCCTTAAATTATCTTAGATAATCACTTAATAAATAAATTTACTGAAGTTCTTTCAATTACAATTGGTATAAATCTGTGGTTTGCTCCACAGATTTCTGAGCATTGTCCGAAGAATAATCCAGGTCGATTTATTGTGAATGTTCCTTGATTTAACCGACCTGGCGTTGCATCAATTTTAACCCCTAATGCAGGAACTGCTCATGAGTGTAGAACATCTGATGCTCTTGTTAATACTCGTACTTCTGTATTTATTGGTAGGATTGTTCGGTTATCTACATCTAGTAGTCGGAATCCATCATTTTCTAGGTCTTGTTCTGGTGTTATATAAGTGTCAAATTCTACGTCTAAAGTCCTTAGTATAATGAAATTAAGGTTGATGTTGAAATCAATCCTATTGTTGAAATTATTACTGTTATAGGAAGAATGATTCTTGATTTTTGGGACTTTATCTTTATAGATCACGAATTTTCTGTGTATGATATAATTAGAGCTGAGAATCTAATACGTATATAGTAGTAGAGTGTAATTGTAGTTAATACAACTATAATAGTTATAATAGTTGTTATATTGTTTTCTATTAATGATTGTATTACAATTCATTTTGGTAAGAATCCAAGGAATGGTGGTAGTCCACCTAAAGATAATAAAGATAAGAATATTATGAATTTAATTTCGGTTTTTATATTTCTGGCTGAATAAATTTGATTTATGAAAAATAAATTTATTTGCTTAAATAATAAAACTATAATTAATCTTAATAGTGAGTAAATAATGAAGTATAGTTCTCAGATGTTTTCTCAGACTGTTAATGATCTAATTATTCAACCTAGATGTCTGATTGATGAATATGCTAAAAGTTGTCGTAAGGATGTTTGATTTAAACCTCCTATTGCCCCAATAATAATTCTTAAGATAATAATTGTTCAAATAAAAGTTCTTAGTTGAATACAATAAGATAAGACCATTATTGGGGCGATTTTTTGTCATGTTATTAATGTTAAACAATTATTTCATCTTGATGCTCCTATAACTTCTGGAAATCAGAAATGGAAAGGTGCAGCTCCAATCTTTAATAATAGTCTAGATCTAATTATTATTGATGGGATAAATTCTGTTTCCCATCCCATGGGTTATTTTATTTGAATCAGCAAAATTGAAAATAATAATATTGTCGATGCTATTGCTTGGACAATAAAATATTTAATTGATGATTCATTTATTATTATATTTTTATTTCTTGTTAGGAGCGGAATAAATGAAAGTAAGTTGATCTCAAGTCCTATTCAAACCCCAAATCAGGAATTTGATGAAATGGACAGGATCGTTCCTATCATTAATGTTGATAGGAAGAGAAGTTTTGTTGAGTTGTTGGTCATTAAAAAGGAGAGGATTGATACCTCTATAAATGGGGTATGAACCCATTAGCTTGTTTAGCTTAACTTTTTACATTAAGGTGTATGATGCACGTTAGTTTTTGATACTAAAGGAGGTAGTTTAATTCTATCTTATGTAATTTTAATGAAGGTAATTTTATTTACTTTATTTACCCTATCAAGGTAACCCTTTAATCAGGCACTTCATTTATTTAATATATAAATTGAAAGTTTTTTTTTGAAATTCTTTTATGTATTATTTTGTTTAATTAGGATTAATTTATCCTGCTCATTTTATTTTTTTTAAATATATATATATAATAAATAATTTATATTAATATATTACATTTAATTGAAATTAAAGTATTATAAGTTCATCTTACCATTATCAATTGATTATTTTAATGCAATTATTTACCTAAGATAATAGCTACTTATGTTTTTAGCTTAAAATAGGTTATTATAATATAATATATATAATAATATGTAATTTAATATTTAATATTATTATAATTGGATATAATAAATAAAATTATTAATTTAAATATAAAATATTATAATTAATATAAATAATTATATTAATTATAATAATATAATTATGTAAGTTATCTATAATTAGATTATTTAACTAATATATATGAAAGTTAACTTAATATAAAAAAGAATTCATATTAATAACATATTATATTAAATTACATAATTGTATAAAATATATTTATTATATTATTTAATCTTTATTTATTTATTAGTGAAAAGAAAGATTAAATAAGAAAGAATATAATACATTTATTGCTATACATGTTCCATATTAATCTTTAATTATATATAATAGAGAAGTTGTTGTGGTCATACATAGGGGCGTTTCTTTTTTTTGTTAATGTTTGTGGTTTTTTTCTTTTTTTTTCTTTAAATATTTGAATCTTTTATTTTTTCCTGAACTAATAGATTTTAAATTTTCTTATTTTTTATTTTTAAAAGCTTTATTCTTGCTTGTTTATTCACTTTTTCTTTGTATTATATGTAAGTTTTGTTAGACTAAATGTTCTTTTTGCAGTAATTTGATTTAATTATCAAGTGATTTTGGATTTAGCAATTGATTTAGTATCGGCATAATTCGTGCCAGCAGCCGCGGTTATACGATTGATACAAGTGAATATTATTGGTTAAAACAGTTGTTTATATTATTAGGGTTGAAATATAAAATTGTAAGGTGAAATGTTAAAATTTATTTGTGGCCCTTTTTATGAATCTATGAAATTTAAATAATAAACTAGGATTAGATACCCTATTATTTTAAATGTTAATTATATTTACCAGGGTACTATTAGTTAAGGTCTTTAAACCCAAAGAATTTGGCGGTATCTCATTCCATTCAGAGGAACCTACCCCATGATTGATAATACACAATTTACTCTACTTAATTTATTTGTTTGTATATCTCCGTTATCAGAGAATCTTTTTAGAGTTATAATTCTCAAGATTTATAATTATAAAATATTTCAGGTCAAGGTGCAGCTTATAGTTAAGAGTGTATCTAGGAAGAGTTTCAAGATATAACTTATTAGTAAAGTGTTTCATTTACACTGAAAATTTTTCTGTGCAAATCAGGATATCTTGATTATTTATTTTATTATATTTATTTTTTGTTTATTTAATTATTTAATATAAATAATTTTATTGTATTTTTGTCTTAGTATATTTTATAGAATTGATTTTTTAAATTATAGTTTATTGGTAATGTAAGTGTTTTATGAAATATTATTTTAAATTTTTTTAAGTAGATTTTATTTATTGTACCTTTTGTATCAGGGTTTATCAAAATTTTAGTATTTATTTTACTTGTCTCGATTTGGGTTGATTTATAAATAATTTATAGTTAATGTATCATAATTATTATTAAATTATTTATAGAAATGAGATGTTAATCGTTTCCCAAGATATCTAGATTCTTAAGAAAAAATTTAATTTTTTAAAGTTATTTGTTTTTATTTAATATTTTAAGTAAAATTATTAACTTATTTATTCTTTAAGGGATAAGCTTTGAAGTTAATAACCTATAATTTATTTTATAGAAATATAATAGTAAGCTTTAAACCAGCTATCTTTAAGATTACGTTTTAGTTCATTATTTTTTATTTTGATTTTATAAATATTTTAGGTTTTTTATTAAGATTATTAATTTAATTTTAAAATTTTTGTAATAATGATAGAATTAGTATATTTATTTGTATGAAATTTTTACCTTGTGAACTTATTATAAGGAACTAGGCAAAATTGATTTCCGCCTGTTTATCAAAAACATGTCCTCTTGTTTATATTTTGAGGTCTGGCCTGCTCACTGAGCGTATTTTTAAAGAGCCGCGGTATTTTGACCGTGCAAAGGTAGCATAATCATTAGTCTCTTAATTAGTGGCTGGAATGAATGGCTTGACGAGAAATCAACTGTCTCTTAATAAATTTTTGAATTTAACTTTTGAGTCAAAAGGCTTAAATTCTTCTTTAGGACGAGAAGACCCTATAGAGCTTGACATTTTACTTTTATATAGTTTTTTGTTTGTCTTTCTATATTTAATGATGATGTTTTGTTGGGGTGACATGAAGAATAGATAAACTCTTCATTATTATATCATTTATTAATGTTTGTTATTTTGATCCATAATTTATGATCATAAGATTAAGTTACCATAGGGATAACAGCGTAATTGTTTTTGAGAGCTCATATCGACAAAGCAGATTGCGACCTCGATGTTGGATTAAGAAAAATTTTGGGTGCAGGAGCCCAATGATTAGGTCTGTTCGACCTTTAAATTCTTACATGATCTGAGTTCAGACCGGCGTGAGCCAGGTCGGTTTCTATCCTAAGATTGTTAATCCATATTAGTACGAATGGACCATATGGTTAAAATATTTTTTGTTATATTGATAAATATTAATTTATTTACTATTTTGACAGATTAATGTGTTGAATTTAGAATTCATTTATGTAGATTTTTTCTACAAATAGTATTGATACTTTATGATTTATTTATATTTATTTTGAATTTTCTTTTATTGGTTATTTGTGTTTTAATTAGTGTTGCCTTTTTAACTTTATTAGAGCGTAAGGTTTTAGGTTATATTCAGATTCGAAAGGGTCCAAATAAGGTAGGTTTTGTTGGAATTCCTCAGCCATTTAGAGATGCTATTAAGTTAATTTGTAAGGAGCAGCCAATTCCTATTATATCTAATTACCTACTTTATTATTTTTCCCCTGTTTTTAATTTAATGATTTCTTTAGCCGTTTGAGTAATTTTTCCTTATTTAACTTATATGTGTTCTTTTTCTTATGGATTTTTATTTTTTTTATGTTGTACTAGATTAGGTGTTTATACTGTTATAATTGCTGGTTGATCTTCTAATTCAAATTATTCATTATTAGGTTCTCTTCGTTCTGTTGCTCAAACAATTTCTTATGAAGTTAGTTTAGCTTTAATTTTATTGTCTTTAATTATTTTAATTGGTAGTTTTAAATGTTTGATTTTATAAACTATCAGCTTTATTGTTGATTTATTATTATTTCTTTTCCTTTAGCTTTAGCTTGTTTTGCTTCTTGCTTAGCTGAAACTAATCGTACTCCTTTTGATTTTGCTGAAGGGGAATCTGATTTAGTTTCAGGATTTAATATTGAGTATGGTGCGGGTGGTTTTACTTTAATTTTTTTAGCTGAATATACTAGAATTGTCTTCATAAGAATGTTATTGGCTTTAATTTTTTTGGGCGAGATTTTTATTCTTTTATATTTTTTATTAAGCTTGCTATTATATCTTTTGGTTTTATTTGGGTTCGTGGAACATTACCACGGTTCCGTTATGATAAATTAATGTACTTAGCTTGAAAAAGTTTTTTACCTTTATCTTTGAATTTTTTTATTTTCTTTGTTGGTTTAAAGATTTTATTTATCTCATTTGTTTAGTGAAATTTTTTGAGAAAAGTTAATAGAAGAGTTAAACTTCTAATTTTATGTTTTCAAAACATATGCTTTTCCTAAGCTAATTAACTTTATTCCTTAATTAATTTATCTCATGCGTTTGCGACATGGACATTAATTAAGAAATATGTGAAGTAAATAATTGTTAAGATTTGACCTGTTATAATATAAGGTTCTTCAACAGGTCGTTTACCAATTCACGTTAGTAAGCATACAACAACTACTATCATTCAGAATAAAATTTGATTAATAGGGTAAAATTGAATGCCTCGGAATGGTGTTTTATTATAAAATGGTAAAATTATTAAGATTCTAATTGATAAAAATAATGCAATAACACCTCCTAACTTATTAGGGATAGATCGTAGAATTGCATATGCAAATAGGAAATATCATTCTGGTTGAATGTGAACTGGTGTTACTAATGGGTTGGCAGGTACAAAGTTATCTGGATCTCCTAATAGGTAAGGATTAATTAAACATAGTATAATTAATAATGATGTTATTATTACAAATGTAATAGAATCCTTAAAGGTAAAGTATGGATGGAATGGAATTTTTTCAATATCTCCATTTAGTCCAAGAGGATTATTAGATCCTGTTTGGTGAAGAAAAAATAAATGAATTGCTGCTATAGCAACAATAATAAATGGTAATACAAAATGGAATGTGAAGAATCGATTTAATGTTGCATTATCAACAGCGAATCCTCCTCATACTAATTGGACTAAATCTGTTCCTAAGTATGGGATTGCTGATAATAAATTAGTAATTACTGTTGCACCTCAAAAAGATATTTGGCCTCAGGGTAAAACATATCCTATAAATGCAGTTGCTATAACTAAAAATAAAATCACTGTACCAATTATTCAGGTATGTATATATATATAAGATCCATAGTAAATTCCCCGTCCTACATGTAAGTAAATACAAATAAAAAATATAGATGCTCCATTTGCGTGTAAGGTTCGGATAATTCAACCATTATTTACGTCTCGGCAGATGTGTACTACACTACTGAATGCTATTTCAATATTTGATGTATAATGTATAGCTAAAAATAGTCCAGTTACGATTTGAATTACCAAACATAACCCTAATAGGGATCCAAAATTTCATCAAAATGAAATATTTGTTGGGGCAGGTAAGTCAATTAAAGAGTTATTAATAATTTTAATTAAAGGATGTCTTAATCGTAAGGGTTTATTCATTAGTAATTATATTATTTTACGAATAGGTCCCTGATTAATATTGGTGATTTTAACAACTGCTAGTAGTGCTAAAAATAAATAAATTATTATTATTATTGTAATAATGAATGTTGGTCTATTATATAATTTTTCTAAAGATATTGTTATTTCTTGATAATAGATTGAATTATCAATATTTATAGTTTCGGTGTTTTTGAAAAAGTCTATAAATATAGATATATCTAGAATAATTAATATTAATATGATAAATACTCACATTATTAATGTAATAATTATAGTGATTGATTTAGGCTGAAATATTTCTTTTGATGCAATTCTTGTAATGTAAATAAATAATACTAGTATACCACCAAGAAATGTTAAAAATAAAATATATGATAATCAATATCTTTCTATTATTGTTCCTGTTATTAATCCAACTAGGAAGGTTTGAAGGATAATAAAAAGCATTATTGATATTGGGTGTCTTAATTTAATAAAATTAATATTTATTACATTTGATAATGATATAATTATTATTTTGATCATTTCAGGGGTTAGTTTATTTAAAATACCGGTTTTGGGGACCGATGATGGAAGCTTTTCCACCTCTGAAGTTTTAAAAGTGGGGGCTGGACTTATTTCCGGTTTACAAGACCGGCGTTTTTTTAAACTATTAAAACTAATGTTTATATTCTCTATTTTTACTTCTTTATTGATTTATTTTGCTGGTGTTTATGTTTTTTCTTCTAAACGTAAACATTTATTAATGGTTCTTTTGAGATTAGAATATATTGTTCTTTCTTTATTTATGTTAGTTATTGTTTTTCTTATTGAGTTTGATTATGATTATTTTTGTCCTGTTATTTTTTTAGTTTTTTCTGTTTGTGAGGGTGCTTTAGGTCTTTCTATTTTAGTTTCAATAATTCGTTCTCATGGTAATGATTTTTTTAATTCTTTTGGTTTATCTTTATGTTAAAGTATTTATTTATAACTATTTTTTTGATCCCTCTTTGTTTATTAAATAATTGTTGATGGTTGGTTCATTCTTTAATGTTTCTGTCGGGTTTTGTTTTTATAATTTGTGTTTATTCATATGCTGATTCGAATATAATTAGATATTATTTTGGTATTGATTATTTTTCTTTTAGTTTAATTTTACTTAGTTTTTGGATTTGTTCTTTAATAATCACTGCTAGAGGTTCAGTTTATTTAAGTTCATATCATTCTAATTTTTTTGTTTTTATGGTTTTGATTTTAATAATTATGCTTTATTGTTCATTTGCTAGATTAAGTCTTCTTTCTTTTTATATTTTTTTTGAGGCTAGATTAGTTCCTACTTTACTTTTAATTTTGGGTTGGGGTTATCAACCTGAGCGTTTGCAGGCTGGTGTTTATTTAATTTTTTATACTTTGGTTGCTAGATTACCTTTATCATTAGTTTTATTTAAGGTTTATGATTTTTCTAATACTTTATATTTTCCTTTATTGGTTGATTTTGGTTCTTATTATTTTATGTTTTATGTATTTATAATTTTGGCTTTTTTAGTTAAGATACCTATGTTTTTGGTTCATTTATGACTTCCTAAGGCTCATGTAGAGGCCCCTATTTCAGGTAGAATAATTCTTGCTGGTGTTTTATTAAAGTTAGGTGGTTATGGTATTTTTCGTGTTATAAAGGTTATTTCTTATTTGCGTTTAAAGTTTAATTATTTTTGATTGTCTTTAGGTTTATCTGCGGGTGTTATTGTAAGATTTATTTGTTTTCGTCAGGTTGATTTAAAGTCTTTAATTGCATATTCTTCTGTTGCTCATATAAGAATGGTTATTGGTGGATTGATGACTATGAATTGATGAGGTTGTGTAGGTTCTCTTTCTCTAATGGTTGGTCATGGTTTATGTTCTTCTGGTTTATTTTGTTTATCTAATATTATTTATGAACGTTTAGGTAGACGAAGATTATTAATTAACAAGGGTATAATTAATTTGATGCCAAGAATGGCTTTATGATGATTTCTTTTAAGATCATCAAATATGGCTGCTCCTCCTTCTTTAAATTTGGTAGGTGAAATTAGATTATTAAATAGAATTATATCTTGATCTTCTTTTAGATTCTTTGCTTTGATTTTTTTATCTTTTTTTAGAGCTGTTTATACTTTGTATATATATTCTTATTCTCAGCATGGGAATTATTATTCTGGTGTTTATACTTGTTCTCTTGGTTATTTTCGTGAATATCATCTTTTACTTTTACATTGATTGCCTTTAAATATTCTCTGTTTAAAGGATGAATATTTCTTTGTTTAGTTTGCTTAAGTATTTAATTAAAAATATTGTTTTGTGGAATCAATGATATGAAGTTTTTCATCTTAGGCCATGAATTTATTTTCTATTTGTTCTTTGAGTTTTTTTTCTTTGTTTATTTCGAGAACTATAATTTTTATTTTAGGTATTTATTATTTAATAATTGATTATAGAGTTTTTGTTGAGTGAGAGCTTTTCAATTTAAATGGTTCTATAGTTGTTATAACTTTAATTTTGGATTGAATGTCTCTTATTTTTATATCTTTTGTTATATATATTTCTTCTTTGGTTATTTATTATAGAGAGGATTATATATCTAGTGAAAAGAATATAAATCGTTTTATTATTATTGTTTTAATATTTATTCTTTCTATAGGTTTTTTAATTATTAGTCCTAATTTAATTAGAATTTTATTAGGTTGAGATGGTTTAGGTTTAGTTTCTTATTGTTTAGTTATTTATTATCAAAATGTAAAATCTTATAGTGCTGGTATATTAACTGCACTTTCTAATCGTATTGGTGATGTTGCTATTTTAATTTCTATTGCATGAATGTTAAATTTTGGTGGTTGAAATTATATTTATTATTATGATTTTATTTCTAATTCTTTTGAAATAAAGCTCATTACTATATTAATTGTTTTAGCAGCTATAACTAAGAGAGCTCAGATTCCTTTCTCTTCATGACTTCCTGCTGCTATAGCAGCTCCTACTCCTGTTTCTGCTTTAGTTCATTCTTCTACTCTTGTTACTGCTGGTGTTTATTTATTAATTCGTTTTAGACCAATATTGGATACTTATAATTGTGGTTGATTTTTACTTTTAATTGGTTGATTAACTATATTTATGGCTGGATTGGGCGCTAATTTTGAGTTTGATTTAAAGAAGATTATTGCTCTTTCTACTTTAAGACAACTTGGTTTAATAATAAGAATTTTGGCTATAGGTTATCCAAAGCTTGCATTTTTTCATTTATTGGCTCATGCTTTATTTAAGACATTATTATTTATATGTGCAGGTTCTATAATTCATAATTTGAAGGATTCTCAGGATATTCGTTTTATAGGATCAATTGTTAATTTCATACCTTTAACTTCAGTTTGTTTTAATGTTTCTAGTTTATCTTTGTGTGGAATACCTTTTTTAGCGGGATTTTATTCAAAGGATTTAATTCTTGAGATGGTTTGTTTAAGATGAATTAATTGTTTAATTTTTTTCTTTATTTTTTTTCTACTGGTTTAACTGCTTCTTATTCTTTTCGTTTGTTTTATTAATCAATATCTGGTGATAATAATTTTTATTCTAGATTTTCTTTTGATGATAAGGGTTATTATATTTCATTTGGAATAATTGGTCTATTGTTTGTTGCTGTTTTTGGTGGTAGTCTTTTATCTTGATTAATTTTTCCTATTCCTCATGTGATTGCTTTACCTTATTATTTAAAGTTTTTAACTATTACAGTTGTTATTTTAGGTGCTTATTTAGGTTATCTTATTTCTAATTTTGATTTTTCTCATAATTTATTTTCTTTAAGTATACTTTCTATTGTTAGATTTGCTGGTTCTATATGATTTATACCTTTTCTTTCAACTAAGTTTATTAGATATATTCCTTTAAAAATAGGTTATTATTCATCTAAGTCATTTGATTATGGTTGAGGTGAATTACTTGGTGGTCAAGGTTTATATAGATTATTTATTTATTTAATTGGATATATTCAAGGTTGATATGATTCTAATTTCAAGATTTATCTTTTAACTTTTATTTTTTGAATATTTATTTTGGTAATATTGTTTTTCGTTTACTTAAATAGCTTATAATTAGAGCGTGACACTGAAGATGTTAAGGAAGTATTTTTACTTTTAAGTATTTATAAATATAGATATATTATTTTTACAGTGAAAATGTAATGTTTTATTTAAACTATATAAATTTTAGAAATGTTAACGGAGTTTAACCGCTAATATAAAAAGTTAGCAGCTTTCATATTGGCTTTACATTTCCTTAATTCGAACTATTATAGTTCAATTATATTATTAACAGTAATACGCCTCTTTTTGGCTTCAATTAATAAGAATAAGGGTAGTACATACCAATCTTCCAGGTCGAAACTGACTGCAATATTTCGCTTCTTATTCTATTTAAGGTTGATTGATAATATCAATACTTTTTGAATGCAACCCAAATGTTATATTTAACTACAACCCTTTATTCTGCTCATTGTAATGCTCCTTGGTTTCATTCATGGTATAGTCCTCCTAATAGAACTAGAATAAGAAATATTGTTGATACTGTTCAGATTATAATGTCTGAAGTTTTAAAAATAATTACAATTGGTAGAATTAGTGCAATTTCTACATCAAAAATTAAAAAGATTACTGCGATTAGGAAGAATCGTATTGAGAATGGTATTCGTGCTGATCTTTTTGGATCAAACCCACATTCAAATGGTGATCTTTTTTCTCGATCATTAATTAATTTTTTTGATAGTGTTGTTGCCAGGATTATAACAATTATTGGAATAATAAATCTAATGAAAACTCTTGTTGATAGAATTAGAATTGTTTTTCTTGATTTATATCAAGCTTTCTGATTGGAAGTCAAATGTACTATTTATACTAGAAAAACAATTATCTACCTCATCAATAAATAGAGATATATAAGAATAATCATACTACGTCTACGAAGTGTCAGTATCATGCTGCTGCTTCAAATCCAAAGTGATGTCTTGGTGAAAATTGATTTATTGAGTGTCGAAGTAGACATGTTGATAAAAAGATTGTTCCAATAATTACGTGTAAACCATGGAATCCTGTTGCAACAAAGAATGTTGAACCATAAACTGCATCTGCAATGGTAAAAGGTGCTTCTCAATATCCATATGCTTGAAGTATTGTAAAGTATAGTCCTAATAACACTGTGAAGAATAATCCTTGTAGTGCTTGAGTATGATTAGATTCCATTAAACTATGATGTGCTCATGTTACTGTTACTCCTGATGCTAAAAGAATAGCTGTATTAAGTAATGGAATTTGTATAGGGTTAAAGGGTTGAATTCCTATTGGATATATATAATTATATTAATTATAATATTTTATATTTAAATTAATAATTATATCCAATTATAATAATATTAAATATTAAATTACATATTATTATATATATTATAATAGGTAAATAATTGCATTAAAATAATCAATTGATAATGGTAAGATGAACTTATAATACTTTAATTTCAATTAAATGTAATATATTAATATAAATTATTTATTATATATATATATATATATATAAAAATAAAATGAGCAGGATAAATTAGTCCTAATTAAACAAAATAATACATAAAAGAATTTCAAAAAAAAACTTTCGATTTATATATTAAATAAATGAAGTGCCTGATTAAAGGGTTACCTTGATAGGGTAAATAAAGTAAATAAAATTACCTTCATTAAAATTACATAAGATAGAATTAAACTACCTCCTTTAGTATCAAAAACTAACGTGCATCATACACCTTAATGTAAAAAGGTAAGCTAAACAAGCTAATGGGTTCTTACCCCATTTATAGAGGTATCAATCCTCTCCTTTTTAATGACCAACAACTCTACAAAACTTCTCTTCCTATCAACATTAATGATAGGAACGATCCTGTCCATTTCATCAAATTCCTGATTTGGGGTTTGAATAGGACTTGAGATCAACTTACTTTCATTTATTCCGCTCCTAACAAGAAATAAAAATATAATAATAAATGAATCATCAATTAAATATTTTATTGTCCAAGCAATAGCATCGACAATATTATTATTTTCAATTTTGCTGATTCAAATAAAATATCCCATGGGATGGGAAACAGAATTTATCCCATCAATAATAATTAGATCTAGACTATTATTAAAGATTGGAGCTGCACCTTTCCATTTCTGATTTCGAGAGGTTATAGGAGCATCAAGATGAAATAATTGTTTAACATTAATAACATGACAAAAAATCGCCCCAATAATGGTCTTATCTTATTGTATTCAATTAAGAACTTTTATTTGAACAATTATTATCTTAAGAATTATTATTGGGGCAATAGGAGGTTTAAATCAAACATCCTTACGACAACTTTTAGCATATTCATCAATCAGACATCTAGGTTGAATAATTGGATCATTAACAGTCAGAGAAAACATCTGAGAACTATACTTCATTATTTACTCACTATTAAGATTAATTATAGTTTTATTATTTAAGCAAATAAATTTATTTTTCATAAATCAAATTTATTCAGCCAGAAATATAAAAACCGAAATTAAATTCATAATATTCTTATCTTTATTATCTTTAGGTGGACTACCACCATTCCTTGGATTCTTACCAAAATGAATTGTAATACAATCATTAATGGAAAACAATATAACAACTATTATAACTATTATAGTTGTATTAACTACAATTACACTCTACTACTATATACGTATTAGATTCTCAGCTCTAATTATATCATACACAGAAAATTCGTGATCTATAAAGATAAAGTCCCAAAAATCAAGAATCATTCTTCCTATAACAGTAATAATTTCAACAATAGGATTGATTTCAACATCAACCTTAATTTCATTATACTAAGGACTTAAGTTAATCAAACTAATAACCTTCAAAGTTACAATTAAAAGAATAATCTTTTAGGCCTTAGTAAAATTTTACACCTCTAGAATTGCAGTCTAGAATCATAATTGAATATAAGACCTAAATATGATAAGAGAGAAAACATCTCATAAGTAGATTTACAGTCTACCACCTAAAATTCAGCCATCTTACCGCAAAAATGATTATTCTCAACAAACCATAAGGACATTGGTACTTTATACTTCATATTTGGAGCATGAGCAGGAGTAGTAGGAACATCAATAAGAATACTTATTCGTGCTGAACTTGGCCAACCCGGATCTCTAATTGGGGATGACCAGATTTATAATGTTATTATTACAGCTCACGCATTCGTAATAATTTTCTTTATAGTAATACCTATTATAATTGGTGGATTTGGTAATTGACTTGTTCCACTAATAATTGGTGCACCAGATATAGCATTTCCACGAATAAATAATATAAGTTTTTGATTACTACCACCTTCACTAACCCTTCTTCTTACATCTTCTATAGTAGATAATGGTGCTGGTACAGGATGAACAGTTTACCCTCCTCTAGCAGGAGCTATTGCACACGGGGGTGCATCTGTAGATCTAGCTATTTTTTCACTGCACTTAGCAGGTGTATCATCTATTCTTGGTGCAGTGAATTTCATTACAACAGCAATTAATATACGATCAGAAAGTATAACTTTAGATCAAACACCTTTATTTGTATGATCTGTAGCTATTACAGCATTACTTCTCCTTCTTTCACTTCCAGTTTTAGCAGGAGCTATTACTATATTATTAACAGATCGAAATTTAAATACATCATTCTTTGACCCTGCAGGAGGGGGTGACCCAATTCTATATCAACATCTATTTTGATTCTTTGGACACCCAGAAGTTTATATTTTAATTCTACTGGGGTTCGGAATTATTTCACATATTGTATGTCAAGAAAGAGGAAAAATTGAATCATTTGGAACATTAGGTATAATTTATGCTATACTATCAATTGGACTAATAGGATTTATTGTATGAGCACATCATATATTTACAGTAGGAATGGATGTTGACACACGAGCATATTTTACATCAGCAACAATAATTATTGCTGTACCTACAGGAATTAAGGTATTTAGATGATTAGCTACATTATATGGAACTAAATTCAAGTTCAATCCACCATTATTATGAGCTCTAGGATTTATTTTCCTATTTACAATTGGTGGATTAACAGGATTAGTATTAGCAAATTCATCACTTGATATTGTATTACATGATACATATTATGTAGTAGCCCACTTTCATTATGTATTATCTATAGGAGCAGTATTTGCAATTATAGGAGGTGTCATTCAATGATATCCACTATTTACAGGATTAACTATAAATAATACATGATTAAAAATCCAATTTACAATTATATTCATTGGAGTAAATTTAACATTCTTTCCTCAACACTTCCTAGGATTAGCAGGAATACCTCGACGATACTCTGACTACCCAGACGCATATACATCATGAAACGTAGTATCAAGAATTGGGTCTACAATTTCAATTGTAGGAATCATTATATTCATTGTAATTATATGAGAAAGAATGATTACAAACCGAGCAATTATATTTAGAGCTAACATAAGAAGATCAACAGAATGACTACAAAATAACCCTCCTGCAGAACATAGTTACTCAGAATTACCATTAATCTCTAGATTCTAATATGGCAGATTAGTGCAGTAGATTTAAGCTCTACAAATAAAGGTTTGACCTTTATTTATTAATGGCAACATGATCAAATTTATCTCTTCAAGATGGAGCTTCACCATTAATGGAGCAATTATCATTCTTTCATGATCATACTATGGTCGTATTATTATTAATTACAGTAATTGTAGGTTATGCCCTAAGTTATATATTATTTATTGCCTATACTAACCGTAATATACTTCATGGACATTTAATTGAAACAATCTGAACAGCTTTACCAGCAATTACATTAATTTTTATTGCCCTTCCATCATTACGACTATTATATTTACTTGATGATTCAGTAGATGCAATAATTACAATTAAAACCATTGGACGACAATGATATTGAAGATATGAATATTCAGACTTCATAGACGTAGAATTTGACACTTATATAACACCAGAACAAGACCTAGAAAATGATGGATTCCGACTACTAGATGTAGATAACCGAACAATCCTACCAATAAATACAGAAGTACGAGTATTAACAAGAGCATCAGATGTTCTACACTCATGAGCAGTTCCTGCATTAGGGGTTAAAATTGATGCAACGCCAGGTCGGTTAAATCAAGGAACATTCACAATAAATCGACCTGGATTATTCTTTGGACAATGCTCAGAAATCTGTGGAGCAAACCACAGATTTATACCAATTGTAATTGAAAGAACTTCAGTAAATTTATTTATTAAGTGATTATCTAAGATAATTTAAGGAGTTAGTTAAAATAAATAACATTAGAGTGTCAATCTAAAGTAACTAAAAAAAATTAGTACACCTTGAAATTCATCAGATGACTGAAAGTAAGTAATGGTCTCTTAAACCAAATAATAGTAAATTAACAACTACTTCTGATGGGGAAATTATATCCAAATCCCTCAAATATCCCCTCTTATATGATTCTCACTATTCATTATATTTTCAGCTACATTAATCTTGTTTAATCAAATAAACTTCTTCTCATTTAAACCTAACCTTATTAAAAGAGCAGAAAAAGGAACAATTGAAATAAAAAACTTAAATTGAAAATGATAACAAATCTATTCTCAACATTTGACCCATCAACTAACATCTTTAATTTATCATTAAATTGAACTAGAACATTTCTAGGACTATTATTAATCCCATCACTATTTTGACTTACACCATCACGAATTAACATTATCTGAAATAAACTAAATTTAACCTTACATAATGAATTTAAAACACTTCTTGGACCAAAATCATTTAATGGAACAACATTCATTTTCATCTTAATTTTTATTATAATATTATTTAACAATTTCATAGGATTATTCCCTTATATTTTTACTAGAACAAGACATTTAGCATTAACATTTGCAATTGCCCTACCTATATGGCTAAGATTTATATTATTTGGATGAATTAACCATACTAATCATATATCTACACACCTTGTACCACAAGGTACACCGCCTGCATTAATATCATTTATAGTACTAATTGAAACAATTAGTAATGTTATTCGACCAGGTACATTAGCAGTACGGTTGGCAGCAAATATAATTGCAGGACACTTATTATTAACCTTATTAGGAAACACAGGACCATCTATAGCAATAAACTTAATCTCATTACTAATTATTGGACAAATACTTCTATTAATTCTAGAATCAGCAGTAGCAATAATTCAAGCCTATGTTTTCTCAATTCTAAGAACTCTATATTCTAGAGAAGTATATTAAACCTATGTTAACAACTCACTCAAACCACCCATTCCACTTAGTAGACTATAGACCTTGACCATTAACAGTAGCAATTGGAGCAATAGTCCTAGTATCAGGACTAGCAAAATGATTCCACCTATTTAATATTAACTTATTCATAATTGGATTTGGAATTACCCTACTAACTATAATTCAATGATGACGAGATGTAGTACGAGAAGGAACATATCAAGGATTACATACAGGATTTGTATCAATTGGATTACGATGAGGAATAATTTTATTTATTGCATCAGAGGTATTATTTTTCGTTTCTTTTTTTTGAGCATTCTTTAGAAGAAGATTAGCACCAACAATTGAACTAGGAATACTATGACCTCCAATAGGAATTCAACCCTTTAACCCTATACAAATTCCATTACTTAATACAGCTATTCTTTTAGCATCAGGAGTAACAGTAACATGAGCACATCATAGTTTAATGGAATCTAATCATACTCAAGCACTACAAGGATTATTCTTCACAGTGTTATTAGGACTATACTTTACAATACTTCAAGCATATGAATATTGAGAAGCACCTTTTACCATTGCAGATGCAGTTTATGGATCAACATTCTTTGTTGCAACAGGATTCCTTGGTTTACACGTAATTATTGGAACAATCTTTTTATCAACATGTCTACTTCGACACTCAATAAATCAATTTTCACCAAGACATCACTTTGGATTTGAAGCAGCAGCATGATACTGACACTTCGTAGACGTAGTATGATTATTCTTATATATCTCTATTTATTGATGAGGTAGATAATTGTTTTTCTAGTATAAATAGTACATTTGACTTCCAATCAGAAAGCTTGATATAAATCAAGAAAAACAATTCTAATTCTATCAACAAGAGTTTTCATTAGATTTATTATTCCAATAATTGTTATAATCCTGGCAACAACACTATCAAAAAAATTAATTAATGATCGAGAAAAAAGATCACCATTTGAATGTGGGTTT
The DNA here is from genome assembly GCF_023897955.1 of Schistocerca gregaria. Taxonomy (NCBI): domain Eukaryota; kingdom Metazoa; phylum Arthropoda; class Insecta; order Orthoptera; family Acrididae; genus Schistocerca; species Schistocerca gregaria. The sequence goes on from NC_064922.1 coordinate 96,437,212, forward strand.
GATCCAAAAAGATCAGCACGAATACCATTCTCAATACGATTCTTCCTAATCGCAGTAATCTTTTTAATTTTTGATGTAGAAATTGCACTAATTCTACCAATTGTAATTATTTTTAAAACTTCAGACATTATAATCTGAACAGTATCAACAATATTTCTTATTCTAGTTCTATTAGGAGGACTATACCATGAATGAAACCAAGGAGCATTACAATGAGCAGAATAAAGGGTTGTAGTTAAATATAACATTTGGGTTGCATTCAAAAAGTATTGATATTATCAATCAACCTTAAATAGAATAAGAAGCGAAATATTGCAGTCAGTTTCGACCTGGAAGATTGGTATGTACTACCCTTATTCTTATTAATTGAAGCCAAAAAGAGGCGTATTACTGTTAATAATATAATTGAACTATAATAGTTCCAATTAAGGAAATGTAAAGCCAATATGAAAGCTGCTAACTTTTTATATTAGCGGTTAAACTCCGTTAACATTCCTAAAATTTATATAGTTTAAATAAAACATTACATTTTCACTGTAAAAATAATATATCTATATTTATAAATACTTAAAAGTAAAAATACTTCCTTAACATCTTCAGTGTCACGCTCTAATTATAAGCTATTTAAGTAAACGAAAAACAATATTACCAAAATAAATATTCAAAAAATAAAAGTTAAAAGATAAATCTTGAAATTAGAATCATATCAACCTTGAATATAACCAATTAAATAAATAAATAATCTATATGAACCTTGACCACCAAGTAATTCACCTCAACCATAATCAAATGACTTAGATGAATAATAACCTATTTTTAAAGGAATATATCTAATAAACTTAGTTGAAAGAAAAGGTATAAATCATATAGAACCAGCAAATCTAACAAAAGAAAGTATACTTAAAGAAAATAAATTATGAGAAAAATCAAAATTAGAAATAAGATAACCTAAATAAGCACCTAAAATAACAACTGTAATAGTTAAAAACTTTAAATAATAAGGTAAAGCAATCACATGAGGAATAGGAAAAATTAATCAAGATAAAAGACTACCACCAAAAACAGCAACAAACAATAGACCAATTATTCCAAATGAAATATAATAACCCTTATCATCAAAAGAAAATCTAGAATAAAAATTATTATCACCAGATATTGAATAATAAAACAAACGAAAAGAATAAGAAGCAGTTAAACCAGTAGAAAAAAAATAAAGAAAAAAAATTAAACAATTAATTCATCTTAAACAAACCATCTCAAGAATTAAATCCTTTGAATAAAATCCCGCTAAAAAAGGTATTCCACACAAAGATAAAATAGAAACATTAAAACAAACTGAAGTTAAAGGTATGAAATTAACAATTGATCCTATAAAACGAATATCCTGAGAATCCTTCAAATTATGAATTATTGAACCTGCACATATAAATAATAATGCCTTAAATAAAGCATGAGCCAATAAATGAAAAAATGCAAGCTTTGGATAACCTATAGCCAAAATTCTTATTATTAAACCAAGTTGTCTTAAAGTAGAAAGAGCAATAATCTTCTTTAAATCAAACTCAAAATTAGCGCCCAATCCAGCCATAAATATAGTTATACAACCAATTAAAAGTAAAAATCAACCACAATTATAAGTATCCAATATTGGTCTAAAATGAATTAATAAATAAACACCAGCAGTAACAAGAGTAGAAGAATGAACTAAAACAGAAACAGGAGTAGGAGCTGCTATAGCAGCAGGAAGACATGAAGAGAAAGGAATCTGAGCTCTCTTAGTTATAGCTGCTAAAACAATTAATATAGTAATGAGCTTTATTTCAAAAGAATTAGAAATAAAATCATAATAATAAATATAATTTCAACCACCAAAATTTAACATTCACGCAATAGAAATTAAAATAGCAACATCACCAATACGATTAGAAAGTGCAGTTAATATACCAGCACTATAAGATTTTACATTTTGATAATAAATAACTAAACAATAAGAAACTAAACCTAAACCATCTCAACCTAATAAAATTCTAATTAAATTAGGACTAATAATTAAAAAACCTATAGAAAGAATAAATATTAAAACAATAATAATAAAACGATTTATATTCTTTTCACCAGATATATAATCCTCTCTATAATAAATAACCAAAGAAGAAATATATATAACAAAAGATATAAAAATAAGAGATATTCAATCCAAAATTAAAGTTATAACAACTATAGAACCATTTAAATTGAAAAGCTCTCACTCAACAAAAACTCTATAATCAATTATTAAATAATAAATACCTAAAATAAAAATTATAGTTCTCGAAATAAACAAAGAAAAAAAACTCAAAGAACAAATAGAAAATAAATTCACGGCCTAAGATGAAAAACTTCATATCATTGATTCCACAAAACAATATTTTTAATTAAAATACTTAAGCAAACTAAACAAAGAAATATTCACCCTTTAAACAGAGAATATTTAAAGGCAATCAATGTAAAAGTAAAAGATGATATTCACGAAAATAACCAAGAGAACAAGTATAAACACCAGAATAATAATTCCCATGCTGAGAATAAGAATATATATACAAAGTATAAACAGCTCTAAAAAAAGATAAAAAAATCAAAGCAAAGAATCTAAAAGAAGATCAAGATATAATTCTATTTAATAATCTAATTTCACCTACCAAATTTAAAGAAGGAGGAGCAGCCATATTTGATGATCTTAAAAGAAATCATCATAAAGCCATTCTTGGCATCAAATTAATTATACCGTTGTTAATTAATAATCTTCGTCTACCTAAACGTTCATAAATAATATTAGATAAACAAAATAAACCAGAAGAACATAAACCATGACCAACCATTAGAGAAAGAGAACCTACACAACCTCATCAATTCATAGTCATCAATCCACCAATAACCATTCTTATATGAGCAACAGAAGAATATGCAATTAAAGACTTTAAATCAACCTGACGAAAACAAATAAATCTTACAATAACACCCCCAGATAAACCTAAAGACAATCAAAAATAATTAAACTTTAAACCCAAATAAGAAATAACCTTTATAACACGAAAAATACCATAACCACCTAACTTTAATAAAACACCAGCAAGAATTATTCTACCTGAAGTAGGGGCCTCTACATGAGCCTTAGGAAGTCATAAATGAACCAAAAACATAGGTATCTTAACTAAAAAAGCAAAATTATAAATACATAAAACATAAAATAATAAGAACCAAAATCAACCAATAAAGGAAAATATAAAGTATTAGAAAAATCATAAACCTTAAATAAAACTAATAATAAAGGTAATCTAGCAACCAAAGTATAAAAAATTAAATAAACACCAGCCTGCAAACGCTCAGGTTGATAACCCCAACCCAAAATTAAAAGTAAAGTAGGAACTAATCTAGCCTCAAAAAAAATATAAAAAGAAAGAAGACTTAATCTAGCAAATGAAAAATAAAGCATAATTATTAAAATCAAAACCATAAAAACAAAAAAATTAGAATGATATGAACTTAAATAAACTGAACCTCTAGCAGTGATTATTAAAGAACAAATCCAAAAACTAAGTAAAATTAAACTAAAAGAAAAATAATCAATACCAAAATAATATCTAATTATATTCAAATCAGCATATGAATAAACACAAATTATAAAAACAAAACCCGACAGAAACATTAAAGAATGAACCAACCATCAACAATTATTTAATAAACAAAGTGGGATCAAAAAAATAGTTATAAATAAATACTTTAACATAAAAATAAACCAAAAGAATTAAAAAAATCATTACCATGAGAACGAATTATTGAAACTAGACCTAAAGCACCCTCACAAACAGAAAAAACTAAAAAAATAACAGGAAACAAATAATCATAATCAAACTCAATAAGAAAAACAATAACTAACATAAATAAAGAAAGAACAATATATTCTAATCTCAAAAGAACCATTAATAAATGTTTACGTTTAGAAGAAAAAACATAAACACCAGCAAAATAAATCAATAAAGAAGTAAAAATAGAGAATATAAACATTAGTTTTAATAGTTTAAAAAAAACGCCGGTCTTGTAAACCGGAAATAAGTCCAGCCCCCACTTTTAAAACTTCAGAGGTGGAAAAGCTTCCATCATCGGTCCCCAAAACCGGTATTTTAAATAAACTAACCCCTGAAATGATCAAAATAATAATTATATCATTATCAAATGTAATAAATATTAATTTTATTAAATTAAAACACCCAATATCAATTATGCTTTTTATTATCCTTCAAACCTTCCTAGTTGGATTAATAACAGGAACAATAATACAAAGATATTGATTATCATATATTTTATTTTTAACATTTCTTGGTAGTATACTAGTATTATTTATTTACATTACAAGAATTGCATCAAACGAAATATTTCAGCCTAAATCAATCACTATAATTATTACATTAATAATGTGAATATTTATCATATTAATATTAATTATTCTAGATATATCTATATTTATAGACTTTTTCAAAAACACCAAAACTATAAATATTGATAATTCAATCAATTATCAAGAAATAACAATATCTTTAGAAAAATTATATAATAGACCAACATTCATTATTACAATAATAATAATAATTTATTTATTTTTAGCACTACTAGCAGTTGTTAAAATCACCAATATTAATCAGGGACCTATTCGTAAAATAAGATAATTACTAATGAATAAACCCTTACGATTAAGACATCCTTTAATTAAAATTATTAATAACTCTTTAATTGACTTACCTGCCCCAACAAATATTTCATTTTGATGACATTTTGGATCCCTATTAGCGTTATGTTTGGTAATTCAAATCGTAACTGGACTATTTTTAGCTATACATTATACATCAAATATTGAAATAGCATTCAGTAGTGTAGTACACATCTGCCGAGACGTAAATAATGGTTGAATTATCCGAACCTTACACGCAAATGGAGCATCTATATTTTTTATTTGTATTTACTTACATGTAGGACGGGGAATTTACTATGGATCTTATATATATGTACATACCTGAATAATTGGTACAGTGATTTTATTTTTAGTTATAGCAACTGCATTTATAGGATATGTCTTACCCTGAGGCCAAATATCTTTTTGAGGTACAACAGTAATTACTAATTTATTATCAGCAATCCCATACTTAGGAACAGATTTAGTCCAATGAGTATGAGGAGGATTCGCTGTTGATAATGCAACATTAAATCGATTCTTCACATTCCATTTTGTATTACCATTTATTATTGCTGCTATAGCAGCAATTCATTTATTTTTTCTTCACCAAACAGGATCTAATAATCCTCTTGGACTAAATGGAGATATTGAAAAAATTCCATTCCATCCATACTTTACCTTTAAGGATTCTATTACATTTGTAATAATAACATCATTATTAATTATACTATGTTTAATTAATCCTTACCTATTAGGAGATCCAGATAACTTTGTACCTGCCAACCCATTAGTAACACCAGTTCACATTCAACCAGAATGATATTTCCTATTTGCATATGCAATTCTACGATCTATCCCTAATAAGTTAGGAGGTGTTATTGCATTATTTTTATCAATTAGAATCTTAATAATTTTACCATTTTATAATAAAACACCATTCCGAGGCATTCAATTTTACCCTATTAATCAAATTTTATTCTGAATTATAGTAGTTGTTGTATGCTTACTAACGTGAATTGGTAAACGACCTGTTGAAGAACCTTATATTATAACAGGTCAAATCTTAAGAATTATTTACTTCACATATTTCTTAATTAATGTCCATGTCGCAAACGCATGAGATAAATTAATTAAGGAATAAAGTTAATTAGCTTAGGAAAAGCATATGTTTTGAAAACATAAAATTAGAAGTTTAACTCTTCTATTAACTTTTCTCAAAAAATTTCACTAAACAAATGAGATAAATAAAATCTTTAAACCAACAAAGAAAATAAAAAAATTCAAAGATAAAGGTAAAAAACTTTTTCAAGCTAAGTACATTAATTTATCATAACGGAACCGTGGTAATGTTCCACGAACCCAAATAAAACCAAAAGATATAATAGCAAGCTTAATAAAAAATATAAAAGAATAAAAATCACCGCCCAAAAAAATTAAAGCCAATAACATTCTTATGAAGACAATTCTAGTATATTCAGCTAAAAAAATTAAAGTAAAACCACCCGCACCATACTCAATATTAAATCCTGAAACTAACTCAGATTCCCCTTCAGCAAAATCAAAAGGAGTACGATTAGTTTCAGCTAAGCAAGAAGCAAAACAAGCTACAGCTAAAGGAAAAGAAATAATAATAAATCAACAATAAAGCTGATAGTTTATAAAATCAAACATATTAAAACTACCAATTAAAATAATTAAAGACAATAAAATTAAAGCTAAACTAACTTCATAAGAAATTGTTTGAGCAACAGAACGAAGAGAACCTAATAATGAATAATTTGAATTAGAAGATCAACCAGCAATTATAACAGTATAAACACCTAATCTAGTACAACATAAAAAAAATAAAAATCCATAAGAAAAAGAACACATATAAGTTAAATAAGGAAAAATTACTCAAACGGCTAAAGAAATCATTAAATTAAAAACAGGGGAAAAATAATAAAGTAGGTAATTAGATATAATAGGAATTGGCTGCTCCTTACAAATTAACTTAATAGCATCTCTAAATGGCTGAGGAATTCCAACAAAACCTACCTTATTTGGACCCTTTCGAATCTGAATATAACCTAAAACCTTACGCTCTAATAAAGTTAAAAAGGCAACACTAATTAAAACACAAATAACCAATAAAAGAAAATTCAAAATAAATATAAATAAATCATAAAGTATCAATACTATTTGTAGATAAAATCTACATAAATGAATTCTAAATTCAACACATTAATCTGTCAAAATATTAAATAAATTAATATTAATCAATATAACAAAAAATATTTTAACCATATGGTCCATTCGTACTAATATGGATTAACAATCTTAGGATAGAAACCGACCTGGCTCACGCCGGTCTGAACTCAGATCATGTAAGAATTTAAAGGTCGAACAGACCTAATCATTGGGCTCCTGCACCCAAAATTTTTCTTAATCCAACATCGAGGTCGCAATCTGCTTTGTCGATATGAGCTCTCAAAAACAATTACGCTGTTATCCCTAAGGTAACTTAATCTTATGATCATAAATTATGGATCAAAATAACAAACATAAATAAATGATATAATAATGAAGAGTTTATCTATTCTTCATGTCACCCCAACAAAACATCATCATTAAATATAGAAAGACAAACAAAAAACTATATAAAAGTAAAATGTCAAGCTCTATAGGGTCTTCTCGTCCTAAAGAAGAATTTAAGCCTTTTGACTCAAAAGTTAAATTCAAAAATTTATTAAGAGACAGTTGATTTCTCGTCAAGCCATTCATTCCAGCCACTAATTAAGAGACTAATGATTATGCTACCTTTGCACGGTCAAAATACCGCGGCTCTTTAAAAATACGCTCAGTGAGCAGGCCAGACCTCAAAATATAAACAAGAGGACATGTTTTTGATAAACAGGCGGAAATCAATTTTGCCTAGTTCCTTATAATAAGTTCACAAGGTAAAAATTTCATACAAATAAATATACTAATTCTATCATTATTACAAAAATTTTTAAATTAAATTAATAATCTTAATAAAAAACCTAATATATTTATAAAATCAAAATAAAAAATAATGAACTAAAACGTAATCTTAAAGATAGCTGGTTTAAAGCTTACTATTATATTTCTATAAAATAAATTATAGGTTATTAACTTCAAAGCTCATCCCTTAAAGAATAAATAAGTTAATATTTTTACTTAAAAAATTAAATAAAAACAAATAACTTTAAAAAATTAAATTTTTTCTTAAGAAACTAGATATCTTGGGAAACGATTAACATCTCATTTCTATAAATAATTTAATAATAATTATGATACATTAACTATAAATTATTTATAAATCAACCCAAATGGAGACAAGTAAAATAAATACTAAAATTTTGATAAACCCTGATACAAAAGGTACAATAAATAAAATCTACTTAAAAAAATTTAAAATAATATTTCATAAAACACTTACATTACCAATAAACTATAATTTAAAAAATCAATTCTATAAAATATACTAAGACAAAAATACAATAAAATTATTTATATTAAATAATTAAATAAACAAAAAATAAATATAATAAAATAAATAATCAAGATATCCTGATTTGCACAGAAAAATTTTCAGTGTAAATGAAACACTTTACTAATAAGTTATATCTTGAAACTCTTCCTAGATACACTTTCCAGTACATCTACTATGTTACGACTTATCTCATCTAAATTGAAGCTACTTTAAAATAAAATAGAATAATCAATAATGAGAGCGACGGGCGATGTGTACACATCTCAGAGCCAATATCAGTTAAATTAAATAAATTAAATTACTATCAAATCCACCTTCATTAACAGTATTTCACTATCAAATCCGTTATAAACAAAAATCTATTGTAATCCACCTCCTCTTAACTATAAGCTGCACCTTGACCTGAAATATTTTATAATTATAAATCTTGAGAATTATAACTCTAAAAAGATTCTCTGATAACGGAGATATACAAACAAATAAATTAAGTAGAGTAAATCGTGTATTATCAATCATGGGGTAGGTTCCTCTGAATGGAATGAGATACCGCCAAATTCTTTGGGTTTAAAGACCTTAACTAATAGTACCCTGGTAAATATAATTAACATTTAAAATAATAGGGTATCTAATCCTAGTTTATTATTTAAATTTCACAGATTCATAAAAAGGGACACAAATAAATTTTAACATTTCACCTTACAAATTTATATTTCAACCCTAATAATATAAACAACTGTTTTAACCAATAATATTCACTTGTATCAATCGTATAACCGCGGCTGCTGGCGCGAATTATGCCGATACTAAATCAATTGCTAAATCCAAAATCACTTGATAATTAAATCAAATTACTGCAAAAAGAACATTTAGTCTAACAAAACTTACATATAATACAAAGAAAAAGTGAATAAACAAGCAAGAATAAAACTTTTAAAAATAAAAAATAAGAAAATTTTAAATCTATTAATTCAGAAATATTAAAAGATTCAAATATTTAAAGAAAAAAAAGAAAAAAACCACAAACATTAAAAAAAAAAAAGAAACGCCCCTATGTATGACCACAACAACTTCTCTATTATATATAATTAAAGATTAATATGGAACATGTATAGCAATAAATGTATTATATTCTTTCTTATTTAATCTTTCTTTTCACTAATAAATAAAGAAAGATTAAATAATATAATAAATATATGATTAGCATGGTTAATTCATCCAAATAATATAAATCTTAGCCATATAGGTAGGGCAATTGCAAATGTTAATGCTAAATGTCTTGTTCTAGTAAAAATATGAGGGAATAATCCTATGAAATTGTTAAATAATATTATAATAAAAATTGAGATGAAAATGAATGTTGTTCCATTAAATGATTTTGGTCCAAGAAGTGTTTTAAATTCATTATGTAAGGTTAAATTTAGTTTATTTCAGATAATGTTAATTCGTGATGGTGTAAGTCAAAATAGTGATGGGATTAATAATAGTCCTAGAAATGTTCTAGTTCAATTTAATGATAAATTAAAGATGTTAGTTGATGGGTCAAATGTTAAGAATAGATTTGTTATCATTTTCAATTTAAGTTTTTTATTTCAATTGTTCCTTTTTCTGCTCTTTTAATAAGGTTAGGTTTAAATGAGAAGAAGTTTATTTGATTAAACAAGATTAATGTAGCTGAAAATATAATGAATAGTGAGAATCATATAAGAGTGGATATTTGAGGGATTTGGATATAATTTCCCCATCAGAAGTAGTCGTTAATATACTATTATTTGGTTTAAGAGACCATTACTTACTTTCAGTCATCTGATGAATTTCAAGGTGTACTAATTTTTTTTAGTTACTTTAGATTGACACTCTAATGTTATTTATTTTAACTAACTCCTTAAATTATCTTAGATAATAACTTAATAAATAAATTTACTGAAGTTCTTTCAATTACAATTGGTATAAATCTGTGGTTTGCTCCACAGATTTCTGAGCATTGTCCAAAGAATAATCCAGGTCGATTTATTGTGAATGTTCCTTGATTTAACCGACCTGGCGTTGCATCAATTTTAACCCCTAATGCAGGAACTGCTCATGAGTGTAGAACATCTGATGCTCTTGTTAATACTCGTACTTCTGTATTTATTGGTAGGATTGTTCGGTTATCTACATCTAGTAGTCGGAATCCATCATTTTCTAGGTCTTGTTCTGGTGTTATATAAGTGTCAAATTCTACGTCTAAGAAGTCTGAATATTCATATCTTCAATATCATTGTCGTCCAATGGTTTTAATTGTAATTATTGCATCTACTGAATCATCAAGTAAATATAATAGTCGTAATGATGGAAGGGCAATAAAAATTAATGTAATTGCTGGTAAAGCTGTTCAGATTGTTTCAATTAAATGTCCATGAAGTATATTACGGTTAGTATAGGCAATAAATAATATATAACTTAGGGCATAACCTACAATTACTGTAATTAATAATAATACGACCATAGTATGATCATGAAAGAATGATAATTGCTCCATTAATGGTGAAGCTCCATCTTGAAGAGATAAATTTGATCATGTTGCCATTAATAAATATTTTCTAATAAAAGGTCAAACCTTTATTTGTAGAGCTTAAATCTACTGCACTAATCTGCCATATTAGAATCTAGAGATTAATGGTAATTCTGAGTAACTATGTTCTGCAGGAGGGTTATTTTGTAGTCATTCTGTTGATCTTCTTATGTTAGCTCTAAATATAATTGCTCGGTTTGTAATCATTCTTTCTCATATAATTACAATGAATATAATGATTCCTACAATAGAAATTGTAGACCCAATTCTTGATACAACGTTTCATGATGTATATGCGTCTGGGTAGTCAGAGTATCGTCGAGGTATTCCTGCTAATCCTAGGAAGTGTTGAGGAAAGAATGTTAAATTTACTCCAATGAATATAATTGTAAATTGGATTTTTAATCATGTATTATTTATAGTTAATCCTGTAAATAGTGGATATCATTGAATGACACCTCCTATAATTGCAAATACTGCTCCTATAGATAATACATAATGAAAGTGGGCTACTACATAATATGTATCATGTAATACAATATCAAGTGATGAATTTGCTAATACTAATCCTGTTAATCCACCAATTGTAAATAGGAAAATAAATCCTAGAGCTCATAATAATGGTGGATTGAACTTGAATTTAGTTCCATATAATGTAGCTAATCATCTAAATACCTTAATTCCTGTAGGTACAGCAATAATTATTGTTGCTGATGTAAAATATGCTCGTGTGTCAACATCCATTCCTACTGTAAATATATGATGTGCTCATACAATAAATCCTATTAGTCCAATTGATAGTATAGCATAAATTATACCTAATGTTCCAAATGATTCAATTTTTCCTCTTTCTTGACATACAATATGTGAAATAATTCCGAACCCTGGTAGAATTAAAATATAAACTTCTGGGTGTCCAAAGAATCAAAATAGATGTTGATATAGAATTGGGTCACCCCCTCCTGCAGGGTCAAAGAATGATGTATTTAAATTTCGATCTGTTAATAATATAGTAATAGCTCCTGCTAAAACTGGAAGTGAAAGAAGGAGAAGTAATGCTGTAATACCTACAGATCATACAAATAAAGGTGTTTGATCTAAAGTTATACTTTCTGATCGTATATTAATTGCTGTTGTAATGAAATTCACTGCACCAAGAATAGATGATACACCTGCTAAGTGCAGTGAAAAAATAGCTAGATCTACAGATGCACCCCCGTGTGCAATAGCTCCTGCTAGAGGAGGGTAAACTGTTCATCCTGTACCAGCACCATTATCTACTATAGAAGATGTAAGAAGAAGGGTTAGTGAAGGTGGTAGTAACCAAAAACTTATATTATTTATTTGTGGAAATGCTATATCTGGTGCACCAATTATTAGTGGAACAAGTCAATTACCAAATCCACCAATTATAATAGGTATTACTATAAAGAAAATTATTACGAATGCGTGAGCTGTAATAATAACATTATAAATCTGGTCATCCCCAATTAGAGATCCGGGTTGGCCAAGTTCAGCACGAATAAGTATTCTTATTGATGTTCCTACTATTCCTGCTCATGCTCCAAATATGAAGTATAAAGTACCAATGTCCTTATGGTTTGTTGAGAATAATCATTTTTGCGGTAAGATGGCTGAATTTTAGGTGGTAGACTGTAAATCTACTTATGAGATGTTTTCTCTCTTATCATATTTAGGTCTTATATTCAATTATGATTCTAGACTGCAATTCTAGAGGTGTAAAATTTTACTAAGGCCTAAAAGATTATTCTTTTAATTATAACTTTGAAGGTTATTAGTTTGATTAACTTAAGTCCTTAGTATAATGAAATTAAGGTTGATGTTGAAATCAATCCTATTGTTGAAATTATTACTGTTATAGGAAGAATGATTCTTGATTTTTGGGACTTTATCTTTATAGATCACGAATTTTCTGTGTATGATATAATTAGAGCTGAGAATCTAATACGTATATAGTAGTAGAGTGTAATTGTAGTTAATACAACTATAATAGTTATAATAGTTGTTATATTGTTTTCTATTAATGATTGTATTACAATTCATTTTGGTAAGAATCCAAGGAATGGTGGTAGTCCACCTAAAGATAATAAAGATAAGAATATTATGAATTTAATTTCGGTTTTTATATTTCTGGCTGAATAAATTTGATTTATGAAAAATAAATTTATTTGCTTAAATAATAAAACTATAATTAACCTTAATATTGAGTAAATAATAAGGTATAGTTCTCAGATGTTTTCTCTGACTGTTAATGATCTAATTATTCAACCTAGATGTCTGATTGATGAATATGCTAAAAGTTGTCGTAAGGATGTTTGATTTAAACCTCCTATTGCCCCAATAATAATTCTTAAGATAATAATTGTTCAAATAAAAGTTCTTAATTGAATACAATAAGATAAGACCATTATTGGGGCGATTTTTTGTCATGTTATTAATGTTAAACAATTATTTCATCTTGATGCTCCTATAACTTCTGGAAATCAGAAATGGAAAGGTGCAGCTCCAATCTTTAATAATAGTCTAGATCTAATTATTATTGATGGGATAAATTCTGTTTCCCATCCCATGGGATATTTTATTTGAATCAGCAAAATTGAAAATAATAATATTGTCGATGCTATTGCTTGGACAATAAAATATTTAATTGATGATTCATTTATTATTATATTTTTATTTCTTGTTAGGAGCGGAATAAATGAAAGTAAGTTGATCTCAAGTCCTATTCAAACCCCAAATCAGGAATTTGATGAAATGGACAGGATCGTTCCTATCATTATGTTGATAGGAAGAGAAGTTTTGTAGAGTTGTTGATCATTAAAAAGGAGAGTATTGATACCTCTATAAATGGGGTATGAACCCATTAGCTTGTTTAGCTTACCTTTTTACATTAAGGTGTATGATGCACGTTAGTTTTTGATACTAAAGGAGGTAGTTTAATTCTATCTTATATAATTTTATGAAGGTAATTTTATTTACTTTATTTACCCTATCAAGGTAACCCTTTAATCAGGCACTTCATTTATTTAATATATAAATCGAAAGTTTTTTTTTGAAATTCTTTTATGTATTATTTTGTTTAATTAGGATTAATGTATCCTGCTCATTTTATTTTTTTATATATATATATATAATAAATAATTTATATTAATATATAACATTTAATTGAAATTAAAGTATTATAAGTTCATCTTACCATTATCAATTGATTATTTTAATGCAATTATTTACCTAGGATTATAGCTACTTATGTTTTTAGCTTAAAATAGGTTATTATAATATAATATATATAATAATATGTAATTTAATATTTAATATTATTATAATTGGATATAATAAATAAAATTATTAATTTAAATATAAAATATTAAAATTAATATAAATAATTATATTAATTATAATAATATAATTATGTAAGTTATCTATAATTAGATTATTTAACTAATATATATGAAAGTTTACTTAATATAAAAAAAAGAATTCATATTAATAACATATTATATTAAATTACATAATTGTATAAAATATATTTATTATATTATTTAATCTTTCTTTATTTATTAGTGAAAAGAAAGATTAAATAAGAAAGAATATAATACATTTATTGCTATACATGTTCCATATTAATCTTTAATTATATATAATAGAGAAGTTGTTGTGGTCATACATAGGGGCGTTCCTTTTTTTTTGGTAATGTTTGTGGTTTTTTTCTTTTTTTTCTTTAAATATTTGAATCTTTTAATATTTCTGAATTAATAGATTTAAAATTTTCTTATTTTTTATTTTTAAAAGTTTTATTCTTGCTTGTTTATTCACTTTTTCTTTGTATTATATGTAAGTTTTGTTAGACTAAATGTTCTTTTTGCAGTAATTTGATTTAATTATCAAGTGATTTTGGATTTAGCAATTGATTTAGTATCGGCATAATTCGTGCCAGCAGCCGCGGTTATACGATTGATACAAGTGAATATTATTGTTTAAAACAGTTGTTTATATTATTAGGGTTGAAATATAAATTTGTAAGGTGAAATGTTAAAATTTATTTGTGGCCCTTTTTATGAATCTGTGAAATTTAAATAATAAACTAGGATTAGATACCCTATTATTTTAAATGTTAATTATATTTACTAGGGTACTATTAGTTAAGGTCTTTAAAAACAAAGAATTTGGCGGTATCTCATTCCATTCAGAGGAACCTACCCCATGATTGATAATACACGATTTACTCTACTTAATTTATTTGTTTGTATATCTCCATTATCAGAGAATCTTTTTAGAGTTATAATTCTCAAGATTTATAATTATAAAATATTTCAGGTCAAGGTGCAGCTTATAGTTAAGAGGAGGTGGGTTACAATAGATTTTTGTTTATAACGGATTTGATAGTGAAATACTGTTAATGAAGGTGGAATTGATAGAAAATTAATTTATTTAATTTAACTGATATTGGCTCTGAGATGTGTACACATCGCCCGTCGCTCTCATTATTGATTATTCTATTTTATTTTAAAGTAGCTTCAATTTAGATGAGATAAGTCGTAACATAGTAGATGTACTGGAAAGTGTATCTAGGAAGAGTTTCAAGATATAACTTATTAGTAAAGTGTTTCATTTACACTGAAAATTTTTCTGTGCAAATCAGGATATCTTGATTATTTATTTTATTATATTTATTTTTTGTTTATTTAATTATTTAATATAAAAAAATTTTATTGTATTTTTGTCTTAGTATATTTTATAGAATTGATTTTTTAAATTATAGTTTATTGGTAATGTAAGTGTTTTATGAAATATTATTTTAAATTTTTTTAAGTAGATTTTATTTATTGTACCTTTTGTATCTGGGTTTATAAAAATTTTAGTATTTATTTTACTTGTCTTGATTTGGGTTGATTTATAAATAATTTATAGTTAATGTATCATAATTATTATTAAATTATTTATAGAAATGAGATGTTAATCGTTTCCCAAGATATCTAGTTTCTTAATAAAAAATTTAATTTTTTAAAGTTATTTGTTTTTATTTAATTTTTAAGTAAAAATATTAACTTATTTATTCTTTAAGGGATAAGCTTTGAAGTTAATAACCTATAATTTATTTTATAGAAATATAATAGTAAGCTTTAAACCAGCTATCTTTAAGATTACGTTTAAGTTCATTATTTTTTATTTTGATTTTATAAATATTTTAGGTTTTTATTAAGATTATTAATTTAATTTTAAAATTTTTGTAATAATGATAGAATTAGTATATTTATTTGTATGAAATTTTTACCTTGTGAACTTATTATAAGGAACTAGGCAAAATTGATTTCGGCCTGTTTATCAAAAACATGTCCTCTTGTTTATATTTTGAGGTCTGGCCTGCTCACTGAGCGTATTTTTAAAGAGCCGCGGTATTTTGACCGTGCAAAGGTAGCATAATCATTAGTCTCTTAATTAGTGGCTGGAATGAATGGCTTGATGAGAAATCAACTGTCTCTTAATAAATTTTTGAATTTAACTTTTGAGTCAAAAGGCTTAAATTCTTCTTTAGGACGAGAAGACCCTATAGAGCTTGACATTGTACTTTTATATAGTTTTTTGTTTGTCTTTCTATATTTAATGATGATGTTTTGTTGGGGTGACATGAAGAATAGATAAACTCTTCATTATTATATCATTTATTTATGTTTGTTATTTTGATCCATAATTTATGATCATAAGATTAAGTTACCTTAGGGATAACAGCGTAATTGTTTTTGAGAGCTCATATCGACAAAGCAGATTGCGACCTCGATGTTGGATTAAGAAAAATTTTGGGTGCAGGAGCCCAATGATTAGGTCTGTTCGACCTTTAAATTCTTACATGATCTGAGTTCAGACCGGCGTGAGCCAGGTCGGTTTCTATCCTCAGATTGTTAATCCATATTAGTACGAAAGGACCATATGGTTAAAATATTTTTTGTTATATTGATTAATATTAATTTATTTACTATTTTGACAGATTAATGTGTTGAATTTAGAATTCATTTATGTAGATTTTTTCTACAAATAGTATTGATACTTTATGATTTATTTATATTTATTTTGAATTTTCTTTTATTGGTTATTTGTGTTTTAATTAGTGTTGCCTTTTTAACTTTATTAGAGCGTAAGGTTTTAGGTTATATTCAGATTCGAAAGGGTCCAAATAAGGTAGGTTTTGTTGGAATTCCTCAGCCATTTAGAGATGCTATTAAGTTAATTTGTAAGGAGCAGCCAATTCCTATTATATCTAATTACCTACTTTATTATTTTTCCCCTGTTTTTAATTTAATGATTTCTTTAGCCGTTTGAGTAATTTTTCCTTATTTAACTTATATGTGTTCTTTTTCTTATGGATTTTTATTTTTTTTATGTTTTACTAGATTAGGTGTTTATACTGTTATAATTGCTGGTTGATCTTCTAATTCAAATTATTCATTATTAGGTTCTCTTCGTTCTGTTGCTCAAACAATTTCTTATGAAGTTAGTTTAGCTTTAATTTTATTGTCTTTAATTATTTTAATTGGTAGTTTTAATATGTTTGATTTTATAAACTATCAGCTTTATTGTTGATTTATTATTATTTCTTTTCCTTTAGCTTTAGATTGTTTTGCTTCTTGCTTAGCTGAAACTAATCGTACTACTTTTGATTTTGCTGAAGGGGAATCTGAGTTAGTTTCAGGATTTAATATTGAGTATGGTGCGGGTGGTTTTACTTTAAATTTTTTAGCTGAATATACTAGAATTGTCTTCATAAGAATGTTATTGGCTTTAATTTTTTTGGGCGGTGATTTTTATTCTTTTATATTTTTTATTAAGCTTGCTATTATATCTTTTGGTTTTATTTGGGTTCGTGGAACATTACCACGGTTCCGTTATGATAAATTAATGTACTTAGCTTGAAAAAGTTTTTTACCTTTATCTTTGAATTTTTTTATTTTCTTTGTTGGTTTAAAGATTTTATTTATCTCATTTGTTTAGTGAAATTTTTTGAGAAAAGTTAATAGAAGAGTTAAACTTCTAATTTTATGTTTTCAAAACATATGCTTTTCCTAAGCTAATTAACTTTATTCCTTAATTAATTTATCTCATGCGTTTGCGACATGGACATTAATTAAGAAATATGTGAAGTAAATAATTGTTAAGATTTGACTTGTTATAATATAAGGTTCTTCAACAGGTCATTTACCAATTCACGTTAGTAAGCATACAACAACTACTATAATTCAGAATAAAATTTGATTAATAGGGTAAAATTGAATGCCTCGGAATGGTGTTTTATTATAAAATGGTAAAATTATTAAGATTCTAATTGATAAAAATAATGCAATAACACCTCCTAACTTATTAGGGATAGATCACAGAATTGCATATGCAAATAGGAAATATCATTCTGGTTGAATGTGAACTGGTGTTACTAATGGGTTGGCAGGTACAAAGTTATCTGGATCTCCTAATAGGTAAGGATTAATTAAACATAGTATAATTAATAATGATGTTATAATTACAAATGTAATAGAATCCTTAAAGGTAAAGTATGGATGGAATGGAATTTTTTCAATATCTCCATTTAGTCCAAGAGGATTATTAGATCCTGTTTGGTGAAGAAAAAATAAATGAATTGCTGCTATAGCAGCAATAATAAATGGTAATACAAAATGGAATGTGAAGAATCGATTTAATGTTGCATTATCAACAGCGAATCCTCCTCATACTCATTGGACTAAATCTGTTCCTAAGTATGGGATTGCTGATAATAAATTAGTAATTACTGTTGTACCTCAAAAAGATATTTGGCCTCAGGGTAAGACATATCCTATAAATGCAGTTGCTATAACTAAAAATAAAATCACTGTACCAATTATTCAAGTATGTATATATATATAAGATCCATAGTAAATTCCCCGTCCTACATGTAAGTAATTACAAATAAAAAATATAGATGCTCCATTTGCGTGTAAGGTTCGGATAATTCAACCATTATTTACGTCTCGGCAGATGTGTACTAAACTACTGAATGCTATTTCAATATTTGATGTATAATGTATAGCTAAAAATAGTCCAGTTACGATTTGAATTACCAAACATAACCCTAATAGGGATCCAAAATTTCATCAAAATGAAATATTTGTTGGGGCAGGTAAGTCAATTAAAGAGTTATTAATAATTTTAATTAAAGGATGTCTTAATCGTAAGGGTTTATTCATTAGTAATTATCTTATTTTACGAATAGGTCCCTGATTAATATTGGTGATTTTAACAACTGCTAGTAGTGCTAAAAATAAATAAATTATTATTATTATTGTAATAATGAATGTTGGTCTATTATATAATTTTTCTAAAGATATTGTTATTTCTTGATAATTGATTGAATTATCAATATTTATAGTTTCGGTGTTTTTGAAAAAGTCTATAAATATAGATATATCTAGAATAATTAAAATTAATATGATAAATACTCACATTATTAATGTAATAATTATAGTGATTGATTTATGCTGAAATATTTCGTTTGATGCAATTCTTGTAATGTAAATAAATAATACTAGTATACCACCAAGAAATGTTAAAAATAAAATATATGATGTTCAATATCTTTCTATTATTGTTCCTGTTATTAATCCAACTAGGAAGGTTTGAAGGATAATAAAAAGCATTATTGATATTGGGTGTCTTAATTTAATAAAATTAATATTTATTACATTTGATAATGATATAATTATTATTTTGATCATTTCAGGGGTTAGTTTATTTAAAATACCGGTTTTGGGGACCGATGATGGAAGCTTTTCCACCTCTGAAGTTTTAAAAGTGGGGGCTGGACTTATTTCCGGTTTACAGGACCGGCGTTTTTTTTAAACTATTAAAACTAATGTTTATATTCTCTATTTTTACTTCTTTATTGATTTATTTTGCTGGTGTTTATGTTTTTTCTTCTAAACGTAAACATTTATTAATGGTTCTTTTGAGATTAGAATATATTGTTCTTTCTTTATTTATGTTAGTTATTGTTTTTCTTATTGAGTTTGATTATGATTATTTTTTTCCTGTTATTTTTTTAGTTTTTTCTGTTTGTGAGGGTGCTTTAGGTCTTTCTATTTTAGTTTCAATAATTCGTTCTCATGGTAATGATTTTTTTAATTCTTTTGGTTTATCTTTATGTTAAAGTATTTATTTATAACTATTTTTTTGATCCCTCTTTGTTTATTAAATAATTGTTGATGGTTGGTTCATTCTTTAATGTTTCTGTCGGGTTTTGTTTTTATAATTTGTGTTTATTCATATGCTGATTTGAATATAATTAGATATTATTTTGGTATTGATTATTTTTCTTTTAGTTTAATTTTACTTAGTTTTTGGATTTGTTCTTTAATAGTCACTGCTAGAGGTTCAGTTTATTTAAGTTCATATCATTCTAATTTTTTTGTTTTTATGGTTTTGATTTTAATAATTATGCTTTATTGTTCATTTGCTAGATTAAGTCTTCTTTCTTTTTATATTTTTTTTTGAGGCTAGATTAGTTCCTACTTTACTTTTAATTTTGGGTTGGGGTTATCAACCTGAGCGTTTGCAGGCTGGTGTTTATTTAATTTTTTATACTTTGGTTGCTAGATTACCTTTATTATTAGTTTTATTTAAGGTTTATGATTTTTCTAATACTTTATATTTTCCTTTATTGGTTGATTTTGGTTCTTATTATTTTATGTTTTATGTATTTATAATTTTGGCTTTTTTAGTTAAGATACCTATGTTTTTGGTTCATTTATGACTTCCTAAGGCTCATGTAGAGGCCCCTATTTCAGGTAGAATAATTCTTGCTGGTGTTTTATTAAAGTTAGGTGGTTATGGTATTTTTCGTGTTATAAAGGTTATTTCTTATTTGGGTTTAAAGTTTAATTATTTTTGATTGTCTTTAGGTTTATCTGGGGGTGTTATTGTAAGATTTATTTGTTTTCGTCAGGTTGATGTAAAGTCTTAATTGCATATTCTTCTGTTGCTCATATAAGAATGGTTATTGGTGGATTGATGACTATGAATTGATGAGGTTGTGTAGGTTCCCTTTCTCTAATGGTTGGTCATGGTTTATGTTCTTCTGGTTTATTTTGTTTATCTAATATTATTTATGAACGTTTAGGTAGACGAAGATTATTAATTAACAAGGGTATAATTAATTTGATGCCAAGAATGGCTTTATGATGATTTCTTTTAAGATCATCAAATATGGCTGCTCCTCCTTCTTTAAATTTGGTAGGTGAAATTAGATTATTAAATAGAATTATATCTTGATCTTCTTTTAGATTCTTTGCTTTGATTTATTTATCTTTTTTTAGAGCTGTTTATACTTTGTATATATATTCTTATTCTCAGCATGGGAATTATTATTCTGGTGTTTATACTTGTTCTCTTGGTTATTTTCGTGAATATCATCTTTTACTTTTACATTGATTGCCTTTAAATATTCTCTGTTTAAAGGGTGAATATTTCTTTGTTTAGTTAGCTTAAGTATTTTAATTAAAAATATTGTTTTGTGGAATCAATGATATGAAGTTTTTCATCTTAGGCCGTGAATTTATTTTCTATTTGTTCTTTGAGTTTTTTTTCTTTGTTTATTTCGAGAACTATAATTTTTATTTTAGGTATTTATTATTTAATAATTGATTATAGAGTTTTTGTTGAGTGAGAGCTTTTCAATTTAAATGGTTCAATAGTTGTTATAACTTTAATTTTGGATTGAATATCTCTTATTTTTATATCTTTTGTTATATATATTTCTTCTTTGGTTATTTATTATAGAGAGGATTATATATCTGGTGAAAAGAATATAAATCGTTTTATTATTATTGTTTTAATATTTATTCTTTCTATAGGTTTTTTAATTATTAGTCCTAATTTAATTAGAATTTTATTAGGTTGAGATGGTTTAGGTTTAGTTTCTTATTGTTTAGTTATTTATTATCAAAATGTAAAATCTTATAGTGCTGGTATATTAACTGCACTTTCTAATCGTATTGGTGATGTTACTATTTTAATTTCTATTGCATGAATGTTAAATTTTGGTGGTTGAAATTATATTTATTATTATGATTTTATTTCTAATTCTTTTGAAATACAGCTCATTACTATATTAATTGTTTTAGCAGCTATAACTAAGAGAGCTCAGATTCCTTTCTCTTCATGACTTCCTGCTGCTATAGCAGCTCCTACTCCTGTTTCTGCTTTAGTTCATTCTTCTACTCTTGTTACTGCTGGTGTTTATTTATTAATTCGTTTTAGACCAATATTGGATACTTATAATTGTGGTTGATTTTTACTTTTAATTGGTTGTATAACTATATTTAAGGCTGGATTGGGCGCTAATTTTGAGTTTGATTTAAAGAAGATTATTGCTCTTTCTACTTTAAGACAACTTGGTTTAATAATAAGAATTTTGGCTATAGGTTATCCAAAGCTTGCATTTTTTCATTTATTGGCTCATGCTTTATTTAAGGCATTATTATTTATATGTGCAGGTTCAATAATTCATAATTTGAAGGATTCTCAGGATATTCGTTTTATAGGATCAATTGTTAATTTCATACCTTTAACTTCAGTTTGTTTTAATGTTTCTAGTTTATCTTTGTGTGGAATACCTTTTTTAGCGGGATTTTATTCAAAGGATTTAATTCTTGAGATGGTTTGTTTAAGATGAATTAATTGTTTAATTTTTTTTCTTTATTTTTTTTCTACTGGTTTAACTGCTTCTTATTCTTTTCGTTTGTTTTATTATTTAATATCTGGTGATAATAATTTTTATTCTAGATTTTCTTTTGATGATAAGGGTTATTATATTTCATTTGGAATAATTGGTCTATTGTTTGTTGCTGTTTTTGGTGGTAGTCTTTTATCTTGATTAATTTTTCCTATTCCTCATGTGATTGCTTTACCTTATTATTTAAAGTTTTTAACTATTACAGTTGTTATTTTAGGTGCTTATTTAGGTTATCTTATTTCTAATTTTGATTTTTCTCATAATTTATTTTCTTTAAGTATACTTTCTTTTGTTAGATTTGCTGGTTCTATATGATTTATACCTTTTCTTTCAACTAACTTTATTAGATATATTCCTTTAAAAATAGGTTATCATTCATCTAAGTCATTTGATTATGGTTGAGGTGAATTACTTGGTGGTCAAGGTTTATATAGATTATTTATTTATTTAATTGGTTATATTCAAGGTTGATATGATTCTAATTTCAAGATTTATCTTTTAACTTTTATTTTTTTAATATTTATTTTGGTAATATTGTTTTTCGTTTACTTAAATAGCTTATAATTAGAGCGTGACACTGAAGATGTTAAGGAAGTATTTTTACTTTTAAGTATTTATAAATATAGATATATTATTTTTACAGTGAAAATGTAATGTTTTATTTAAACTATATAAATTTTAGAAATGTTAACGGAGTTTAACCGCTAATATAAAAAGTTAGCAGCTTTCATATTGGCTTTACATTTCCTTAATTGGAACTATTATAGTTGAATTATATTATTAACAGTAATACGCCTCTTTTTGGCTTCAATTAATAAGAATAAGGGTAGTACATACCAATCTTCCAGGTCGAAACTGACTGCAATATTTCGCTTCTTATTCTATTTAAGGTTGATTGATAATATCAATACTTTTTGAATGCAACCCAAATGTTATATTTAACTACAACCCTTTATTCTGCTCATTGTAATGCTCCTTGGTTTCATTCATGGTATAGTCCTCCTAATAGAACTAGAATAAAAAATATTGTTGATACTGTTCAGATTATAATGTCTGAAGTTTTAAAAATAATTACAATTGGTAGAATTAGTGCAATTTCTACATCAAAAATTAAAAAGATTACTGCGATTAGGAAGAATCGTATTGAGAATGGTATTCGTGCTGATCTTTTTGGATCAAACCCACATTCAAATGGTGATCTTTTTTCTCGATCATTAATTAATTTTTTTGATAGTGTTGTTGCCAGGATTATAACAATTATTGGAATAATAAATCTAATGAAAACTCTTGTTGATAGAATTAGAATTGTTTTTCTTGATTTATATCAAGCTTTCTGATTGGAAGTCAAATGTACTATTTATACTAGAAAAACAATTATCTACCTCATCAATAAATAGAGATATATAAGAATAATCATACTACGTCTACGAAGTGTCAGTATCATGCTGCTGCTTCAAATCCAAAGTGATGTCTTGGTGAAAATTGATTTATTGAGTGTCGAAGTAGACATGTTGATAAAAAGATTGTTCCAATAATTACGTGTAAACCATGGAATCCTGTTGCAACAAAGAATGTTGATCCATAAACTGCATCTGCAATGGTAAAAGGTGCTTCTCAATATTCATATGCTTGAAGTATTGTAAAGTATAGTCCTAATAACACTGTGAAGAATAATCCTTGTAGTGCTTGAGTATGATTAGATTCCATTAAACTATGATGTGCTCATGTTACTGTTACTCCTGATGCTAAAAGAATAGCTGTATTAAGTAATGGAATTTGTATAGGGTTAAAGGGTTGAATTCCTATTGGAGGTCATAGTATTCCTAGTTCAATTGTTGGTGCTAATCTTCTTCTAAAGAATGCTCAAAAAAAAAGAAACGAAAAATAATACCTCTGATGCAATAAATAAAATTATTCCTCATCGTAATCCAATTGATACAAATCCTATATGTAATCCTTGATATGTTCCTTCTCGTACTACATCTCGTCATCATTGAATTATAGTTAGTAGGGTAATTCCAAATCCAATTATGAATAAGTTAATATTAAATAGGTGGAATCATTTTGCTAGTCCTGATACTAGGACTATTGCTCCAATTGCTCCTGTTAATGGTCAAGGTCTATAGTCTACTAAGTGGAATGGGTGGTTTGAGTGAGTTGTTAACATAGGTTTAATATACTTCTCTAGAATATAGAGTTCTTAGAATTGAGAAAACATAGGCTTGAATTATTGCTACTGCTGATTCTAGAATTAATAGAAGTATTTGTCCAATAATTAGGAATGAGATTAAGTTTATTGCTATAGATGGTCCTGTGTTTCCTAATAAGGTTAATAATAAGTGTCCTGCAATTATATTTGCTGCCAACCGTACTGCTAATGTACCTGGTCGAATAACATTACTAATTGTTTCAATTAGTACTATAAATGATATTAATGCAGGCGGTGTACCTTGTGGTACAAGGTGTGTAAATATATGATTAGTATGGTTAATTCATCCAAATAATATAAATCTTAGCCATATAGGTAGGGCAATTGCAAATGTTAATGCTAAATGTCTTGTTCTAGTAAAAATATAAGGGAATAATCCTATGAAATTGTTAAATAATATTATAATAAAAATTGAGATGAAAATGAATGTTGTTCCATTAAATGATTTTGGTCCAAGAAGTGTTTTAAATTCATTATGTAAGGTTAAATTTAGTTTATTTCAGATAATGTTAATTCGTGATGGTGTAAGTCAAAATAGTGATGGGATTAATAATAGTCCTAGAAATGTTCTAGTTCAATTTAATGATAAATTAAAGATGTTAGTTGATGGGTCAAATGTTGAGAATAGATTTGTTATCATTTTCAATTTAAGTTTTTTATTTCAATTGTTCCTTTTTCTGCTCTTTTAATAAGGTTAGGTTTAAATGAGAAGAAGTTTATTTGATTAAACAAGATTAATGTAGCTGAAAATATAATGAATAGTGAGAATCAAATAAGAGGGGATATTTGAGGGATTTGGATATAATTTCCCCATCAGAAGTAGTCGTTAATTTACTATTATTTGGTTTAAGAGACCATTACTTACTTTCAGTCATCTGATGAATTTCAAGGTGTACTAATTTTTTTTAGTTACTTTAGATTGACACTCTAATGTTATTTATTTTAACTAACTCCTTAAATTATGTTAGATAATCACTTAATAAATAAATTTACTGAAGTTCTTTCAATTACAATTGGTATAAATCTGTGGTTTGCTCCACAGATTTCTGAGCATTGTCCAAAGAATAATCCAGGTCGATTTATTGTGAATGTTCCTTGATTTAACCGACCTGGCGTTGCATCAATTTTAACCCCTAATGCAGGAACTGCTCATGAGTGTAGAACATCTGATGCTCTTGTTAATACTCGTACTTCTGTATTTATTGGTAGGATTGTTCGGTTATCTACATCTAGTAGTCGGAATCCATCATTTTCTAGGTCTTGTTCTGGTGTTATATAAGTGTCAAATTCTACGTCTATGAAGTCTGAATATTCATATCTTCAATATCATTGTCGTCCAATGGTTTTAATTGTAATTATTGCATCTACTGAATCATCAAGTAAATATAATAGTCGTAATGATGGAAGGGCAATAAAAATTAATGTAATTGCTGGTAAAGCTGTTCAGATTGTTTCAATTAAATGTCCATGAAGTATATTACGGTTAGTATAGGCAATAAATAATATATAACTTAGGGCATAACCTACAATTACTGTAATTAATAATAATACGACCATAGTATGATCATGAAAGAATGATAATTGCTCCATTAATGGTGAAGCTCCATCTTGAAGAGATAAATTTGATCATGTTGCCATTAGTAAATATTTTCTAATAAAAGGTCAAACCTTTATTTGTAGAGCTTAAATCTACTGCACTAATCTGCCATATTAGAATCTAGAGATTAATGGTAATTCTGAGTAACTATGTTCTGCAGGAGGGTTATTTTGTAGTCATTCTGTTGATCTTCTTATGTTAGCTCTAAATATAATTGCTCGGTTTGTAATCATTCTTTCTCATATAATTACAATGAATATAATGATTCCTACAATAGAAATTGTAGACCCAATTCTTGATACTACGTTTTATGATGTATATGCGTCTGGGTAGTCAGAGTATCGTCGAGGTATTCCTGCTAATCCTAGGTTAGTGTTGAGGAAAGAATGTTAAATTTACTCCAATGAATATAATTGTAAATTGGATTTTTAATCATGTATTATTTATAGTTAATCCTGTAAATAGTGGATATCATTGAATGACACCTCCTATAATTGCAAATACTGCTCCTATAGATAATACATAATATTAGATAAACAAAATAAACCAGAAGAACATAAACCATGACCAACCATTAGAGAAAGAGAACCTACACAACCTCATCAATTCATAGTCATCAATCCACCAATAACCATTCTTATATGAGCAACAGAAGAATATGCAATTAAAGACTTTAATCAACCTGACGAAAACAAATAAATCTTACAATAACACCCCCAGATAAACCTAAAGACAATCAAAAATAATTAAACTTTAAACCCAAATAAGAAATAACCTTTATAACACGAAAAATACCATAACCACCTAACTTTAACAAAACACCAGCAAGAATTATTCTACCTGAAATAGGGGCCTCTACATGAGCCTTAGGAAGTCATAAATGAACCAAAAACATAGGTATCTTAACTAAAAAAGCCAAAATTATAAATACATAAAACATAAAATAATAAGAACCAAAATCAACCAATAAAGGAAAATATAAAGTATTAGAAAAATCATAAACCTTAAATAAAACTAATAATAAAGGTAATCTAGCAACCAAAGTATAAAAAATTAAATAAACACCAGCCTGCAAACGCTCAGGTTGATAACCCCAACCCAAAATTAAAAGTAAAGTAGGAACTAATCTAGCCTCAAAAAAAATATAAAAAGAAAGAAGACTTAATCTAGCAAATGAAAAATAAAGCATAATTATTAAAATCAAAACCATAAAAACAAAAAAATTAGAATGACATGAACTTAAATAAACTGAACCTCTAGCAGTGATTATTAAAGAACAAATCCAAAAACTAAGTAAAATTAAACTAAAAGAGAAATAATCAATACCAAAATAATATCTAATTATATTCAAATCAGCATATGAATAAACACAAATTATAAAAACAAAACCCGACAGAAACATTAAAGAATGAACCAACCATCAACAATTATTTAATAAACAAAGAGGGATCAAAAAAATAGTTATAAATAAATACTTTAACATAAAGATAAACCAAAAGAATTAAAAAAATCATTACCATGAGAACGAATTATTGAAACTAAAATAGAAAGACCTAAAGCACCCTCACAAACAGAAAAAACTAAAAAAATAACAGGAAACAAATAATCATAATCAAACTCAATAAGAAAAACAATAACTAACATAAATAAAGAAAGAACAATATACTCTAATCTCAAAAGAACCATTAATAAATGTTTACGTTTAGAAGAAAAAACATAAACACCAGCAAAATAAATCAATAAAGAAGTAAAAATAGAGAATATAAACATTAGTTTTAATAGTTTAAAAAAAACGCCGGTCTTGTAAACCGGAAATAAGTCCAGCCCCCACTTTTAAAACTTCAGAGGTGGAAAAGCTTCCATCATCGGTCCCCAAAACCGGTATTTTAAATAAACTAACCCCTGAAATGATCAAAATAATAATTATATCATTATCAAATGTAATAAATATTAATTTTATTAAATTAAGACACCCAATATCAATAATGCTTTTTATTATCCTTCAAACCTTCCTAGTTGGATTAATAACAGGAACAATAATAGAAAGATATTGATTATCATATATTTTATTTTTAACATTTCTTGGTGGTATACTAGTATTATTTATTTACATTACAAGAATTGCATCAAACGAAATATTTCAGCCTAAATCAATCACTATAATTATTACATTAATAATGTGAGTAATTATCATATTAATATTAATTATTCTAGATATATCTATATTTATAGACTTTTTCAAAAACACTGAAACTATAAATATTGATAATTCAATCAATTATCAAGAAATAACAATATCTTTAGAAAAATTATATAATAGAACAACATTCATTATTACAATAATAATAATAATTTTTTTATTTTTAGCACTACTAGCAGTTGTTAAAATCACCAATATTAATCAGGGACCTATTCGAAAAATAAGATAATTACTAATGAATAAACCCTTACGATTAAGACATCCTTTAATTAAAATTATTAATAACTCTTTAATTGACTTACCTGCCCCAACAAATATTTCATTTTGATGAAATTTTGGATCCGTATTAGGGTTATGTTTGGTAATTCAAATCGTAACTGGACTATTTTTAGCTATACATTATACATCAAATATTGAAATAGCATTCAGTAGTGTAGTACACATCTGCCGAGACGTAAATAATGGTTGAATTATCCGAACCTTACACGCAAATGGAGCATCTATATTTTTTATTTGTATTTACTTACATGTAGGACGGGGAATTTACTATGGATCTTATATATATATACATACCTGAATAATTGGTACAGTGATTTTATTTTTAGTTATAGCAACTGCATTTATAGGATATGTCTTACCCTGAGGCCAAATATCTTTTTGAGGTGCAACAGTAATTACTAATTTATTATCAGCAATCCCATACTTAGGAACAGATTTAGTCCAATGAGTACGAGGAGGATTCGCTGTTGATAATGCAACATTAAATCGATTCTTCACATTCCATTTTGTATTACCATTTATTATTGCTGCTATAGCAGCAATTCATTTATTTTTTCTTCACCAAACAGGATCTAATAATCCTCTTGGACTAAATGGAGATATTGAAAAAATTCCATTCCATCTATACTTTACCTTTAAGGATTCTATTACATTTGTAATAATAACATCATTATTAATTATACTATGTTTAATTAATCCTTACCTATTAGGAGATCCAGATAACTTTGTACCTGCCAACCCATTAGTAACACCAGCTCACATTCAACCAGAATGATATTTCCTATTTGCATATGCAATTCTACGATCTATCCCTAATAAGTTAGGAGGTGTTATTGCATTATTTTTATCAATTAGAATCTTAATAATTTTACCATTTTATAATAAAACACCATTCCGAGGCATTCAATTGTACCCTATTAATCAAATTTTATTCTGAATTATAGTAGTTGTTGTATGCTAACTAACGTGAATTGGTAAACGACCTGTTGAAGAACCTTATATTATAACAGGTCAAATCTTAACAATTATTTACTTCACATATTTCTTAATTAATGTCCATGTCGCAAACGCATGAGATAAATTAATTAAGGAATAAAGTTAATTAGCTTAGGAAAAGCATATGTTTTGAAAACATAAAATTAGAAGTTTAACTCTTCTATTAACTTTTCTCAAAAAATTTCACTAAACAAATGAGATAAATAAAATCTTTAAACCAACAAAGAAAATAAAAAAATTCAAAGATAAAGGTAAAAAACTTTTTCAAGCTAAGTACATTAATTTATCATAACGGAACCGTGGTAATGTTCCACGAACCCAAATAAAACCAAAAGATATAATAGCAAGCTTAATAAAAAATATAAAAGAATAAAAATCACCGCCCAAAAAAATTAAAGTCAATAACATTCTTATGAAGACAATTCTAGTATATTCAGCTAAAAAAATTAAAGTAAAACCACCCGCACCATACTCAATATTAAATCCTGAAACTAACTCAGATTCCCCTTCAGCAAAATCAAAAGGAGTACGATTAGTTTCAGCTAAGCAAGAAGCAAAACAAGCTACAGCTAAAGGAAAAGAAATAATAATAAATCAACAATAAAGCTGATAGTTTATAAAATCAAACATATTAAAACTACCAATTAAAATAATTAAAGACAATAAAATTAAAGCTAATCTAACTTCATAAGAAATTGTTTGAGCAACAGAACGAAGAGAACCTAATAATGAATAATTTGAATTAGAAGATCAACCAGCAATTATAACAGTATAAACACCTAATCTAGTACAACATAAAAAAAATAAAAATCCATAAGAAAAAGAACACATATAAGTTAAATAAGGAAAAATTACTCAAACGGCTAAAGAAATCATTAAATTAAAAACAGGGGAAAAATAATAAAGTAGGTAATTAGATATAATAGGAATTGGCTGCTCCTTACAAATTAACTTAATAGCATTTCTAAATGGCTGAGGAATTCCAACAAAACCTACCTTATTTGGACCCTTTCGAATCTGAATATAACCTAAAACCTTACGCTCTAATAAAGTTAAAAAGGCAACACTAATTAAAACACAAATAACCAATAAAAGAAAATTCAAAATAAATATAAATAAATCATAAAGTATCAATACTATTGGTAGAAAAAATCTACATAAATGAATTCTAAATTCAACACATTAATCTGTCAAAATAGTAAATAAATTAATATTAATCAATATAACAAAAAATATTTTAACCATATGGTCCTTTCGTACTAATATGGATTAACAATCTTAGGATAGAAACCGACCTGGCTCACGCCGGTCTGAACTCAGATCATGTAAGAATTTAAAGGTCGAACAGACCTAATCATTGGGCTCCTGCACCCAAAATTTTTCTTAATCCAACATCGAGGTCGCAATCTGCTTTGTCGATATGAGCTCTCAAAAACAATTACGCTGTTATCCCTAAGGTAACTTAATCTTATGATCATAAATTATGGATCAAAATAACAAACATAAATAAATGATATAATAATGAAGAGTTTATCTATTCTTCATGTCACCCAAACAAAACATCATCATTAAATATAGAAAGACAAACAAAAAACTATATAAAAGTAAAATGTCAAGCTCTATAGGGTCTTCTCGTCCTAAAGAAGAATTTAAGCCTTTTGACTCAAAAGTTAAATTCAAAAATTTATTAAGAGACAGTTGATTTCTCGTCAAGCCATTCATTCCAGCCACTAATTAAGAGACTAATGATTATG
This sequence comes from Schistocerca gregaria, assembly GCF_023897955.1. Taxonomy (NCBI): domain Eukaryota; kingdom Metazoa; phylum Arthropoda; class Insecta; order Orthoptera; family Acrididae; genus Schistocerca; species Schistocerca gregaria. The sequence goes on from NC_064922.1 coordinate 96,468,778, forward strand.
CTACCTTTGCACGGTCAAAATACCGCGGCTCTTTAAAAATACGCTCAGTGAGCAGGCCAGACCTCAAAATATAAACAAGAGGACAGGCGGAAATCAATTTTGCCTAGTTCCTTATAATAAGTTCACAAGGTAAAAATTTCATACAAATAAATATACTAATTCTATCATTATTACAAAAATTTTAAAATTAAATTAATAATCTTAATAAAAAACCTAAAATATTTATAAAATCAAAATAAAAAATAATGAACTAAAACGTAATCTTAAAGATAGCTGGTTTAAAGCTTACTATTATATTTCTATAAAATAAATTATAGGTTATTAACTTCAAAGCTTATCCCTTAAAGAATAAATAAGTTAATATTTTTACTTAAAAAATTAAATAAAAACAAATAATTATAAAAAATTAAATTTTTTCTTAAGAATCTAGATATCTTGGGAAACGATTAACATCTCATTTCTATAAATAATTTAATAATAATTATGATACATTAACTATAAATTATTTATAAATCAACCCAATTCGAGACAAGTAAAATAAATACTAAAATTTTGATAAACCCTGATACAAAAGGTACAATAAATAAAATCTACTTAAAAAAATTTAAAATAATATTTCATAAAACACTTACATTACCAATAAACTATAATTTAAAAAATCAATTCTATAAAATATACTAAGACAAAAATACAATAAAATTATTTATATTAAATAATTAAATAAACAAAAAATAAATATAATAAAATAAATAATCAAGATATCCTGATTTGCACAGAAAAATTTTCAGTGTAAATGAAACACTTTACTAATAAGTTATATCTTGAAACTCTTCCTAGATACACTTTCCAGTACATCTACTATGTTACGACTTATCTCATCTAAATTGAAGCTACTTTAAAATAAAATAGAATAATCAATAATGAGAGCGACGGGCGATGTGTACACATCTCAGAGCCAATATCAGTTAAATTAAAAAAATTAAATTACTATCAAATCCACCTTCATTAACAGTATTTCACTATCAAATCCGTTATAAACAAAAATCTATTGTAACCCACCTCCTCTTAACTATAAGCTGCACCTTGACCTGAAATATTTTATAATTATAAATCTTGAGAATTATAACTCTAAAAAGATTCTCTGATAACGGAGATATACAAACAAATAAATTAAGTAGAGTAAATCGTGTATTATCAATCATGGGGTAGGTTCCTCTGAATGGAATGAGATACCGCCAAATTCTTTGGGTTTAAAGACCTTAACTAATGGTACCCTGGTAAATATAATAAACATTTAAAATAATAGGGTATCTAATCCTAGTTTATTATTTAAATTTCACAGATTCATAAAAAGGGCCACAAATAAATTTTAACATTTCACCTTACAAATTTATATTTCAACCCTAATAATATAAACAACTGTTTTAACCAATAATATTCACTTGTATCAATCGTATAACCGCGGCTGCTGGCACGAATTATGCCGATACTAAATCAATTGCTAAATCCAAAATCACTTGATAATTAAATCAAATTACTGCAAAAAGAACATTTAGTCTAACAAAACTTACATATAATACAAAGAAAAAGTGAATAAACAAGCAAGAATAAAACTTTTAAAAATAAAAAATAAGAAAATTTTAAATCTATTAATTCAGAAATATTAAAAGATTCAAATATTTAAAGAAAAAAAAGAAAAAAACCACAAACATTAAAAAAAAAAGAAACGCCCCTATGTATGACCACAACAACTTCTCTATTATATATAATTAAAGATTAATATGGAACATGTATAGCAATAAATGTATTATATTCTTTCTTATTTAATCTTTCTTTTCACTAATAAATAAAGAAAGATTAAATAATATAATAAATATATTTTATACAATTATGTAATATAATATAATATGTTATTAATATGAATTCTTTTTTTATATTAAGTTAACTTTCATATATATTAGTTAAATAATCTAATTATAGATAATTTACATAATTATATTATTATAATTAATATAATTATTTATATTAATTATAATATTTTATATTTAAATTAATAATTTTATTTATTATATCCAATTATAATAATATTAAATATTAAATTATATATTATTATATATATTATATTATAATAACCTATTTTAAGCTAAAAACATAAGTAGCTATAATCCTAGGTAAATAATTGCATTAAAATAATCAATTGATAATGGTAAGATGAACTTATAATACTTTAATTTCAATTAAATGTAATATATTAATATAAATTATTTATTATATATATATATAAAAAAATAAAATGAGCAGGATAAATTAATCCTAATTAAACAAAATAATACATAAAAGAATTTCAAAAAAAAACTTTCGATTTATATATTAAATAAATGAAGTGCCTGATTAAAGGGTTACCTTGATAGGGTAAATAAAGTAAATAAAATTACCTTCATTAAAATTACATAAGATAGAATTAAACTACCTCCTTTAGTATCAAAAACTAACGTGCATCATACACCTTAATGTAAAAAGGTAAGCTAAACAAGCTAATGGGTTCATACCCCATTTATAGAGGTATCAATCCTCTCCTTTTTAATGACCAACAACTCTACAAAACTTCTTTTCCTATCAACATTAATGATAGGAACGATCCAGTCCATTTCATCAAATTCCTGATTTGGGGTTTGAATAGGACTTGAGATCAACTTACTTTCATTTATTCCGCTCCTAACAAGAAATAAAAATATAATAATAAATGAATCATCAATTAAATATTTTATTGTCCAAGCAATAGCATCGACAATATTATTATTTTCAATTTTGCTGATTCAAATAAAATATCCCATGGGATGGGAAACAGAATTTATCCCATCAATAATAATTAGATCTAGACTATTATTAAAGATTGGAGCTGCACCTTTCCATTTCAGATTTCCAGAAGTTATAGGAGCATCAAGATGAAATAATTGTTTAACATTAATAACATGACAAAAAATCGCCCCAATAATGGTCTTATATTATTGTATTCAATTAAGAACTTTTATTTGAACAATTATTATCTTAAGAATTATTATTGGGGCAATAGGAGGTTTAAATCAAACATCCTTACGACAACTTTTAGCATATTCATCAATCAGACATCTAGGTTGAATAATTAGATCATTAACAGTCAGAGAAAACATCTGAGAACTATACTTCATTATTTACTCACTATTAAGATTAATTATAGTTTTATTATTTAAGCAAATAAATTTATTTTTCATAAATCAAATTTATTCAGCCAGAAATATAAAAACCGAAATTAAATTCATAATATTCTTATCTTTATTATCTTTAGGTGGACTACCACCATTCCTTGGATTCTTACCAAAAGGAATTGTAATACAATCATTAATAGAAAACAATATAACAACTATTATAACTATTATAGTTGTATTAACTACAATTACACTCTACTACTATATACGTATTAGATTCTCAGCTCTAATTATATCATACACAGAAAATTCGTGATCTATAAAGATAAAGTCCCAAAAATCAAGAATCATTCTTCCTATAACAGTAATAATTTCAACAATAGGATTGATTTCAACATCAACCTTAATTTCATTATACTAAGGACTTAAGTTAATCAAACTAATAACCTTCAAAGTTATAATTAAAAGAATAATCTTTTAGGCCTTAGTAAAATTTTACACCTCTAGAATTGCAGTCTAGAATCATAATTGAATATAAGACCTAAATATGATAAGAGAGAAAACATCTCATAAGTAGATTTACAGTCTACCACCTAAAATTCAGCCATCTTACCGCAAAAATGATTATTCTCAACAAACCATAAGGACATTGGTACTTTATACTTCATATTTGGAGCATGAGCAGGAATAGTAGGAACATCAATAAGAATACTTATTCGTGCTGAACTTGGCCAACCCGGATCTCTAATTGGGGATGACCAGATTTATAATGTTATTATTACAGCTCACGCATTCGTAATAATTTTCTTTATAGTAATACCTATTATAATTGGTGGATTTGGTAATTGACTTGTTCCACTAATAATTGGTGCACCAGATATAGCATTTCCACGAATAAATAATATAAGTTTTTGATTACTACCACCTTCACTAACCCTTCTTCTTACATCTTCTATAGTAGATAATGGTGCTGGTACAGGATGAACAGTTTACCCTCCTCTAGCAGGAGCTATTGCACACGGGGGTGCATCTGTAGATCTAGCTATTTTTTCACTGCACTTAGCAGGTGTATCATCTATTCTTGGTGCAGTGAATTTCATTACAACAGCAATTAATATACGATCAGAAAGTATAACTTTAGATCAAACACCTTTATTTGTATGATCTGTAGCTATTACAGCATTACTTCTCCTTCTTTCACTTCCAGTTTTAGCAGGAGCTATTACTATATTATTAACAGATCGAAATTTAAATACATCATTCTTTGACCCTGCAGGAGGGGGTGACCCAATTCTATATCAACATCTATTTTGATTCTTTGGACACCCAGAAGTTTATATTTTAATTCTACCGGGGTTCGGAATTATTTCACATATTGTATGTCAAGAAAGAGGAAAAATTGAATCATTTGGAACATTAGGTATAATTTATGCTATACTATCAATTGGACTAATAGGATTTATTGTATGAGCACATCATATATTTACAGTAGGAATGGATGTTGACACACGAGCATATTTTACATCAGCAACAATAATTATTGCTGTACCTACAGGAATTAAGGTATTTAGATGATTAGCTACATTATATGGAACTAAATTCAAGTTCAATCCACCATTATTATGAGCTCTAGGATTTATTTTCCTATTTACAATTGGTGGATTAACAGGATTAGTATTAGCAAATTCATCACTTGATATTGTATTACATGATACATATTATGTAGTAGCCCACTTTCATTATGTATTATCTATAGGAGCAGTATTTGCAATTATAGCAGGTGTCATTCAATGATATCCACTATTTACAGGATTAACTATAAATAATACATGATTAAAAATCCAATTTACAATTATATTCATTGGAGTAAATTTAACATTCTTTCCTCAACACTTCCTAGCATTAGCAGGAATACCTCGACGATACTCTGACTACCCAGACGCATATACATCATGAAACGTAGTATCAAGAATTGGGTCTACAATTTCTATTGTAGGAATCATTATATTCATTGTAATTATATGAGAAAGAATGATTACAAACCGAGCAATTATATTTAGAGCTAACATAAGAAGATCAACAGAATGACTACAAAATAACCCTCCTGCAGAACATAGTTACTCAGAATTACCATTAATCTCTAGATTCTAATATGGCAGATTAGTGCAGTAGATTTAAGCTCTACAAATAAAGGTTTGACCTTTTATTAGAAAATATTTATTAATGGCAACATGATCAAATTTATCTCTTCAAGATGGAGCTTCACCATTAATGGAGCAATTATCATTCTTTCATGATCATACTATGGTCGTATTATTATTAATTACAGTAATTGTAGGTTATGCCCTAAGTTATATATTATTTATTGCCTATACTAACCGTAATATACTTCATGGACATTTAATTGAAACAATCTGAACAGCTTAACCAGCAATTACATTAATTTTTATTGCCCTTCCATCATTACGACTATTATATTTACTTGATGATTCAGTAGATGCAATAATTACAATTAAAACCATTGGACGACAATGATATTGAAGATATGAATATTCAGACTTCATAGACGTAGAATTTGACACTTATATAACACCAGAACAAGACCTAGAAAATGATGGATTCCGACTACTAGATGTAGATAACCGAACAATCCTACCAATAAATACAGAAGTACGAGTATTATCAAGAGCATCAGATGTTCTACACTCATGAGCAGTTCCTGCATTAGGGGTTAAAATTGATGCAACGCCAGGTCGGTTAAATCAAGGAACATTCACAATAAATCGACCTGGATTATTCTTTGGACAATGCTCAGAAATCTGTGGAGCAAACCACAGATTTATACCAATTGTAATTGAAAGAACTTCAGTAAATTTATTTATTAAGTGATTATCTAACATAATTTAAGGAGTTAGTTAAAATAAATAACATTAGAGTGTCAATCTAAAGTAACTAAAAAAAATTAGTACACCTTGAAATTCATCAGATGACTGAAAGTAAGTAATGGTCTCTTAAACCAAATAATAGTAAATTAACGACTACTTCTGATGGGGAAATTATATCCAAATCCCTCAAATATCCCCTCTCATATGATTCTCACTATTCATTATATTTTCAGCTACATTAATCTTGTTTAATCAAATAAACTTCTTCTCATTTAAACCTAACCTTATTAAAAGAGCAGAAAAAGGAACAATTGAAATAAAAAACTTAAATTGAAAATGATAACAAATCTATTCTCAACATTTGACCCATCAACTAACATCTTTAAGTTATCATTAAATTGAACTAGAACATTTCTAGGACTATTATTAATCCCATAACTATTTTGACTTACACCATCACGAATTAACATTATCTGAAATAAACTAAATTTAACCTTACATAATGAATTTAAAACACTTCTTGGACCAAAATCATTTAATGGAACAACATTCATTTTCATCTCAATTTTTATTATAATATTATTTAACAATTTCATAGGATTATTCCCTTATATTTTTACTAGAACAAGACATTTAGCATTAACATTTGCAATTGCCCTACCTATATGGCTAAGATTTATATTATTTGGATGAATTAACCATACTAATCATATATTTACACACCTTGTACCACAAGGTACACCGCCTGCATTAATATCATTTATAGTACTAATTGAAACAATTAGTAATGTTATTCGACCAGGTACATTAGCAGTACGGTTGGCAGCAAATATAATTGCAGGACACTTATTATTAACCTTATTAGGAAACACAGGACCATCTATAGCAATAAACTTAATCTCATTACTAATTATTGGACAAATACTTCTATTAATTCTAGAATCAGCAGTAGCAATAATTCAAGCCTATGTTTTCTCAATTCTAAGAACTCTATATTCTAGAGAAGTATATTAAACCTATGTTAACAACTCACTCAAACCACCCATTCCACTTAGTAGACTATAGACCTTGACCATTAACAGGAGCAATTGGAGCAATAGTCCTAGTATCAGGACTAGCAAAATGATTCCACCTATTTAATATTAACTTATTCATAATTGGATTTGGAATTACCCTACTAACTATAATTCAATGATGACGAGATGTAGTACGAGAAGGAACATATCAAGGATTACATACAGGATTTGTATCAATTGGATTACGATGAGGAATAATTTTATTTATTGCATCAGAGATATTATTTTTCGTTTCTTTTTTTTGAGCATTCTTTAGAAGAAGATTAGCACCAACAATTGAACTAGGAATACTATGACCTCCAATAGTAATTCAACCCTTTAACCCTATACAAATTCCATTACTTAATACAGCTATTCTTTTAGCATCAGGAGTAACAGTAACATGAGCACATCATAGTTTAATGGAATCTAATCATACTCAAGCACTACAAGGATTATTCTTCACAGTGTTATTAGGACTATACTTTACAATACTTCAAGCATATGAATATTGAGAAGCACCTTTTACCATTGCAGATGCAGTTTATGGATCAACATTCTTTGTTGCAACAGGATTCCATGGTTTACACGTAATTATTGGAACAATCTTTTTATCAACATGTCTACTTCGACACTCAATAAATCAATTTTCACCAAGACATCACTTTGGATTTGAAGCAGCAGCATGATACTGACACTTCGTAGACGTAGTATGATTATTCTTATATATCTCTATTTATTGATGAGGTAGATAATTGTTTTTCTAGTATAAATAGTACATTTGACTTCCAATCAGAAATCTTGATATAAATCAAGAAAAACAATTCTAATTCTATCAACAAGAGTTTTCATTAGATTTATTATTCCAATAATTGTTATAATCCTGGCAACAACACTATCAAAAAAATTAATTAATGATCGAGAAAAAAGATCACCATTTGAATGTGGGTTTGATCCAAAAAGATCAGCACGAATACCATTCTCAATACGATTCTTCCTAATCGCAGTAATCTTTTTAATTTTTGATGTAGAAATTGCACTAATTCTACCAATTGTAATTATTTTTAAAACTTCAGACATTATAATCTGAACAGTATCAACAATATTTTTTATTCTAGTTCTATTAGGAGGACTATACCATGAATGAAACCAAGGAGCATTACAATGAGCAGAATAAAGGGTTATAGTTAAATATAACATTTGGGTTGCATTCAAAAAGTATTGATATTATCAATCAACCTTAAATAGAATAAGAAGCGAAATATTGCAGTCAGTTTCGACCTGGAAGATTGGTATGTACTACCCTTATTCTTATTAATTGAAGCCAAAAAGAGGCGTATTACTGTTAATAATATAATTGAACTATAATAGTTCCAATTAAGGAAATGTAAAGCCAATATGAAAGCTGCTAACTTTTTATATTAGCGGTTAAACTCCATTAACATTTCTAAAATTTATATAGTTTAAATAAAACATTACATTTTCACTGTAAAAATAATATATCTATATTTATAAATACTTAAAAGTAAAAATACTTCCTTAACATCTTCAGTGTCACGCTCTAATTATAAGCTATTTAAGTAAATGACTAAACAATATTACCAAAATAAATATTCAAAAAATAAAAGTTAAAAGATAAATCTTGAAATTAGAATCATATCAACCTTGAATATAACCAATTAAATAAATAAATAATCTATATAAACCTTGACCACCAAGTAATTCACCTCAACCATAATCAAATGACTTAGATGAATAATAACCTATTTTTAAAGGAATATATCTAATAAACTTAGTTGAAAGAAAAGGTATAAATCATATAGAACCAGCAAATCTAACAAAAGAAAGTATACTTAAAGAAAATAAATTATGAGAAAAATCAAAATTAGAAATAAGATAACCTAAATAAGCACCTAAAATAACAACTGTAATAGTTAAAAACTTTAAATAATAAGGTAAAGCAATCACATGAGGAATAGGAAAAATTAATCAAGATAAAAGACTACCACCAAAAACAGCAACAAACAATAGACCAATTATTCCAAATGAAATATAATAACCCTTATCATCAAAAGAAAATCTAGAATAAAAATTATTATCACCAGATATTGAATAATAAAACAAACGAAAAGAATAAGAAGCAGTTAAACCAGTAGAAAAAAAATAAAGAAAAAAAATTAAACAATTAATTCATCTTAAACAAACCATCTCAAGAATTAAATCCTTTGAATAAAATCCCGCTAAAAAAGGTATTCCACACAAAGATAAACTAGAAACATTAAAACAAACTGAAGTTAAAGGTATGAAATTAACAATTGATCCTATAAAACGAATATCCTGAGAATCCTTCAAATTATGAATTATTGAACCTGCACATATAAATAATAATGCCTTAAATAAAGCATGAGCCAATAAATGAAAAAATGCAAGCTTTGGATAACCTATAGCCAAAATTCTTATTATTAAACCAAGTTGTCTTAAAGTAGAAAGAGCAATAATCTTCTTTAAATCAAACTCAAAATTAGCGCCCAATCCAGCCTTAAATATAGTTATACAACCAATTAAAAGTAAAAATCAACCACAATTATAAGTATCCAATATTGGTCTAAAACGAATTAATAAATAAACACCAGCAGTAACAAGAGTAGAAGAATGAACTAAAGCAGAAACAGGAGTAGGAGCTGCTATAGCAGCAGGAAGTCATGAAGAGAAAGGAATCTGAGCTCTCTTAGTTATAGCTGCTAAAACAATTAATATAGTAATGAGCTGTATTTCAAAAGAATTAGAAATAAAATCATAATAATAAATATAATTTCAACCACCAAAATTTAACATTCATGCAATAGAAATTAAAATAGTAACATCACCAATACGATTAGAAAGTGCAGTTAATATACCAGCACTATAAGATTTTACATTTTGATAATAAATAACTAAACAATAAGAAACTAAACCTAAACCATCTCAACCTAATAAAATTCTAATTAAATTAGGACTAATAATTAAAAAACCTATAGAAAGAATAAATATTAAAACAATAATAATAAAACGATTTATATTCTTTACACCAGATATATAATCCTCTCTATAATAAATAACCAAAGAAGAAATATATATAACAAAAGATATAAAAATAAGAGATATTCAATCCAAAATTAAAGTTATAACAACTATTGAACCATTTAAATTGAAAAGCTCTCACTCAACAAAAACTCTATAATCAATTATTAAATAATAAATACCTAAAATAAAAATTATAGTTCTCGAAATAAACAAAGAAAAAAAACTCAAAGAACAAATAGAAAATAAATTCACGGCCTAAGATGAAAAACTTCATATCATTGATTCCACAAAACAATATTTTTAATTAAAATACTTAAGCTAACTAAACAAAGAAATATTCACCCTTTAAACAGAGAATATTTAAAGGCAATCAATGTAAAAGTAAAAGATGATATTCACGAAAATAACCAAGAGAACAAGTATAAACACCAGAATAATAATTCCCATGCTGAGAATAAGAATATATATACAAAGTATAAACAGCTCTAAAAAAAGATAAAAAAATCAAAGCAAAGAATCTAAAAGAAGATCAAGATATAATTCTATTTAATAATCTAATTTCACCTACCAAATTTAAAGAAGGAGGAGCAGCCATATTTGATGATCTTAAAAGAAATCATCATAAAGCCATTCTTGGCATCAAATTAATTATACCATTGTTAATTAATAATCTTCGTCTACCTAAACGTTCATAAATAATATTAGATAAACAAAATAAACCAGAAGAACATAAACCATGACCAACCATTAGAGAAAGAGAACCTACACAACCTCATCAATTCATAGTCATCAATCAACCAATAACCATTCTTATATGAGCAACAGAAGAATATGCAATTAAAGACTTTAAATCAACCTGACGAAAACAAATAAATCTTACAATAACACCCCCAGATAAACCTAAAGACAATCAAAAATAATTAAACTTTAAACCCAAATAAGAAATAACCTTTATAACACGAAAAATACCATAACCACCTAACTTTAATAAAACACCAGCAAGAATTATTCTACCTGAAATAGGGGCCTCTACATGAGCCTTAGGAAGTCATAAATGAACCAAAAACATAGGTATCTTAACTAAAAAAGCCAAAATTATAAATACATAAAACATAAAATAATAAGAACCAAAATCAACCAATAAAGGAAAATATAAAGTATTAGAAAAATCATAAACCTTAAATAAAACTAATAATAAAGGTAATCTAGCAACCAAAGTATAAAAAATTAAATAAACACCAGCCTGCAAACGCTCAGGTTGATAACCCCAACCCAAAATTAAAAGTAAAGTAGGAACTAATCTAGCCTCAAAAAAAAATATAAAAAGAAAGAAGACTTAATCTAGCAAATGAACAATAAACCATAATTATTAAAATCAAAACCATAAAAACAAAAAAATTTGAATGATATGAACTTAAATAAACTGAACCTCTAGCAGTGATTATTAAAGAACAAATCCAAAAACTAAGTAAAATTAAACTAAAAGAAAAATAATCAATACCAAAATAATATCTAATTATATTCAAATCAGCATATGAATAAACACAAATTATAAAAACAAAACCCGACAGAAACATTAAAGAATGAACCAACCATCGACAATTATTTAATAAACAAAGAGGGATCAAAAAAATAGTTATAAATAAATACTTTAACATAAAGATAAACCAAAAGAATTAAAAAAATCATTACCATGAGAACGAATTATTGAAACTAAAATAGAAAGACCTAAAGCACCCTCACAAACAGAAAAAACTAAAAAATTAACAGGAAACAAATAATCATAATCAAACTCAATAAGAAAAACAATAACTAACATAAATAAAGAAAGAACAATATATTCTAATCTCAAAAGAACCATTAATAAATGTTTACGTTTAGAAGAAAAAACATAAACACCAGCAAAATAAATCAATAAAGAAGTAAAAATAGAGAATATAAACATTGGTTTTAATAGTTTAAAAAAAACGCCGGTCTTGTAAACCGGAAATAAGTCCAGCCCCCACTTTTAAAACTTCAGAGGTGGAAAAGCTTCCATCATCGGTCCCCAAAACCGGTATTTTAAATAAACTAACCCCTGAAATTATCAAAATAATAATTATATCATTATCAAATGTAATAAATATTAATTTTATTAAATTAAGACACCCAATATCAATAATGCTTTTTATTATCCTTCAAACCTTCCTAGTTGGATTAATAACAGGAACAATAATAGAAAGATATTGATTATCATATATTTTATTTTTAACATTTCTTGGTGGTATACTAGTATTATTTATTTACATTACAAGAATTGCATCAAACGAAATGTTTCAGCCTAAATCAATCACTATAATTATTACATTAATAATGTGAGTATTTATCATATTAATATTAATTATTCTAGATATATCTATATTTATAGACTTTTTCAAAAACACCGAAACTATAAATATTGATAATTCAATCAATTATCAAGAAATAACAATATATTTAGAAAAATTATATAATAGACCAACATTCATTATTACAATAATAATAATAATTTATTTATTTTTAGCACTACTAGCAGTTGTTAAAATCACCAATATTAATCAGGGACCTATTCGTAAAATAAGATAATTACTAATGAATAAACCCTTACGATTAAGACATCCTTTAATTAAAATTATTAATAACTCTTTAATTGACTTACCTGCCCCAACAAATATTTCATTTTGATGACATTTTGGATCCCTATTAGGGTTATGTTTGGTAATTCAAATCGTAACTGGACTATTTTTAGCTATACATTATACTTTAAATATTGAAATAGCATTCAGTAGTGTAGTACACATCTGCCGAGACGTAAATAATGGTTGAATTATCCGAACCTTACACGCAAATGGAGCATCTATATTTTTTATTTGTATTTACTTACATGTAGGACGGGGAATTTACTATGGATCTTATATATATATACATACCTGAATAATTGGTACAGTGATTTTATTTTTAGTTATAGCAACTGCATTTATAGGATATGTCTTACCCTGAGGCCAAATAACTTTTTGTGGTGCAACAGTAATTACTAATTTATTATCAGCAATCCCATACTTAGGAACAGATTTAGTCCAATGAGTATGAGGAGGATTCGCTGTTGATAATGCAACATTAAATCGATTCTTCACATTCCATTTTGTATTACCATTTATAATTGCTGCTATAGCAGCAATTCATTTATTTTTTCCTCACCAAACAGGATCTAATAATCCTCTTGGACTAAATGGAGATATTGAAAAAATTCCATTCCATCCATACTTTACGTTTAAGGATTCTATTACATTTGTAATAATAACATCATTATTAATTATACTATGTTTAATTAATCCTTACCTATTAGGAGATCCAGATAACTTTGTACCTGCCAACCCATTAGTAACACCAGTTCACATTCAACCAGAATGATATTTCCTATTTGCATATGCAATTCTACGATCTATCCCTAATAAGTTAGGAGGTGTTATTGCATTATTTTTATCAATTAGAATCTTAATAATTTTACCATTTTATAATAAAACACCATTCCGAGGCATTCAATTTTACCCTATTAATCAAATTTTATTCTGAATTATAGTAGTTGTTGTATGCTTACTAACGTGAATTGGTAAACGACCTGTTGAAGAACCTTATATTATAACAGGTCAAATCTTAACAATTATTTACTTCACATATTTCTTAATTAATGTCCATGTCGCAAACACATGAGATAAATTAATTAAGGAATAAAGTTAATTAGCTTAGGAAAAGCATATGTTTTGAAAACATAAAATTAGAAGTTTAACTCTTCTATTAACTTTTCTCGAAAAATTTCACTAAACAAATGAGATAAATAAAATCTTTAAACCAACAAAGAAAATAAAAAAATTCAAAGATAAAGGTAAAAAACTTTTTCAAGCTAAGTACATTAATTTATCATAACGGAACCGTGGTAATGTTCCACGAACCCAAATAAAACCAAAAGATATAATAGCAAGCTTAATAAAAAATATAAAAGAATAAAAATCACTGCCCAAAAAAATTAAAGCCAATAACATTCTTATGAAGACAATTCTAGTATATTCAGCTAAAAAAATTAAAGTAAAACCACCCGCACCATACTCAATATTAAATCCTGAAACTAACTCAGATTCCCCTTCAGCAAAATCAAAAGGAGTACGATTAGTTTCAGCTAAGCAAGAAGCAAAACAAGCTAAAGCTAAAGGAAAAGAAATAATAATAAATCAACAATAAAGTTGATAGTTTATAAAATCAAACATATTAAAACTACCAATTAAAATAATTAAAGACAATAAAATTAAAGCTAAACTAACTTCATAAGAAATTGTTTGAGCAACAGAACGAAGAGAACCTAATAATGAATAATTTGAATTAGAAGATCAACCAGCAATTATAACAGTATAAACACCTAATCTAGTACAACATAAAAAAAATAAAAATCCATAAGGAAAAGAACACATATAAGTTAAATAAGGAAAAATTACTCAAACAGCTAAAGAAATCATTAAATTAAAAACAGGGGAAAAATAATAAAGTAGGTAATTAGATATAATAGGAATTGGCTGCTCCTTACAAATTAACTTAATAGCATCTCTAAATGGCTGAGGAATTCCAACAAAACCTACCTTATTTGGACCCTTTCGAATCTGAATATAACCTAAAACCTTACGCTCTAATAAAGTTAAAAAGGCAACACGAATTAAAACACAAATAACCAATAAAAGAAAATTCAAAATAAATATAAATAAATCATAAAGTATCAATACTATTTGTAGAAAAAATCTACATAAATGAATTCGAAATTCAACACATTAATCTGTCAAAATAGTAAATAAATTAATATTAATCAATATAACAAAAAATATTTAAACCATATGGTCCTTTCGTACTAATATGGATTAACAATCTTAGGATAGAAACCGACCTGGCTCACGCCGGTCTGAACTCAGATCATGTAAGAATTTAAAGGTCGAACAGACCTAATCATTGGGCTCCTGCACCCAAAATTTTTCTTAATCCAACATCGAGGTCGCAATCTGCTTTGTCGATATGAGCTCTCCAAAACAATTACGCTGTTATCCCTAAGGTAACTTAATCTTATGATCATAAATTATGGATCAAAATAACAAACATAAATAAATGATATAATAATGAAGAGTTTATCTATTCTTCATGTCACCCCAACAAAACATCATCATTAAATATAGAAAGACAAACAAAAAACTATATAAAAGTAAAATGTCAAGCTCTATAGGGTCTCCTCGTCCTAAAGAAGAATTTAAGCCTTTTGACTCAAAAGTTAAATTCAAAAATTTATTAAGAGACAGTTGATTTCTCGTCAAGCCATTCATTCCAGCCACTAATTAAGAGACTAATGATTATGCTACCTTTGCACGGTCAAAATACCGCGGCTCTTTAAAAATACGCTCAGTGAGCAGGCCAGACCTCAAAATATAAACAAGAGGACATGTTTTTGATAAACAGGCGGAAATCAATTTTGCCTAGTTCCTTATAATAAGTTCACAAGGTAAAAATTTCATACAAATAAATATACTAATTCTATCATTATTACAAAAATTTTAAAATTAAATTAATAATCTTAATAAAAAACCTAAAATATTTATAAAATCAAAATAAAAAATAATGAACTAAAACGTAATCTTAAAGATAGCTGGTTTAAAGCTTACTATTATATTTCTATAAAATAAATTATAGGTTATTAACTTCAAAGCTTCTCCCTTAAAGAATAAATAAGTTAATATTTTTACTTAAAAAATTAAATAAAAACAAATAACTTTAAAAAATTAAATTTTTTCTTAAGAAACTAGATATCTTGGGAAACGATTAACATCTCATTTCTATAAATAATTTAATAATAATTATGATACATTAACTATAATTTATTTATAAATCAACCCAAATCGAGACAAGTAAAATAAATACTAAAATTTTGATAAACCCTGATACAAAAGGTACAATAAATAAAATCTACTTAAAAAAATTTAAAATAATATTTCATAAAACACTTACATTACACCAATAAACTATAATTTAAAAAATCAATTCTATAAAATATACTAAGACAAAAATACAATAAAATTATTTATATTAAATAATTAAATAAACAAAAAATAAATATAATAAAATAAATAATCAAGATATCCTGATTTGCACAGAAAAATTTTCAGTGTAAATGAAACACTTTACTAATAAGTTATATCTTGAAACTCTTCCTAGATACACTTTCCAGTACATCTACTATGTTACGACTTAACTCATCTAAATTGAAGCTACTTTAAAATAAAATAGAATAATCAATAATGAGAGCGACGGGCGATGTGTACACATCTCAGAGCCAATATCAGTTAAATTAAATAAATTAAACTACTATCAAATCTACCTTCATTAACAGTATTTCACTATCAAATTCGTTATAAACAAAAATCTATTGTAACCCACCTCCTCTTAACTATAAGCTGCACCTTGACCTGAAATATTTTATAATTATAAATCTTGAGAATTATAACTCTAAAAAGATTCTCTGATAACGGAGATATACAAACAAATAAATTAAGTAGAGTAAATCGTGTATTATCAATCATGGGGTAGGTTCCTCTGAATGGAATGAGATACCGCCAAATTCTTTGGGTTTAAAGACCTTAACTAATAGTACCCTGGTAAATATAATTAACATTTAAAATAATAGGGTATCTAATCCTAGTTTATTATTTAAATTTCACAGATTCATAAAAAGGGCCACAAATAAATTTTAACATTTCACCTTACAAATTTATATTTCAACCCTAATAATATAAACAACTGTTTTAACCAATAATATTCACTTGTATGAATCTTATAACCGCGGCTGCTGGCACGAATTATGCCGATACTAAATCAATTGCTAAATCCAAAATCACTTGATAATTAAATCAAATTACTGCAAAAAGAACATTTAGTCTAACAAAACTTACATATAATACAAAGAAAAAGTGAATAAACAAGCAAGAATAAAACTTTTAAAAATAAAAAATAAGTAAATTTTAAATCTATTAATTCAGGAAAAAATAAAAGATTCAAATATTTAAAGAAAAAAAAAGAAAAAAACCACAAACATTAACAAAAAAAAAGTTTTATTCTTGCTTGTTTATTCACTTTTTCTTTGTATTATATGTAAGTTTTGTTAGACTAAATGTTCTTTTTGCTGTAATTTGATTTAATTATCAAGTGATTTTGTATTTAGCAATTGATTTAGTATCGGCATAATTCGTGCCAGCAGCCGCGGTTATACGATTCATACAAGTGAATATTATTGGTTAAAACAGTTGTTTATATTATTAGGGTTGAAATATAAATTTGTAAGGTGAAATGTTAAAATTTATTTGTGGCCCTTTTTATGAATCTGTGAAATTTAAATAATAAACTAGGATTAGATACCCTATTATTTTAAATGTTAATTATATTTACCAGGGTACTATTAGTTAAGGTCTTTAAACCCAAAGAATTTGGCGGCATCTCATTCCATTCAGAGGAACCTACCCCATGATTGATAATACACGATTTACTCTACTTAATTTATTTGTTTGTATATCTCCGTTATCAGAGAATCTTTTTAGAGTTATAATTCTCAAGATTTATAATTATAAAATATTTCAGGTCAAGGTGCAGCTTATAGTTAAGAGGAGGTGGGTTACAATAGATTTTTGTTTATAACGAATTTGATAGTGAAATACTGTTAATGAAGGTGGATTTGATAGTAATTTAATTTATTTAATTTAACTGATATTGGCTCTGAGATGTGTACACATCGCCCGTCGCTCTCATTATTGATTATTCTATTTTATTTTAAAGTAGCTTCAATTTAGATGAGTTAAGTCGTAACATAGTAGATGTACTGGAAAGTGTATCTAGGAAGAGTTTCAAGATATAACTTATTAGTAAAGTGTTTCATTTACACTGAAAATTTTTCTGTGCAAATCAGGATATCTTGATTATTTATTTTATTATATTTATTTTTTGTTTATTTAATTATTTAATATAAATAATTTTATTGTATTTTTGTCTTAGTATATTTTATAGAATTGATTTTTTAAATTATAGTTTATTGGTGTAATGTAAGTGTTTTATGAAATATTATTTTAAATTTTTTTAAGTAGATTTTATTTATTGTACCTTTTGTATCAGGGTTTATCAAAATTTTAGTATTTATTTTACTTGTCTCGATTTGGGTTGATTTATAAATAATTTATAGTTAATGTATCATAATTATTATTAAATTATTTATAGAAATGAGATGTTAATCGTTTCCCAAGATATCTAGTTTCTTAAGAAAAAATTTAATTTTTTAAAGTTATTTGTTTTTATTTAATTTTTTAAGTAAAAATATTAACTTATTTATTCTTTAAGGGATAAGCTTTGAAGTTAATAACCTATAATTTATTTTATAGAAATATAATAGTAAGCTTTAAACCAGCTATCTTTAAGATTACGTTTTAGTTCATTATTTTTTATTTTGATTTTATAAATATTTTAGGTTTTTTATTAAGATTATTAATTTAATTTTAAAATTTTTGTAATAATGATAGAATTAGTATATTTATTTGTATGAAATTTTTACCTTGTGAACTTATTATAAGGAACTAGGCAAAATTGATTTCCGCCTGTTTATCAAAAACATGTCCTCTTGTTTATATTTTGAGGTCTGGCCTGCTCACTGAGCGTATTTTTAAAGAGCCGCGGTATTTTGACCGTGCAAAGGTAGCATAATCATTAGTCTCTTAATTAGTGGCTGGAATGAATGGCTTGACGAGAAATCAACTGTCTCTTAATAAATTTTTGAATTTAACTTTTGAGTCAAAAGGCTTAAATTCTTCTTTAGGACGAGGAGACCCTATAGAGCTTGACATTTTACTTTTATATAGTTTTTTGTTTGTCTTTCTATATTTAATGATGATGTTTTGTTGGGGTGACATGAAGAATAGATAAACTCTTCATTATTATATCATTTATTTATGTTTGTTATTTTGATCCATAATTTATGATCATAAGATTAAGTTACCTTAGGGATAACAGCGTAATTGTTTTGGAGAGCTCATATCGACAAAGCAGATTGCGACCTCGATGTTGGATTAAGAAAAATTTTGGGTGCAGGAGCCCAATGATTAGGTCTGTTCGACCTTTAAATTCTTACATGATCTGAGTTCAGACCGGCGTGAGCCAGGTCGGTTTCTATCCTAAGATTGTTAATCCATATTAGTACGAAAGGACCATATGGTTTAAATATTTTTTGTTATATTGATTAATATTAATTTATTTACTATTTTGACAGATTAATGTGTTGAATTTCGAATTCATTTATGTAGATTTTTTCTACAAATAGTATTGATACTTTATGATTTATTTATATTTATTTTGAATTTTCTTTTATTGGTTATTTGTGTTTTAATTCGTGTTGCCTTTTTAACTTTATTAGAGCGTAAGGTTTTAGGTTATATTCAGATTCGAAAGGGTCCAAATAAGGTAGGTTTTGTTGGAATTCCTCAGCCATTTAGAGATGCTATTAAGTTAATTTGTAAGGAGCAGCCAATTCCTATTATATCTCATTACCTACTTTATTATTTTTCCCCTGTTTTTAATTTAATGATTTCTTTAGCTGTTTGAGTAATTTTTCCTTATTTAACTTATATGTGTTCTTTTTCTTATGGATTTTTATTTTTTTTATGTTGTACTAGATTAGGTGTTTATACTGTTATAATTGCTGGTTGATCTTCTAATTCAAATTATTCATTATTAGGTTCTCTTCGTTCTGTTGCTCAAACAATTTCTTATGAAGTTAGTTTAGCTTTAATTTTATTGTCTTTAATTATTTTAATTGGTAGTTTTAATATGTTTGATTTTATAAACTATCAGCTTTATTGTTGATTTATTATTATTTCTTTTCCTTTAGCTTTAGCTTGTTTTGCTTCTTGCTTAGCTGAAACTAATCGTACTCCTTTTGATTTTGCTGAAGGGGAATCTGAGTTAGTTTCAGGATTTAATATTGAGTATGGTGCGGGTGGTTTTACTTTAATTTTTTTAGCTGAATATACTAGAATTGTCTTCATAAGAATGTTATTGGCTTTAATTTTTTTGGGCGGTGATTTTTATTCTTTTATATTTTTTATTAAGCTTGCTATTATATCTTTTGGTTTTATTTGGGTTCGTGGAACATTACCACGGTTCCGTTATGATAAATTAATGTACTTAGCTTGAAAAAGTTTTTTACCTTTATCTTTGAATTTTTTTATTTTCTTTGTTGGTTTAAAGATTTTATTTATCTCATTTGTTTAGTGAAATTTTTTGAGAAAAGTTAATAGAAGAATTAAACTTCTAATTTTATGTTTTCAAAACATATGCTTTTCCTAAGCTAATTAACTTTATTCCTTAATTAATTTATCTCATGCGTTTGCGACATGGACATTAATTAAGAAATATGTGAAGTAAATAATTGTTAAGATTTGACCTGTTATAATATAAGGTTCTTCAACAGGTCGTTTACCAATTCACGTTAGTAAGCATACAACAACTACTATAATTCAGAATAAAATTTGATTAATAGGGTAAAATTGAATGCCTCGGAATGGTGTTTTATTATAAAATGGTAAAATTATTAAGATTCTAATTGATAAAAATAATGCAATAACACCTCCTAACTTATTAGGGATAGATCGTAGAATTGCATATGCAAATAGGAAATATCATTCTGGTTGAATGTGAACTGGTGTTACTAATGGGTTGGCAGGTACAAAGTTATCTGGATCTCCTAATAGGTAAGGATTAATTAAACATAGTATAATTAATAATGATGTTATTATTACAAATGTAATAGAATCCTTAAAGGTAAAGTATGGATGGAATGGAATTTTTTCAATATCTCCATTTAGTCCAAGAGGATTATTAGATCCTGTTTGGTGAAGAAAAAATAAATGAATTGCTGCTATAGCAGCAATAATAAATGGTAATACAAAATGGAATGTGAAGAATCGATTTAATGTTGCATTATCAACAGCGAATCCTCCTCATACTCATTGGACTAAATCTGTTCCTAAGTATGGGATTGCTGATAATAAATTAGTAATTACTGTTGCACCTCAAAAAGATATTTGGCCTCAGGGTAAGACATATCCTATAAATGCAGTTGCTATAACTAAAAATAAGATCACTGTACCAATTATTCAGGTATGTATATATATATATAAGATCCATAGTAAATTCCCCGTCCTACATGTAAGTAAATACAAATAAAAAATATAGATGCTCCATTTGCGTGTAAGGTTCGGATAATTCAACCACTATTTACGTCTCGGCAGATGTGTACTACACTACTGAATGCTATTTCAATATTTGATGTATAATGTATAGCTAAAAATAGTCCAGTTACGATTTGAATTACCAAACATAACCCTAATAGGGATCAAAAGTTTCATCAAAATGAAATATTTGTTGGGGCAGGTAAGTCAATTAAAGAGTTATTAATAATTTTAATTAAAGGATGTCTTAATCGTAAGGGTTTATTCATTAGTAATTATCTTATTTTACGAATAGGTCCCTGATTAATATTGGTGATTTTAACAACTGCTAGTAGTGCTAAAAATAAATAAATTATTATTATTATTGTAATAATGAATGTTGGTCTATTATATAATTTTTCTAAAGATATTGTTATTTCTTGATAATTGATTGAATTATCAATATTTATAGTTTCAGTGTTTTTGAAAAAGTCTATAAATATAGATATATCTAGAATAATTAATATTAATATGATAAATACTCACATTATTAATGTAATAATTATAGTGATTGATTTAGGCTGAAATATTTCGTTTGATGCAATTCTTGTAATGTAAATAAATAATACTAGTATACCACCAAGAAATGTTAAAAATAAAATATATGATAATCAATATCTTTCTATTATTGTTCCTGTTATTAATCCAACTAGGAAGGTTTGAAGGATAATAAAAAGCATTATTGATATTGGGTGTCTTAATTTAATAAAATTAATATTTATTACATTTGATAATGATATAATTATTATTTTGATCATTTCAGGGGTTAGTTTATTTAAAATACCGGTTTTGGGGACCGATGATGGAAGCTTTTCCACCTCTGAAGTTTTAAAAGTGGGGGCTGGACTTATTTCCGGTTTACAAGACCGGCGTTTTTTTTAAACTATTAAAACTAATGTTTATATTCTCTATTTTTACTTCTTTATTGATTTATTTTGCTGGTGTTTATGTTTTTTCTTCTAAACGTAAACATTTATTAATGGTTCTTTTGAGATTAGAATATATTGTTCTTTCTTTATTTATGTTAGTTATTGTTTTTCTTATTGAGTTTGATTATGATTATTTTTTTTGCTGTTATTTTTTTAGTTTTTTCTGTTTGTGAGGGTGCTTTAGGGCTTTCTATTTTAGTTTCAATAATTCGTTCTCATGGTAATGATTTTTTTAATTCTTTTGGTTTATCTTTATGTTAAAGTATTTATTTATAACTATTTTTTTGATCCCTCTTTGTTTATTAAATAATTGTTGATGGTTGGTTCATTCTTTAATGTTTCTGTCGGGTTTTGTTTTTATAATTTGTGTTTATTCATATGCTGATTTGAATATAATTAGATATTATTTTGGTATTGATTATTTTTCTTTTAGTTTAATTTTACTTAGTTTTTGGATTTGTTCTTTAATAATCACTGCTAGAGGTTCAGTTTATTTAAGTTCATATCATTCTAATTTTTTTGTTTTTATGGTTTTGATTTTAATAATTATGCTTTATTGTTCATTTGCTAGATTAAGTCTTCTTTCTTTTTATATTTTTTTTGAGGCTAGATTAGTTCCTACTTTACTTTTAATTTTGGGTTGGGGTTATCAACCTGAGCGTTTGCAGGCTGGTGTTTATTTAATTTTTTATACTTTGGTTGCTAGATTACCTTTATTATTAGTTTTATTTAAGGTTTATGATTTTTCTAATACTTTATATTTTCCTTTATTGGTTGATTTTGGTTCTTATTATTTTATGTTTTATGTATTTATAATTTTGGCTTTTTTAGTTAAGATACCTATGTTTTTGGTTCATTTATGACTTCCTAAGGCTCATGTAGAGGCCCCTATTTCAGGTAGAATAATTCTTGCTGGTGTTTTATTAAAGTTAGGTGGTTATGGTATTTTTCGTGTTATAAAGGTTATTTCTTATTTGGGTTTAAAGTTTAATTATTTTTGATTGTCTTTAGGTTTATCTGGGGGTGTTATTGTAAGATTTATTTGTTTTCGTCAGGTTGATTTAAAGTCTTTAATTGCATATTCTTCTGTTGCTCATATAAGAATGGTTATTGGTGGATTGATGACTATGAATTGATGAGGTTGTGTAGGTTCCCTTTCTCTAATGGTTGGTCATGGTTTATGTTCTTCTGGTTTATTTTGTTTATCTAATATTATTTATGAACGTTTAGGTAGACGAAGATTATTAATTAACAAGGGTATAATTAATTTGATGCCAAGAATGGCTTTATGATGATTTCTTTTAAGATCATCAAATATGGCTGCTCCTCCTTCTTTAAATTTGGTAGGTGAAATTAGATTATTAAATAGAATTATATCTTGATCTTCTTTTAGATTCTTTGCTTTGATTTTTTATCTTTTTTTAGAGCTGTTTATACTTTGTATATATATTCTTATTCTCAGCATGGGAATTATTATTCTGGTGTTTATACTTGTTCTCTTGGTTATTTTCGTGAATATCATCTTTTACTTTTACATTGATTGCCTTTAAATATTCTCTGTTTAAAGGGTGAATATTTCTTTGTTTAGTTTGCTTAAGTATTTTAATTAAAAATATTGTTTTGTGGAATCAATGATATGAAGTTTTTCATCTTAGGCCGTGAATTTATTTTCTATTTGTTCTTTGAGTTTTTTTTCTTTGTTTATTTCGAGTACTATAATTTTTATTTTAGGTATTTATTATTTAATAATTGATTATAGAGTTTTTGTTGAGTGAGAGCTTTTCAATTTAAATGGTTCTATAGTTGTTATAACTTTAATTTTGGATTGAATATCTCTTATTTTTATATCTTTTGTTATATATATTTCTTCTTTGGTTATTTATTATAGAGAGGATTATATATCTGGTGAAAAGAATTTAAATCGTTTTATTATTATTGTTTTAATATTTATTCTTTCTATAGGTTTTTTAATTATTAGTCCTAATTTAATTAGAATTTTATTAGGTTGAGATGGTTTAGGTTTAGTTTCTTATTGTTTAGTTATTTATTATCAAAATGTAAAATCTTATAGTGCTGGTATATTAACTGCACTTTCTAATCGTATTGGTGATGTTGCTATTTTAATTTCTATTGCATGAATGTTAAATTTTGGTGGTTGAAATTATATTTATTATTATGATTTTATTTCTAATTCTTTTGAAATAAAGCTCATTACTATATTAATTGTTTTAGCAGCTATAACTAAGAGAGCTCAGATTCCTTTCTCTTCATGACTTCCTGCTGCTATAGCAGCTCCTACTCCTGTTTCTGCTTTAGTTCATTCTTCTACTCTTGTTACTGCTGGTGTTTATTTATTAATTCCTTTTAGACCAATATTGGATACTTATAATTGTGGTTGATTTTTACTTTTAATTGGTTGTATAACTATATTTATGGCTGGATTGGGCGCTAATTTTGAGTTTGATTTAAAGAAGATTATTGCTCTTTCTACTTTAAGACAACTTGGTTTAATAATAAGAATTTTGGCTATAGGTTATCCAAAGCTTGCATTTTTTCATTTATTGGCTCATGCTTTATTTAAGGCATTATTATTTATATGTGCAGGTTCAATAATTCATAATTTGAAGGATTCTCAGGATATTCGTTTTATAGGATCAATTGTTAATTTCATACCTTTAACTTCAGTTTGTTTTAATGTTTGTAGTTTATCTTTGTGTGGAATACCTTTTTTAGCGGGATTTTATTCAAAGGATTTAATTCTTGAGATGGTTTGTTTAAGATGAATTAATTGTTTAATTTTTTTTCTTTAATTTTTTTCTACTGGTTTAACTGCTTCTTATTCTTTTCGTTTGTTTTATTATTCAATATCTGGTGATAATAATTTTTATTCTAGATTTTCTTTTGATGATAAGGGTTATTATATTTCATTTGGAATAACTGGTCTATTGTTTGTTGCTGTTTTTGGTGGTAGTCTTTTATCTTGATTAATTTTTCCTATTCCTCATGTGATTGCTTTACCTTATTATTTAAAGTTTTTAACTATTACAGTTGTTATTTTAGGTGCTTATTTAGGTTATCTTATTTCTAATTTTGATTTTTCTCATAATTTATTTTCTTTAAGTATACTTTCTTTTGTTAGATTTGCTGGTTCTATATGATTTATACCTTTTCTTTCAACTAAGTTTATTAGATATATTCCTTTAAAAATAGGTTATTATTCATCTAAGTCATTTGATTGTGGTTGAGGTGAATTACTTGGTGGTCAAGGTTTATATAGATTATTTATTTATTTAATTGGTTATATTCAAGGTTGATATGATTCTAATTTCAAGATTTATCTTTTAACTTTTATTTTTTGAATATTTATTTTGGTAATATTGTTTTTCGTTTACTTAAATAGCTTATAATTAGAGCGTGACACTGAAGATGTTAAGGAAGTAATTTTACTTTTAAGTATTTATAAATATAGATATATTATTTTTACAGTGAAAATGTAGTGTTTTATTTAAACTATATAAATTTTAGAAATGTTAACGGAGTTTAACCGCTAATATAAAAAGTTAGCAGCTTTCATATTGGCTTTACATTTCCTTAATTGGAAATATTATAGTTCAATTATATTATTAACAGTAATACGCCTCTTTTTGGCTTCAATTAATAAGAATAAGGGTAGTACATACCAATCTTCCAGGTCGAAACTGACTGCAATATTTCGCTTCTTATTCTATTTAAGGTTGATTGATAATATCAATACTTTTTGAATGCAACCCAAATGTTATATTTAACTACAACCCTTTATTCTGCTCATTGTAATGCTCCTTGGTTTCATTCATGGTATAGTCCTCCTAATAGAACTAGAATAAAAAATATTGTTGATACTGTTCAGATTATAATGTCTGAAGTTTTAAAAATAATTACAATTGGTAGAATTAGTGCAATTTCTACATCAAAAATTAAAAAGATTACTGCGATTAGGAAGAATCGTATTGAGAATGGTATTCGTGCTGATCTTTTTGGATCAAACCCACATTCAAATGGTGATCTTTTTTCTCGATCATTAATTAATTTTTTTGATAGTGTTGTTGCCAGGATTATAACAATTATTGGAATAATAAATCTAATGAAAACTCTTGTTGATAGAATTAGAATTGTTTTTCTTGATTTATATCAAGCTTTCTGATTGGAAGTCAAATGTACTATTTATACTAGAAAAACAATTATCTACCTCATCAATAAATAGAGATATATAAGAATAATCATACTACGTCTACGAAGTGTCAGTATCATGCTGCTGCTTCAAATCCAAAGTGATGTCTTGGTGAAAATTGATTTATTGAGTGTCGAAGTAGACATGTTGATAAAAAGATTGTTCCAATAATTACGTGTAAACCATGGAATCCTGTTGCAACAAAGAATGTTGACCCATAAACTGCATCTGCAATGGTAAAAGGTGCTTCTCAATATTCATATGCTTGAAGTATTGTAAAGTATAGTCCTAATAACACTGTGAAGAATAATCCTTGTAGTGCTTGAGTATGATTAGATTCCATTAAACTATGATGTGCTCATGTTACTGTTACTCCTGATGCTAAAAGAATAGCTGTATTAAGTAATGGAATTCGTATAGGGTTAAAGGGTTGAATTCCTATTGGAGGTCATATTATTCCTAGTTCAATTGTTGGTGCTAATCTTCTTCTAAAGAATGCTCAAAAAAAAGAAACGAAAAATAATACCTCTGATGCAATAAATAAAATTATTCCTCATCGTAATCCAATTGATACAAATCCTGTATGTAATCCTTGATATGTTCCTTCTCGTACTACATCTCGTCATCATTGAATTATAGTTAGTAGGGTAATTCCAAATCCAATTATGAATAAGTTAATATTAAATAGGAGGAATCATTTTGCTAGTCCTGATACTAGGACTATTGCTCCAATTGCTCCTGTTAATGGTCAAGGTCTATAGTCTACTAAGTGGAATGGGTGGTTTGAGTGAGTTGTTAACATAGGTTTAATATACTTCTCTAGAATATAGAGTTCTTAGAATTGAGAAAACATAGGCTTGAATTATTGCTACTGCTGATTCTAGAATTAATAGAAGTATTTGTCCAATAATTAGTAATGAGATTAAGTTTATTGCTATAGATGGTCCTGTGTTTCCTAATAAGGTTAATAATAAGTGTCCTGCAATTATATTTGCTGCCAACCGTACTGCTAATGTACCTGGTCGAATATCATTACTAATTGTTTCAATTAGTACTATAAATGATATTAATGCAGGCGGTGTACCTTGTGGTACAAGGTGTGTAAATATATGATTAGTATGGTTAATTCATCCAAATAATATAAATCTTAGCCATATAGGTAGGGCAATTGCAAATGTTAATGCTAAATGTCTTGTTCTAGTAAAAATATAAGGGAATAATCCTATGAAATTGTTAAATAATATTATAATAAAAATTAAGATGAAAATGAATGTTGTTCCATTAAATGATTTTGGTCCAAGAAGTGTTTTAAATTCATTATGTAAGGTTAAATTTAGTTTATTTCAGATAATGTTAATTCGTGATGGTGTAAGTCAAAATAGTGATGGGATTAATAATAGTCCTAGAAATGTTCTAGTTCAATTTAATGATAAATTAAAGATGTTAGTTGATGGGTCAAATGTTGAGAATAGATTTGTTATCATTTTCAATTTAAGTTTTTTATTTCAATTGTTCCTTTCTCTGCTTTTTTAATAAGGTTAGGTTTAAATGAGAAGAAGTTTATTTGATTAAACAAGATTAATGTAGCTGAAAATATAATGAATAGTGAGAATCATATAAGAGGGGATATTTGAGGGATTTGGATATAATTTCCCCATCAGAAGTAGTCGTTAATTTACTATTATTTGGTTTAAGAGACCATTACTTACTTTCAGTCATCTGATGAATTTCAAGGTGTACTAATTTTTTTTAGTTACTTTAGATTGACACTCTAATGTTATTTATTTTAACTAACTCCTTAAATTATGTTAGATAATCACTTAATAAATAAATTTACTGAAGTTCTTTCAATTACAATTGGTATAAATCTGTGGTTTGCTCCACAGATTTCTGAGCATTGTCCAAAGAATAATCCAGGTCGATTTATTGTGAATGTTCCTTGATTTAACCGACCTGGCGTTGCATCAATTTTAACCCCTAATGCAGGAACTGCTCATGAGTGTAGAACATCTGATGCTCTTGTTAATACTCGTACTTCTGTATTTATTGGTAGGATTGTTCGGTTATCTACATCTAGTAGTCGGAATCCATCATTTTCTAGGTCTTGTTCTGGTGTTATATAAGTGTCAAATTCTACGTCTATGAAGTCTGAATATTCATATCTTCAATATCATTGTCGTCCAATGGTTTTAATTGTAATTATTGCATCTACTGAATCATCAAGTAAATATAATAGTCGTAATGATGGAAGGGCAATAAAAATTAATGTAATTGCTGGTAAAGCTGTTCAGATTGTTTCAATTAAATGTCCATGAAGTATATTACGGTTAGTATAGGCAATAAATAATATATAACTTAGGGCATAACCTACAATTACTGTAATTAATAATAATACGACCATAGTATGATCATGAAAGAATGATAATTGCTCCATTAATGGTGAAGCTCCATCTTGAAGAGATAAATTTGATCATGTTGCCATTAATAAATATTTTCTAATAAAAGGTCAAACCTTTATTTGTAGAGCTTAAATCTACTGCACTAATCTGCCATATTAGAATCTAGAGATTAATGGTAATTCTGAGTAACTATGTTCTGCAGGAGGGTTATTTTGTAGTCATTCTGTTGATCTTCTTATGTTAGCTCTAAATATAATTGCTCGGTTTGTAATCATTCTTTCTCATATAATTACAATGAATATAATGATTCCTACAATAGAAATTGTAGACCCAATTCTTGATACTACGTTTCATGATGTATATGCGTCTGGGTAGTCAGAGTATCGTCGAGGTATTCCTGCTAATCCTAGGAAGTGTTGAGGAAAGAATGTTAAATTTACTCCAATGAATATAATTGTAAATTGGATTTTTAATCATGTATTATTTATAGTTAATCCTGTAAATAGTGGATATCATTGAATGACACCTCCTATAATTGCAAATACTGCTCCTATAGATAATACATAATGAAAGTGGGCTACTACATAATATGTATCATGTAATACAATATCAAGTGATGAATTTGCTAATACTAATCCTGTTAATCCACCAATTGTAAATAGGAAAATAAATCCTAGAGCTCATAATAATGGTGGATTGAACTTGAATTTAGTTCCATATAATGTAGCTAATCATCTAAATACCTTAATTCCTGTAGGTACAGCAATAATTATTGTTGCTGATGTAAAATATGCTCGTGTGTCAACATCCATTCCTACTGTAAATATATGATGTGCTCATACAATAAATCCTATTAGTCCAATTGATAGTATAGCATAAATTATACCTAATGTTCCAAATGATTCAATTTTTCCTCTTTCTTGACATACAATATGTGAAATAATTCCGAACCCCGGTAGAATTAAAATATAAACTTCTGGGTGTCCAAAGAATCAAAATAGATGTTGATATAGAATTGGGTCACCCCCTCCTGCAGGGTCAAAGAATGATGTATTTAAATTTCGATCTGTTAATAATATAGTAATAGCTCCTGCTAAAACTGGAAGTGAAAGAAGGAGAAGTAATGCTGTAATAGCTACAGATCATACAAATAAAGGTGTTTGATCTAAAGTTATACTTTCTGATCGTATATTAATTGCTGTTGTAATGAAATTCACTGCACCAAGAATAGATGATACACCTGCTAAGTGCAGTGAAAAAATAGCTAGAGGGTCAAAGAATGATGTATTTAAATTTCGATCTGTTAATAATATAGTAATAGCTCCTGCTAAAACTGGAAGTGAAAGAGGGAGAAGTAATGCTGTAATAGCTACAGATCATACAAATAAAGGTGTTTGATCTAAAGTTATACTTTCTGATCGTATATTAATTGCTGTTGTAATGGAATTCACTGCACCAAGAATAGATGATACACCTGCTAAGTGCAGTGAAAAAATAGCTAGATCTACAGATGCACCCCCGTGTGCAATAGCTCCTGCTAGAGGAGGGTAAACTGTTCATCCTGTACCAGCACCATTATCTACTATAGAAGATGTAAGAAGAAGGGTTAGTGAAGGTGGTAGTAATCAAAAACTTATATTATTTATTCGTGGAAATGCTAAATCTGGTGCACCAATTATTAGTGGAACAAGTCAATTACCAAATCCACCAATTATAATAGGTATTACTACAAAGAAAATTATTACGAATGCGTGAGCTGTAATAATAACATTATAAATCTGGTCATCCCCAATTAGAGATCCGGGTTGGCCAAGTTCAGCACGAATAAGTATTCTTATTGATGTTCCTACTATTCCTGCTCATGCTCCAAATATGAAGTATAAAGTACCAATGTCCTTATGGTTTGTTGAGAATAATCATTTTTGCGGTAAGATGGCTGAATTTTAGGTGGTAGACTGTAAATCTACTTATGAGATGTTTTCTCTCTTATCATATTTAGGTCTTATATTCAATTATGATTCTAGACTGCAATTCTAGAGGTGTAAAATTTTACTAAGGCCTAAAAGATTATTCTTTTAATTATAACTTTGAAGGTTATTAGTTTGATTAACTTAAGTCCTTAGTATAATGAAATTAAGGTTGATGTTGAAATCAATCCTATTGTTGAAATTATTACTGTTATAGGAAGAATGATTCTTGATTTTTGGGACTTTATCTTTATAGATCACGAATTTTCTGTGTATGATATAATTAGAGCTGAGAATCTAATACGTATATAGTAGTAGAGTGTAATTGTAGTTAATACAACTATAATAGTTATAATGGTTGTTATATTGTTTTCTATTAATGATTGTATTACAATTCATTTTGGTAAGAATCCAAGGAATGGTGGTAGTCCACCTAAAGATAATAAAGATAAGAATATTATGAATTTAATTTCGGTTTTTATATTTCTGGCTGAATAAATTTGATTTATGAAAAATAAATTTATTTGCTTAAATAATAAAACTATAATTAATCTTAATAGTGAGTAAATAATGAAGTATAGTTCTCAGATGTTTTCTCTGACTGTTAATGATCTAATTATTCAACCTAGTTGTCTGATTGATGAATATGCTAAAAGTTGTCGTAAGGATGTTTGATTTAAACCTCCTATTGCCCCAATAATAATTCTTAAGATAATAATTGTTCAAATAAAAGTTCTTAATTGAATACAATAAGATAAGACCATAATTGGGGCGATTTTTTGTCATGTTATTAATGTTAAACAATTATTTCATCTTGATGCTCCTATAACTTCTGGAAATCAGAAATGGAAAGGTGCAGCTCCAATCTTTAATAATAGTCTAGATCTAATTATTATTGATGGGATAAATTCTGTTTCCCATCCCATGGGATATTTTATTTGAATCAGCAAAATTGAAAATAATAATATTGTCGATGCTATTGCTTGGACAATAAAATATTTAATTGATGATTCATTTATTATTATATTTTTATTTCTTTTTAGGAGCGGAATAAATGAAAGTAAGTTGATCTCAAGTCCTATTTAAACACCAAATCAGGAATTTGATGAAATGGACAGGATCGTTCCTATCATTAATGTTGATAGGAAGAGAAGTTTTGTAGAGTTGTTGGTCATTAAAAAGGAGAGGATTGATACCTCTATAAATGGGGTATGAACCCATTAGCTTGTTTAGCTTACCTTTTTATTTTAAGGTGTATGATGCACGTTAGTTTTTGATACTAAAGGAGGTAGTTTAATTCTATCTTATGTAATTTTAATGAAGGTAATTTTATTTACTTTATTTACCCTATCAAGGTAACCCTTTAATCAGGCACTTCATTTATTTAATATATAAATCGAAAGTTTTTTTGAAATTCTTTTATGTATTATTTTGTTTAATTAGGATTAATTTATCCTGCTCATTTTATTTTTTATATATATATATATAATAAATAATTTATATTAATATATTACATTTAATTGTAATTAAAGTATTATAAGTTCATCTTACCATTATCAATTGATTATTTTAATGCAATTATTTACCTAGGATTATAGCTACTTATGTTTTTAGCTTAAAATAGGTTATTATAATATAATATATATAATAATATGTAATTTAATATTTAATATTATTATAATTGGATATAATAAATAAAATTATTAATTTAAATATAAAATATTATAATTAATATAAATAATTATATTAATTATAATAATATAATTATGTAAATTATCTATAATTAGATTATTTAACTAATATATATGAAAGTTAACTTAATATAAAAAAGTATTCATATTAATAACATATTATATTAAATTACATAATTGTATAAAATATATTTATTATATTATTTAATCTTTCTTTATTAATTAGTGAAAAGAAAGATTAAATATTAAAGAATATAATACATTTATTGCTATACATGTTCCATATTAATCTTTAATTATATATAATAGAGAAGTTGTAGTGGTCATACATAGGGGCGTGTCTTTTTTTTTGTTAATGTTAGTGGTTTTTTCTTTTTTTTTTTCTTTAAATATTTGAATCTTTTATTTTTTCCTGATTTAATAGATTTAAAATTTTCTTATTTTTTTTTTTTTTAAAGTTTTATTCTTGCTTGTTTATTCACTTTTTCTTTGTATTATATGTAAGTTTTGTTAGACTAAATGTTCTTTTTGCAGTAATTTGATTTAATTATCAAGTGATTTTGGATTTAGCAATTGATTTAGTATCGGCATAATTCGTGCCAGCAGCCGCGGTTATACGATTGATACAAGTGAATATTATTGGTTAAAACAGTTGTTAATATTATTAGGGTTGAAATATAAATTTGTAAGGTGAAATGTTAAAATTTATTTGTGGCCCTTTTTATGAATCTGTGAAATTTAAATAATAAACTAGGATTAGATACCCTATTATTTTAAATGTTAATTATATTTACCAGGGTACTATTAGTTAAGGTCTTTAAACCCAAAGAATTTGGCGGTATCTCATTCCATTCAGAGGAACCTACCCCATGATTGATAATACACGATTTACTCTACTTAATTTATTTGTTTGTATATCTCCGTTATCAGAGAATCTTTTTAGAGTTATAAATCTCAAGATTTATAATTATAAAATATTTCAGGTCAAGGAGCAGCTTATAGTTAAGAGGAGGTGGGTTACAATAGATTTTTGTTTATAACGGATTTGATAGTGAAATACTGTTAATGAAGGTGGATTTGATAGTAATTTAATTTATTTAATTTAACTGATATTGGCTCTGAGATATGTACACATCGCCTATCGCTCTCATTATTGATTATTCTATTTTATTTTTAAGTAGCTTCAATTTAGATGAGATAAGTCGTAACATAGTAGATGTACTGGAAAGTGTATCTAGGAAGAGTTTCAAGATATAACTTATTAGTAAAGTGTTTCATTTACACTGAAAATTTTTCTGTGCAAATCAGGATATCTTGATTATTTATTTTATTATATTTATTTTTTGTTTATTTAATTATTTAATATAAATAATTTTATTGTATTTTTGTCTTAGTATATTTTATAGAATTGATTTTTTAAATTATAGTTTATTGGTGTAATGTAAGTGTTTTATGAAATATTATTTTAAATTTTTTTAAGTAGATTTTATTTATTGTACCTTTTGTATCAGGGTTTATCAAAATTTTAGTATTTATTTTACTTGTCTCGATTTGGGTTGATTTATAAATAATTTATAGTTAATGTATCATAATTATTATTAAATTATTTATAGAAATGAGATGTTAATCGTTTCCCAAGATATCTAGTTTCTTAACAAAAAATTTAATTTTTTAAAGTTATTTGTTTTTATTTAATTTTTTAAGTAAAAATATTAACTTATTTATTCTTTAAGGGATAAGCTTTGAAGTTAATAACCTATAATTTATTTTATAGAAATATAATAGTAAGCTTTAAACCAGCTATCTTTAAGATTACGTTTTAGTTCATTATTTTTTATTTTGATTTTATAAATATTTTAGGTTTTTTATTAAGATTATTAATTTAAATTTAAAATTTTTGTAATAATGATAGAATTAGTATATTTATTTGTATGAAATTTTTACCTTGTGAACTTATTATAAGGAACTAGGCAAAATTGATTTCCGCCTGTTTATCAAAAACATGTCCTCTTGTTTATATTTTGAGGTCTGGCCTGCTCACTGAGCGTATTTTTAAAGAGCCGCGGTATTTTGACCGTGCAAAGGTAGCATAATCATTAGTCTCTTAATTAGTGGCTGGAATGAATGGCTTGACGAGAAATCAACTGTCCCTTAATAAATTTTTGAATTTAACTTTTGAGTCAAAAGGCTTAAATTCTTCTTTAGGACGAGAAGACCCTATAGAGCTTGACATTTTACTTTTATATAGTTTTTTGTTTGTCTTTCTATATTTAATGATGATGTTTTGTTGGGGTGACATGAAGAATAGATAAACTCTTCATTATTATATCATTTATTTATGTTTGTTATTTTGATCCATAATTTATGATCATAAGATTAAGTTACCTTAGGGATAACAGCGTAATTGTTTTGGAGAGCTCATATCGACAAAGCAGATTGCGACCTCGATGTTGGATTAAGAAAAATTTTGGGTGCAGGAGCCCAATGATTAGGTCTGTTCGACCTTTAAATTCTTACATGATCTGAGTTCAGACCGGCGTGAGCCAGGTCGGTTTCTATCCTAAGATTGTTAATCCATATTAGTACGAAAGGACCATATGGTTAAAATATTTTTTGTTATATTGATTAATATTAATTTATTTACTATTTTGACAGATTAATGTGTTGAATTTAGAATTCATTTATGTAGATTTTTTCTACAAATAGTATTGATACTTTATGATTTATTTATATTTATTTTGAATTTTCTTTTATTGGTTATTTGTGTTTTAATTAGTGTTGCCTTTTTAACTTTATTAGAGCGTAAGGTTTTAGGTTATATTCAGATTAGAAAGGGTCCAAATAAGGTAGGTTTTGTTGGAATTCCTCAGCCATTTAGAGATGCTATTAAGTTAATTTGTAAGGAGCAGCCAATTCCTATTATATCTAATTACCTACTTTATTATTTTTCCCCTGTTTTTAATTTAATGATTTCTTTAGCCGTTTGAGTAATTTTTCCTTATTTAACTTATATGTGTTCTTTTTCTTATGGATTTTTATTTTTTTTATGTTGTACTAGATTAGGTGTTTATACTGTTATAATTGCTGGTTGATCTTCTAATTCAAATTATTCATTATTAGGTTCTCTTCGTTCTGTTGCTCAAACAATTTCTTATGAAGTTAGTTTAGCTTTAATTTTATTGTCTTTAATTATTTTAATTGGTAGTTTTAATATGTTTGATTTTATAAACTATCAGCTTTATTGTTGATTTATTATTATTTCTTTTCCTTTAGCTTTAGCTTGTTTTGCTTCTTGCTTAGCTGAAACTAATCGTACTCCTTTTGATTTTGCTGAAGGGGAATCTGAGTTAGTTTCAGGATTTAATATTGAGTATGGTGCGGGTGGTTTTACTTTAATTTTTTTAGCTGAATATACTAGAATTGTCTTTATAAGAATGTTATTGGCTTTAATTTTTTTGGGCGGTGATTTTTATTCTTTTATATTTTTTATTAAGCTTGCTATTATATCTTTTGGTTTTATTTGGGTTCGTGGAACATTACCACGGTTCCGTTATGATAAATTAATGTACTTAGCTTGAAAAAGTTTTTTACCTTTATCTTTGAATTTTTTTATTTTCTTTGTTGGTTTAAAGATTTTATTTATCTCATTTGTTTAGTGAAATTTTTTGAGAAAAGTTAATAGAAGAGTTAAACTTCTAATTTTATGTTTTCAAAACATATGCTTTTCCTAAGCTAATTAACTTTATTCCTTAATTAATTTATCTCATGCGTTTGCGACATGGACATAAATTAAGAAATATGTGAAGTAAATAATTGTTAAGATTTGACCTGTTATAATATAAGGTTCTTCAACAGGTCGTTTACCAATTCACGTTAGTAAGCATACAACAACTACTATAATTCAGAATAAAATTTGATTAATAGGGTAAAATTGAATGCCTCGGAATGGTGTTTTATTATAAAATGGTAAAATTATTAAGATTCTAATTGATAAAAATAATGCAATAACACCTCCTAACTTATTAGGGATAGATCGTAGAATTGCATATGCAAATAGGAAATATCATTCTGGTTGAATGTGAACTGGTGTTACTAATGGGTTGGCAGGTACAAAGTTATCTGGATCTCCTAATAGGTAAGGATTAATTAAACATAGTATAATTAATAATGATGTTATTATTACAAATGTAATAGAATCCTTAAAGGTAAAGTATGGATGGAATGGAATTTTTTCAATATCTCCATTTAGTCCAAGAGGATTATTAGATCCTGTTTGGTGAAGAAAAAATAAATGAATTGCTGCTATAGCAGCAATAATAAATGGTAATACAAAATGGAATTTGAAGAATCGATTTAATGTTGCATTATCAACAGCGAATCCTCCTCATACTCATTGGACTAAATCTGTTCCTAAGTATGGGATTGCTGATAATAAATTAGTAATTACTGTTGCACCTCAAAAAGATATTTGGCCTCAGGGTAAGACATATCCTATAAATGCAGTTGCTATAACTAAAAATAAAATCACTGTACCAATTATTCAGGTATGTACATATATATAAGATCCATAGTAAATTCCCCGTCCTACATGTAAGTAAATACAAATAAAAAATATAGATGCTCCATTTGCGTGTAAGGTTCGGATAATTCAACCATTATTTACGTCTCGGCAGATGTGTACTACACTACTGAATGCTATTTCAATATTTGATGTATAATGTATAGCAAAAAATAGTCCAGTTACGATTTGAATTAGCAAACATAACCCTAATAGGAGTCCAAAATTTCATCAAAATGAAATATTTGTTGGGGCAGGTAAGTCAATTAAAGAGTTATTAATAATTTTAATTAAAGGATGTCTTAATCGTAAGGGTTTATTCATTAGTAATTATCTTATTTTACGAATAGGTCCCTGATTAATATTGGTGATTTTAACAACTGCTAGTAGTGCTAAAAATAAATAAATTATTATTATTATTGTAATAATGAATGTTGGTCTATTATATAATTTTTCTAAAGATATTGTTATTTCTTGATAATTGATTGAATTATCAATATTTATAGTTTCGGTGTTTTTGAAAAAGTCTATAAATATAGATATATCTAGAATAATTAATATTAATATGATAAATACTCACATTATTAATGTAATAATTATAGTGATTGATTTAGGCTGAAATATTTCGTTTGATGCAATTCTTGTAATGTAAATAAATAATACTAGTATACCACCAAGAAATGTTAAAAATAAAATATATGATAATCAATATCTTTCTATTATTGTTCCTGTTATTAATCCAACTAGGAAGGTTTGAAGCATAATAAAAAGCATTATTGATATTGGGTGTCTTAATTTAATCTATAATTATATTATTTAGCTAATATATATGAAAGTTAACTTAATATAAAAAAAAGAATTCATATTAATAACATATTATATTAAATTACATAATTGTATAAAATATATTTGTTTATTATTTAATCTTTCTTTATTTTTTAGTGAAAAGAAAGATTAAATAAGAAAGAATATAATACATTTATTGCTATACATGTTCCATATTAATCTTTAATTATATATAATAGAGAAGTTGTTGTGGTCATACATAGGGGCGTTTCTTTTTTTTTTGTTAATGTTTGTGGTTTTTTCTTTTTTTTTCTTTAAATATTTGAATCTTTTATTTTTTCCTGAATTAATAGATTTAAAATTTTCTTATTTTTTATTTTTAAAAGTTTTATTCTTGCTTGTTTATTCACTTTTTCTTTGTATTATATGTAAGTTTTGTTAGACTAAATGTTCTTTTTGCAGTAATTTGATTTAATTATCAAGTGATTTTGGATTTAGCAATTGATTTAGTATCGGCATAATTCGTGCCAGCAGCCGCGGTTATACGATTCATACAAGTGAATATTATTGGTTAAAACAGTTGTTTATATTATTAGGGTTGAAATATAAATTTGTAAGGTGAAATGTTAAAATTTATTTGTGGCCCTTTTTATGAATCTGTGAAATTTAAATAATAAACTAGGATTAGATACCCTATTATTTTAAATGTTAATTATATTTACCAGGGTACTATTAGTTAAGGTCTTTAAACCCAAAGAATTTGGCGGTATCTCATTCCATTCAGAGGAACCTACCCCATGATTGATAATACACGATTTACTCTACTTAATTTATTTGTTTGTATATCTCCGTTATCAGAGAATCTTTTTAGAGTTATAATTCTCAAGATTTATAATTATAAAATATTTCAGGTCAAGGTGCAGCTTATAGTTAAGAGGAGGTGGGTTACAATAGATTTTTGTTTATAACGGATTTGATAGTGAAATACTGTTAATGAAGGTGGATTTGATAGTAATTTAATTTATTTAATTTAACTGATATTGGCTCTGAGATGTGTACACATCGCCCGTCGCTCTCATTATTGATTATTCTATTTTATTTTAAAGTAGCTTCAATTTAGATGAGATAAGTCGTAACATAGTAGATGTAC
This sequence comes from Schistocerca gregaria, assembly GCF_023897955.1. Taxonomy (NCBI): domain Eukaryota; kingdom Metazoa; phylum Arthropoda; class Insecta; order Orthoptera; family Acrididae; genus Schistocerca; species Schistocerca gregaria. The sequence continues at coordinate 96,507,998 of NC_064922.1, forward strand.
TGGAAAGTGTATCTAGGAAGAGTTTCAAGATATAACTTATTAGTAAAGTGTTTCATTTACACTGAAAATTTTTCTGTGCAAATCAGGATATCTTGATTATTTATTTCATTATATTTATTTTTTGTTTATTTAATTATTTAATATAAATAATTTTATTGTATTTTTGTCTTAGTATATTTTATAGAATTGATTTTTTAAATTATAGTTTATTGGTGTAATGTAAGTGTTTTATGAAATATTATTTTAAATTTTTTTAAGTAGATTTTATTTATTGTACCTTTTGTATCAGGGTTTATCAAAATTTTAGTATTTATTTTACTTGTCTCGATTTGGGTTGATTTATAAATAATTTATAGTTAATGTATCATAATTATTATTAAATTATTTATAGAAATGAGATGTTAATCGTTTCCCAAGATATCTAGTTTCTTAAGAAAAAATTTAATTTTTTAAAGTTATTTGTTTTTATTTAATTTTTTAAGTAAAAATATTAACTTATTTATTCTTTAAGGGATAAGCTTTGAAGTTAATAACCTATAATTTATTTTATAGAAGTATAATAGTAAGCTTTAAACCAGCTATCTTTAAGATTACGTTTTAGTTCATTATTTTTTATTTTGATTTTATAAATATTTTAGGTTTTTTATTAAGATTATTAATTTAATTTTAAAATTTTTGTAATAATGATAGAATTAGTATATTTATTTGTATGAAATTTTTACCTTGTGAACTTATTATAAGGAACTAGGCAAAATTGATTTCCGCCTGTTTATCAAAAACATGTCCTCTTGTTTATATTTTGAGGTCTGGCCTGCTCACTGAGCGTATTTTTAAAGAGCCGCGGTATTTTGACCGTGCAAAGGTAGCATAATCATTAGTCTCTTAATTAGTGGCTGGAATGAATGGCTTGACGAGAAATCAACTGTCTCTTAATAAATTTTTGAATTTAACTTTTGAGTCAAAAGGCTTAAATTCTTCTTTAGGACGAGAAGACCCTATAGAGCTTGACATTTTACTTTTATATAGTTTTTTGTTTGTCTTTCTATATTTAATGATGATGTTTTGTTGGGGTGACATGAAGAATAGATAAACTCTTCATTATTATATCATTTATTTATGTTTGTTATTTTGATCCATAATTTATGATCATAAGATTAAGTTACCTTAGGGATAACAGCGTAATTGTTTTTGAGAGCTCATATCGACAAAGCAGATTGCGACCTCGATGTTGGATTAAGAAAAATTTTGGGTGCAGGAGCCCAATGATTAGGTCTGTTCGACCTTGAAATTCTTACATGATCTGAGTTCAGACCGGCGTGAGCCAGGTCGGTTTCTATCCTAAGATTGTTAATCCATATTAGTACGAAAGGACCATATGGTTAAAATATTTTTTGTTATATTGATTAATATTAATTTATTTACTATTTTGACAGATTAATGTGTTGAATTTCGAATTCATTTATGTAGATTTTTTCTACAAATAGTATTGATACTTTATGATTTATTTATATTTATTTTGAATTTTCTTTTATTGGTTATTTGTGTTTTAATTAGTGTTGCCTTTTTAACTTTATTAGAGCGTAAGGTTTTAGGTTATATTCAGATTAGAAAGGGTCCAAATAAGGTAGGTTTTGTTGGAATTCCTCAGCCATTTAGAGATGCTATTAAGTTAATTTGTAAGGAGCAGCCAATTCCTATTATATCTAATTACCTACTTTATTATTTTTCCCCTGTTTTTAATGTAATGATTTCTTTAGCCGTTTGAGTAATTTTTCCTTATTTAACTTATATGTGTTCTTTTTCTTATGGACTTTTATTTTTTTTATGTTGTACTAGATTAGGTGTTTATACTGTTATAATTGCTGGTTGATCTTCTAATTCAAATTATTCATTATTAGGTTCTCTTCGTTCTGTTGCTCAAACAATTTCTTATGAAGTTAGTTTAGCTTTAATTTTATTGTCTTTAATTATTTTAATTGGTAGTTTTAATATGTTTGATTTTATAAACTATCAGCTTTATTGTTGATTTATTATTATTTCTTTTCCTTTAGCTTTAGCTTGTTTTGCTTCTTGCTTAGCTGAAACTAATCGTACTCCTTTTGATTTTGCTGAAAGGGAATCTGAGTTAGTTTCAGGATTTAATATTGAGTATGGTGCGGGTGGTTTTACTTTAATTTTTTTAGCTGAAAATACTAGAATTGTCTTCATAAGAATGTTATTGGCTTTAATTTTTTTGGGCGGTGATTTTTATTCTTTTATATTTTTTATTAAGCTTGCTATTATATCTTTTGGTTTTATTTGGGTTCGTGGAACATTACCACGGTTCCGTTATGATAAATTAATGTACTTAGCTTGAAAAAGTTTTTTACCTTTATCTTTGAATTTTTTTATTTTCTTTGTTGGTTTAAAGATTTTATTTATCTCATTTGTTTAGTGAAATTTTTTGAGAAAAGTTAATAGAAGAGTTAAACTTCTAATTTTATGTTTTCAAAACATATGCTTTTCCTAAGCTAATTAACTTTATTCCTTAATTAATTTATCTCATGCGTTTGCGACATGGACATAAATTAAGAAATATGTGAAGTAAATAATTGTTAAGATTTGACCTGTTATAATATAAGGTTCTTCAACAGGTCGTTTACCAATTCACGTTAGTAAGCATACAACAACTACTATAATTCAGAATAAAATTTGATTAATAGGGTAAAATTGAATGCCTCGGAATGGTGTTTTATTATAAAATGGTAAAATTATTAAGATTCTAATTGATAAAAATAATGCAATAACACCTCCTAACTTATTAGGGATAGATCGTAGAATTGCATATGCAAATAGGAAATATCATTCTGGTTGAATGTGAACTGGTGTTACTAATGGGTTGGCAGGTACAAAGTTATCTGGATCTCCTAATAGGTAAGGATTAATTAAACATAGTATAATTAATAATGATGTTATTATTACAAATGTAATAGAATCCTTAAAGGTAAAGTATGGATGGAATGGAATTTTTTCAATATCTCCATTTAGTCCAAGAGGATTATTAGATCCTGTTTGGTGAAGAAAAAATAAATGAATTGCTGCTATAGCAGCAATAATAAATGGTAATACAAAATGGAATGTGAAGAATCGATTTAATGTTGCATTATCAACAGCGAATCCTCCTCATACTCATTGGACTAAATCTGTTCCTAAGTATGGGATTGCTGATAATAAATTAGTAATTACTGTTGCACCTCAAAAAGATATTTGGCCTCAGGGTAAGACATATCCTATAAATGCAGTTGCTATAACTAAAAATAAAATCACTGTACCAATTATTCAGGTATGTATATATATATATAAGATCCATAGTAAATATCCCGTCCTACATGTAAGTAAATACAAATAAAAAATATAGATGCTCCATTTGCGTGTAAGGTTCGGATAATTCAACCATTATTTACGTCTCGGCAGATGTGTACTACACTACTGAATGCTACTTCAATATTTGATGTATAATGTATAGCTAAAAATAGTCCAGTTACGATTTGAATTACCAAACATAACCCTAATAGGGATCAAAAATTTCATCAAAATGAAATATTTGTTGGGGCAGGTAAGTCAATTAAAGAGTTATTAATAATTTTAATTAAAGGATGTCTTAATCGTAAGGGTTTATTCATTAGTAATTATCTTATTTTACGAATAGGTCCCTGATTAATATTGGTGATTTTAACAACTGCTAGTAGTGCTAAAAATAAATAAATTATTATTATTATTGTAATAATGAATGTTGGTCTATTATATAATTTTTCTAAAGATATTGTTATTTCTTGATAATTGATTGAATTATCAATATTTATAGTTTCGGTGTTTTTGAAAAAGTCTATAAATATAGATATATCTAGAATAATTAATATTAATATGATAAATACTCACATTATTAATGTAATAATTATAGTGATTGATTTAGGCTGAAATATTTCGTTTGATGCAATTCTTGTAATGTAAATAAATAATACTAGTATACCACCAAGAAATGTTAAAAATAAAATATATGATAATCAATATCTTTCTATTATTGTTCCTGTTATTAATCCAACTAGGAAGGTTTGAAGGATAATAAAAAGCATTATTGATATTGGGTGTCTTAATTTAATAAAATTAATATTTATTACATTTGATAATGATATAATTATTATTTTGATCATTTCAGGGGTTAGTTTATTTAAAATACCGGTTTTGGGGACCGATGATGGAAGCTTTTCCACCTCTGAAGTTTTAAAAGTGGGGGCTGGACTTATTTCCGGTATACAAGACCGGCGTTTTTTTTAAACTATTAAAACTAATGTTTATATTCTCTATTTTTACTTCTTTATTGATTTATTTTGTTGGTGTTTATGTTTTTTCTTCTAAACGTAAACATTTATTAATGGTTCTTTTGAGATTAGAATATATTGTTCTTTCTTTATTTATGTTAGTTATTGTTTTTCTTATTGAGTTTGATTATTATTATTTTTTTCCTGTTATTTTTTTAGTTTTTTCTGTTTGTGAGGGTGCTTTAGGTCTTTCTATTTTAGTTTCAATAATTCGTTCTCATGGTAATGATTTTTTTAATTCTTTTGGTTTATCTTAATGTTAAAGTATTTATTTATAACTATTTTTTTGATCCCTCTTTGTTTATTAAATAATTGTTGATGGTTGGTTCATTCTTTAATGTTTCTGTCGGGTTTTGTTTTTATAATTTGTGTTTATTCATATGCTGATTTGAATATAATTAGATATTATTTTGGTATTGATTATTTTTCTTTTAGTTTAATTTTACTTAGTTTTTGGACTTGTTCTTTAATAATCACTGCTAGAGGTTCAGTTTATTTAAGTTCATATCATTCTAATTTTTTTGTTTTTATGGTTTTGATTTTAATAATTATGCTTTATTGTTCATTTGCTAGATTAAGTCTTCTTTCTTTTTATATTTTTTTTGAGGCTAGATTAGTTCCTACTTTACTTTTAATTTTGGGTTGGGGTTATCAACCTGAGCGTTTGCAGGCTGGTGTTTATTTAATTTTTTATACTTTGGTTGCTAGATTACCTTTATTATTAGTTTTATTTAAGGTTTATGATTTTTCTAATACTTTATATTTTCCTTTATTGGTTGATTTTGGTTCTTATTATTTTATGTTTTATGTATTTATAATTTTGGCATTTTTGGTTGAGATACCTATGTTTTTGGTTCATTTATGACTTCCTAAGGCTCATGTAGAGGCCCCTATTTCAGGTAGAATAATTCTTGCTGGTGTTTTATTAAAGTTAGGTGGTTATGGTATTTTTCGTGTTATAAAGGTTATTTCTTATTTGGGTTTAAAGTTTAATTATTTTTGATTGTCTTTAGGTTTATCTGGGGGTGTTATTGTAAGATTTATTTGTTTTCGTCAGGTTGATTTAAAGTCTTTAATTGCATATTCTTCTGTTGCTCATAAAAGAATGGTTATTTGTGGATTGATGACTATGAATTGATGAGGTTGTGTAGGTTCTCTTTCTCTAATGGTTGGTCATGGTTTATGTTCTTCTGGTTTATTTTGTTTATCTAATATTATTTATGAACGTTTAGGTAGATGAAGATTATTAATTAACAAGGGTATAATTAATTTGATGCCAAGAATGGCTTTATGATGATTTCTTTTAAGATCATCAAATATGGCTGCTCCTCCTTCTTTAAATTTGGTAGGTGAAATTAGATTATTAAATAGAATTATATCTTGATCTTCTTTTAGATTCTTTGCTTTGATTTTTTTATCTTTTTTTAGAGCTGTTTATACTTTGTATATATATTCTTATTCTCAGCATGGGAATTATTATTCTGGTGTTTATACTTGTTCTCTTGGTTATTTTCGTGAATATCATCTTTTACTTTTACATTGATTGCCTTTAAATATTCTCTGTTTAAAGGGTGAATATTTCTTTGTTTAGTTTGCTTAAGTATTTTAATTAAAAATATTGTTTTGTGGAATCAATGATATGAAGTTTTTCATCTTAGGCCGTGAATTTATTTTCTATTTGTTCTTTGAGTTTTTTTTCTTTGTTTATTTCGAGAACTATAATTTTTATTTTAGGTATTTATTATTTAATAATTGATTATAGAGTTTTTGTTGAGTGAGAGCTTTTCAATTTAAATGGTTCTATAGTTGTTATAACTTTAATTTTGGATTGAATATCTCTTATTTTTATATCTTTTGTTATATATATTTCTTCTTTGGTTATTTATTATAGAGAGGATTATATATCTGGTGAAAAGAATATAAATCGTTTTATTATTATTGTTTTAATATTTATTCTTTCTATAGGTTTTTTAATTATTAGTCCTAATTTAATTAGAATTTTATTAGGTTGAGATGGTTTAGGTTTAGTTTCTTATTGTTTAGTTATTTATTATCAAAATGTAAAATCTTATAGTGCTGGTATATTAACTGCACTTTCTAATCGTATTGGTGATGTTGCTATTTTAATTTCTATTGCATGAATGTTAAATTTTGGTGGTTGAAATTATATTTATTATTATGATTTTATTTCTAATTCCTTTGAAATAAAGCTCATTACTATATTAATTGTTTTAGCAGCTATAACTAAGAGAGCTCAGATTCCTTTCTCTTCATGACTTCCTGCTGCTATAGCAGCTCCTACTCCTGTTTCTGCTTTAGTTCATTCTTCTACTCTTGTTACTGCTGGTGTTTATTTATTAATTCGTTTTAGACCAATATTGGATACTTATAATCGTGGTTGATTTTTACTTTTAATTGGTTGTATAACTATATTTATGGCTGGATTGGGCGCTAATTTTGAGTTTGATTTAAAGAAGATTATTGCTCTTTCTACTTTAAGACAACTTGGTTTAATAATAAGAATTTTGGCTATAGGTTATCCAAAGCTTGCATTTTTTCATTTATTGGCTCATGCTTTATTTAAGGCATTATTATTTATATGTGCAGGTTCAATAATTCATAATTTGAAGGATTCTCAGGATATTCGTTTTATAGGATCAATTGTTAATTTCATACCATTAACTTCAGTTTGTTTTAATGTTTCTAGTTTATCTTTGTGTGGAATACCTTTTTTAGCGGGATTTTATTCAAAGGATTTAATTCTTGAGATGGTTTGTTTAAGATGAATTAATTGTTTAATTTTTTTTCTTTATTTTTTTCTACTGGTTTAACTGCTTCTTATTCTTTTCGTTTGTTTTATTTTTGTTTTATTTTTTGAATATTTATTTTGGTAATATTGTTTTTCGTTTACTTAAATAGCTTATAATTAGAGCGTGACACTGAAGATGTTAAGGAAGTATTTTTACTTTTAAGTATTTATAAATATAGATATATTATTTTTACAGTGAAAATGTAATGTTTTATTTAAACTATATAAATTTTAGAAATGTTAAAGGAGTTTAACCGCTAATATAAAAAGTTAGCAGCTTTCATATTGGCTTTACATTTCCTTAATTGGAACTATTATAATTCAATTATATTATTAACAGTAATTCGCCTCTTTTTGGCTTCAATTAATAAGAATAAGGGTAGTACATACCAATCTTCCAGGTCGAAACTGACTGCAATATTTCGCTTCTTATTCTATTTAAGGTTGATTGATAATATCAATACTTTTTGAATGCAACCCAAATGTTATATTTAACTACAACCCTTTATTCTGCTCATTGTAATGCTCCTTGGTTTCATTCATGGTATAGTCCTCCTAATAGAACTAGAATAAAAAATATTGTTGATACTGTTCAGATTATAATGTCTGAAGTTTTAAAAATAATTACAATTGGTAGAATTAGTGCAATTTCTACATCAAAAATTAAAAAGATTACTGCGATTAGGAAGAATCGTATTGAGAATGGTATTCGTGCTGATCTTTTTGGATCAAACCCACATTCAAATGGTGATCTTTTTTCTCGATCATTAATTAATTTTTTTGATAGTGTTGTTGCCAGGATTATAACAATTATTGGAATAATAAATCTAATTAAAACTCTTGTTGATAGAATTAGAATTGTTTTTCTTGATTTATATCAAGCTTTCTGATTGGAAGTCAAATGTACTATTTATACTAGAAAAACAATTATCTACCTCATCAATAAATAGAGATATATAAGAATAATCATACTACGTCTACGAAGTGTCAGTATCATGCTGCTGCTTCAAATCCAAAGTGATGTCTTGGTGAAAATTGATTTATTGAGTGTCGAAGTAGACATGTTGATAAAAAGATTGTTCCAATAATTACGTGTAAACCATGGAATCCTGTTGCAACAAAGAATGTTGATCCATAAACTGCATCTGCAATGGTAAAAGGTGCTTCTCAGTATTCATATGCTTGAAGTATTGTAAAGTATAGTTCTAATAACACTGTGAAGAATAATCCTTGTAGTGCTTGAGTATGATTAGATTCCATTAAACTATGATGTGCTCATGTTACTGTTACTCCTGATGCTAAAAGAATAGCTGTATTAAGTAATGGAATTTGTATAGGGTTAAAGGGTTGAATTCCTATTGGAGGTCATAGTATTCCTAGTTCAATTGTTGGTGCTAATCTTCTTCTAAAGAATGCTCAAAAAAAAGAAACGAAAAATAATACCTCTGATGCAATAAATAAAATTATTCCTCATCGTAATCCAATTGATACAAATCCTGTATGTAATCCTTGATATGTTCCTTCTCGTACTACATCTCGTCATCATTGAATTATAGTTAGTAGGGTAATTCCAAATCCAATTATGAATAAGTTAATATTAAATAGGTGGAATCATTTTGCTAGTCCTGATACTAGGGCTATTGCTCCAATTGCTCCTGTTAATGGTCAAGGTCTATAGTCTACTAAGTGGAATGGGTGGTTTGAGTGAGTTGTTAACATAGGTTTAATATACTTCTCTAGAATATAGAGTTCTTAGAATTGAGAAAACATAGGCTTGAATTATTGCTACTGCTGATTCTAGAATTAATAGAAGTATTTGTCCAATAATTAGTAATGAGATTAAGTTTATTGCTATAGATGGTCCTGTGTTTCCTAATAAGGTTAATAATAAGTGTCCTGCAATTATATTTGCTGCCAACCGTACTGCTAATGTACCTGGTCGAATAACATTACTAATTGTTTCAATTAGTACTATAAATGATATTAATGCAGGCGGTGTACCTTGTGGTACAAGGTGTGTAAATATATGATTAGTATGGTTAATTCATCCAAATAATATAAATCTTAGCCATATAGGTAGGGCAATTGCAAATGTTAATGCTAAATGTCTTGTTCTAGTAAAAATATAAGGGAATAATCCTATGAAATTGTTAAATAATATTATAATAAAAATTGAGATGAAAATGAATGTTGTTCCATTAAATGATTTTGGTCCAAGAAGTGTTTTAAATTCATTATGTAAGGTTAAATTTAGTTTATTTCAGATAATGTTAATTCGTGATGGTGTAAGTCAAAATAGTGATGGGATTAATAATAGTCCTAGAAATGTTCTAGTTCAATTTAATGATAAATTAAAGATGTCAGTTGATGGGTCAAATGTTGAGAATAGATTTGTTATCATTTTCAATTTAAGTTTTTTATTTCAATTGTTCCTTTTTCTGCTCTTTTAATAAGGTTAGGTTTAAATGAGAAGAAGTTTATTTGATTAAACAAGATTAATGTAGCTGAAAATATAATGAATAGTGAGAATCATATAAGAGGGGATATTTGAGCGATTTGGATATAATTTCCCCATCAGAAGTAGTCGTTAATTTACTATTATTTGGTTTAAGAGACCATTACTTACTTTCAGTCATCTGATGAATTTCAAGGTGTACTAATTTTTTTTAGTTACTTTAGATTGACACTCTAATGTTATTTATTTTAACTTACTCCTTAAATTATGTTAGATAATCACTTAATAAATAAATTTACTGAAGTTCTTTCAATTACAATTGGTATAAATCTGTGGTTTGCTCCACAGATTTCTGAGCATTGTCCAAAGAATAATCCAGGTCGATTTATTGTGAATGTTCCTTGATTTAACCGACCTGGCGTTGCATCAATTTTAACCCCTAATGCAGGAACTGCTCATGAGTGTAGAACATCTGATGCTCTTGTTAATACTCGTACTTCTGTATTTATTGGTAGGATTGTTCGGTTATCTACATCTAGTAGTCGGAATCCATCATTTTCTAGGTCTTGTTCTGGTGTTATATAAGTGTCAAATTCTACGTCTATGAAGTCTGAATATTCATATCTTCAATATCATTGTCGTCCAATGGTTTTAATTGTAATTATTGCATCTACTGAATCATCAAGTAAATATAATAGTCGTAATGATGGAAGGGCAATAAAAATTAATGTAATTGCTGGTAAAGCTGTTCAGATTATTTCAATTACATGTCCATGAAGTATATTACGGTTAGTATAGGCAATAAATAATATATAACTTAGGGCATAACCTACAATTACTGTAATTAATAATAATACGACCATAGTATGATCATGAAAGAATGATAATTGCTCCATTAATGGTGAAGCTCCATCTTGAAGAGATAAATTTGATCATGTTGCCATTAATAAATATTTTCTAATAAAAGGTCAAACCTTTATTTGTAGAGCTTAAATCTACTGCACTAATCTGCCATATTAGAATCTAGAGATTAATGGTAATTCTGAGTAACTATGTTCTGCAGGAGGGTTATTTTGTAGTCATTCTGTTGATCTTCTTATGTTAGCTCTAAATATAATTGCTCGGTTTGTAATCATTCTTTCTCATATAATTACAATGAATATAATGATTCCTACAATAGAAATTGTAGACCCAATTCTTGATACTACGTTTCATGATGTATATGCGTCTGGGTAGTCAGAGTATCGTCGAGGTATTCCTGCTAATGCTAGGAAGTGTTGAGGAAAGAATGTTAAATTTACTCCAATGAATATAATTGTAAATTGGATTTTTAATCATGTATTATTTATAGTTAATCCTGTAAATAGTGGATATCATTGAATGACACCTGCTATAATTGCAAATACTGCTCCTATAGATAATACATAATGAAAGTGGGCTACTACATAATATGTATCATGTAATACAATATCAAGTGATGAATTTGCTAATACTAATCCTGTTAATCCACCAATTGTAAATAGGAAAATAAATCCTAGAGCTCATAATAATGGTGGATTGAACTTGAATTTAGTTCCATATAATGTAGCTAATCATCTAAATACCTTAATTCCTGTAGGTACAGCAATAATTATTGTTGCTGATGTAAAATATGCTCGTGTGTCAACATCCATTCCTACTGTAAATATATGATGTGCTCATACAATAAATCCTATTAGTCCAATTGATAGTATAGCATAAATTATACCTAATGTTCCAAATGATTCAATTTTTCCTCTTTCTTGACATACAATATGTGAAATAATTCCAAACCCCGGTAGAATTAAAATATAAACTTCTGGGTGTCCAAAGAATCAAAATAGATGTTGATATAGAATTGGGTCACCCCCTCCTGCAGGGTCAAAGAATGATGTATTTAAATTTCGATCTGTTAATAATATAGTAATAGCTCCTGCTAAAACTGGAAGTGAAAGAAGGAGAAGTAATGCTGTAATAGCTACAGATCATACAAATAAAGGTGTTTGATCTAAAGTTATACTTTCTGATCGTATATTAATTGCTGTTGTAATGAAATTCACTGCACCAAGAATAGATGATACACCTGCTAAGTGCAGTGAAAAAATAGCTAGATCTACAGATGCACCCCCGTGTGCAATAGCTCCTGCTAGAGGAGGGTAAACTGTTCATCCTGTACCAGCACCATTATCTACTATAGAAGATGTAAGAAGAAGGGTTAGTGAAGGTGGTAGTAATCAAAAACTTATATTATTTATTCGTGGAAATGCTATATCTGGTGCACCAATTATTAGTGGAACAAGTCAATTACCAAATCCATCAATTATAATAGGTATTACTATAAAGAAAATTATTACGAATGCGTGAGCTGTAATAATAACATTATAAATCTGGTCATCCCCAATTAGAGATCCGGGTTGGCCAAGTTCAGCACGAATAAGTATTCTTATTGATGTTCCTACTATTCCTGCTCATGCTCCAAATATGAAGTATAAAGTACCAATGTCCTTATGGTTTGTTGAGAATAATCATTTTTGCGGTAAGATGGCTGAATTTTAGGTGGTAGACTGTAAATCTACTTATGAGATGTTTTCTCTCTTATCATATTTAGGTCTTATATTCAATTATGATTCTAGACTGCAATTCTAGAGGTGTAAAATTTTACTAAGGCCTAAAAGATTATTCTTTTAATTATAACTTTGAAGGTTATTAGTTTGATTAACTTAAGTCCTTAGTATAATGAAATTAAGGTTGATGTTGAAATCAATCCTATTGTTGAAATTATTACTGTTATAGGAAGAATGATTCTTGATTTTTGGGACTTTATCTTTATAGATCACGAATTTTCTGTGTATGATATAATTAGAGCTGAGAATCAAATACGTATATAGTAGTAGAGTGTAATTGTAGTTAATACAACTATAATAGTTATAATAGTTGTTATATTGTTTTCTATTAATGATTGATTTACAATTCATTTTGGTAAGAATCCAAGGAATGGTGGTAGTCCACCTAAAGATAATAAAGATAAGAATATTATGAATTTAATTTCGGTTTTTATATTTCTGGCTGAATAAATTTGATTTATGAAAAATAAATTTATTTGCTTAAATAATAAAACTATAATTAATCTTAATAGTGAGTAAATAATGAAGTATAGTTCTCAGATGTTTTCTCTGACTGTTAATGATCTAATTATTCAACCTAGATGTCTGATTGATGAATATGCTAAAAGTTGTCGTAAGGATGTTTGATTTAAACCTCCTATTGCCCCAATAATAATTCTTAAGATAATAATTGTTCAAATAAAAGTTCTTAATTGAATACAATAAGATAAGACCATAATTGGGGCGATTTTTTGTCATGTTATTAATGTTAAACAATTATTTCATCTTGATGCTCCTATAACTTCTGGAAATCAGAAATGGAAAGGTGCAGCTCCAATCTTTAATAATAGTCTAGATCTAATTATTATTGATGGGATAAATTCTGTTTCCCATCCCATGGGATATTTTATTTGAATCAGCAAAATTGAAAATAATAATATTGTCGATGCTATTGCTTGGACAATAAAATATTTAATTGATGATTCATTTATTATTATATTTTTATTTCTTGTTAGGAGCGGAATAAATGAAAGTAAGTTGATCTCAAGTCCTATTCAAACCCCAAATCAGGAATTTGATGAAATGGACAGGATCGTTCCTATCATTAATGTTGATAGGAAGAGAAGTTTTGTAGAGTTGTTGGTCATTAAAAAGGAGAGGATTGATACCTCTATAAATGGGGTATGAACCCATTAGCTTGTTTAGCTTACCTTTTTACATTAAGGTGTATGATGCACGTTAGTTTTTGTTACTAAAGGAGGTAGTTTAATTCTATCTTATGTAATTTTAATGAAGGTAATTTTATTTACTTTATTTACCCTATCAATCAGGCACTTCATTTATTTAATATATAAATCGAAAGTTTTTTTTTGAAATTCTTTTATGTATTATTTTGTTTAATTAGGATTAATTTATCCTGCTCATTTCATTTTTTTTATATGTATATAATAAATAATTTATATTAATATATTACATTTAATTGAAATTAAAGTATTATAAGTTCATCTTACCATTATCAATTGATTATTTTAATGCAATTATTTACCTAGGATTATAGCTACTTATGTTTTTAGCTTAAAATAGGTTATTATAATATAATATATATAATTATATGTAATTTAATATTTAATATTATTATAATTGGATATAATAAATAAAATTATTTATTTAAATATAAAATATTATAATTCATATAAATAATTATATTAATTATAATAATATAATTATGTAAATTATCTATATTTAGATTATTTAACTAATATATATGAAAGTTAACTTAATATAAAAAAAAGAATTCATATTAATAACAAATTATATTAAATTACATAATTATATAAAATATATTTATTATATTATTTAATCTTTATTTATTTATTAGTGAAAAGAAAGATTAAATAAGAAAGAATATAATACATTTATTGCTATACATGTTCCATATTAATCTTTAATTATATATAATAGAGAAGTTGTTGTGGTCATACATAGGGGCGTTTCTTTTTTTTTGTTAATGTTTGTGGTTTTTTTCTTTTTTTTTCTTTAAATATTTGAAACTTTTATTTTTTCCTGAATTAATAGATTTAAAATTTTCTTATTTTTTATTTTTAAAAGTTTTATTCTTGCTTGTTTATTCACTTTTTCTTTGTATTATATGTAAGTTTTGTTAGACTAAATGTTCTTTTTGCAGTAATTTGATTTAATTATCAAGTGATTTTGGATTTAGCAATTGATTTAGTATCGGCATAATTCGTGCCAGCAGCCGCGGTTATACGATTGATACAAGTGAATATTATTGGTTAAAACAGTTGTTTATATTATTAGGGTTGAAATATAAATTTGTAAGGTGAAATGTTAAAATTTATTTGTGGCCCTTTTTATGAATCTGTGAAATTTAAATAATAAACTAGGATTAGATACCCTATTATTTTAAATGTTAATTATATTTACCAGGGTACTATTAGTTAAGGTCTTTAAACCCAAAGAATTTGGCGGTATCTCATTCCATTCAGAGGAACCTACCCCATGATTGATAATACACGATTTACTCTACTTAATTTATTTGTTTGTATATCTCCGTTATCAGAGAATCTTTTTAGAGTTATAATTCTCAAGATTTATAATTATAAAATATTTCAGGTCAAGGTGCAGCTTATAGTTAAGAGGAGGTGGGTTACAATAGATTTTTGTTTATAACGGATTTGATAGTGAAATACTGTTAATGAAGGTGGATTTGATAGTAATTTAATTTATTTAATTTAACTGATATTGGCTCTGAGATGTGTACACATCGCCCGTCGCTCTCATTATTGATTATTCTATTTTATTTTTAAGTAGCTTCAATTTAGATGAGATAAGTCGTAACATAGTAGATGTACTGGAAAGTGTATCTAGGAAGAGTTTCAAGATATAACTTATTAGTAAAGTGTTTCATTTACACTGAAAATTTTTCTGTGCAAATCAGGATATCTTGATTATTTATTTTATTATATTTATTTTTTGTTTATTTCATTATTTAATATAAATAATTTTATTGTATTTTTGTCTTAGTATATTTTATAGAATTGATTTTTTAAATTATAGTTTATTGGTGTAATGTAAGTGTTTTATGAAATATTATTTTAAATTTTTTTTAAGTAGATTTTATTTATTGTACCTTTTGTATCAGGGTTTATCAAAATTTTAGTATTTATTTTACTTGTCTCGATTTGGGTTGATTTATAAATAATTTATAGTTAATGTATCATAATTATTATTAAATTATTTATAGAAATGAGATGTTAATCGTTTCCTAAGATATCTAGTTTCTTAAGAAAAAATTTAATTTTTTAAAGTTATTTGTTTTTATTTAATTTTTTAAGTAAAAATATTAACTTATTTATTCTTTAAGGGATAAGCTTTGAAGTTAATAACCATTAATTTATTTTATAGAAATATTATAGTAAGCTTTAAACCAGCTATCTTTAAGATTACGTTTTAGTTCATTATTTTTTATTTTGATTTTATAAATATTTTAGGTTTTTTATTAAGATTATTAATTTAATTTTAAAATTTTTGTAATAATGATAGAATTAGTATATTTATTTGTATGAAATTTTTACCTTGTGAACTTATTATAAGGAACTAGGCAAAATTGATTTCCGCCTGTTTATCAAAAACATGTCCTCTTGTTTATATTTTGAGGTCTGGCCTGCTCACTGAGCGAATTTTTAAAGAGCCGCGGTATTTTGACCGTGTAAAGGTAGCATAATCATTAGTCTCTTAATTAGTGGCTGGAATGAATGGCTTGACGAGAAATCAACTGTCTCTTAATAAATTTTTGAATTTAACTTTTGAGTCAAAAGGCTTAAATTCTTCTTTAGGACGAGAAGACCATATAGAGCTTGACATTTTACTTTTATATAGTTTTTTGTTTGTCTTTCTATATTTAATGATGATGTTTTGTTGGGGTGACATGAAGAATAGATAAACTCTTCATAATTATATCATTTATTTATGTTTGTTATTTTGATCCATAAATTATGATCTTAAGATTATGTTACCTTAGGGATAACAGCGTAATTGTTTTTGAGAGCTCATATCGACAAAGCAGATTGCGACCTCGATGTTGGATTAAGAAAAATTTTTGGTGCAGGAGCCCAATGATTAGGTCTGTTCGACCTTTAAATTCTTACATGATCTGAGTTCAGACCGGCGTGAGCCAGGTCGGTTTCTATCCTAAGATTGTTAATCCATATTAGTACGAAAGGACCATATGGTTAAAATATTTTTTGTTATATTGATTAATATTAATTTATTTACTATTTTGACAGATTAATGTGTTGAATTTAGAATTCATTTATGTAGATTTTTTCTACAAATAGTATTGATACTTTATGATTTATTTATATTTATTTTGAATTTTCTTTTATTGGTTATTTGTGTTTTAATTAGTGTTGCCTTTTTAACTTTATTAGAGCGTAAGGTTTTAGGTTATATTCAGATTCGAAAGGGTCCAGATAAGGTAGGTTTTGTTGGAATTCCTCAGCCATTTAGAGATGCTATTAAGTTAATTTGTAAGGAGCAGCCAATTCCTATTATATCTAATTACCTACTTTATTATTTTTCCCCTGTTTTTAATTTAATGATTTCTTTAGCCGTTTGAGTAATTTTTCCTTATTTAACTTAAATGTGTTCTTTTTCTTATGGATTTTTATTTTTTTTATGTTTACTAGATTAGGTGTTTATACTGTTATAATTGCTGGTTGATCTTCTAATTCAAATTATTCATTATTAGGTTCTCTTCGTTCTGTTGCTCAAACAATTTCTTATGAAGTTAGTTTAGCTTTAATTTTATTGTCTTTAATTATTTTAATTGGTAGTTTTAATATGTTTGATTTTATAAACTATCAGCTTTATTGTTGATTTATTATTATTTCTTTTCCTTTAGCTTTAGCTTGTTTTGCTTCTTGCTTAGCTGAAACTAATCGTACTCCTTTTGATTTTGCTGAAGGGGAATCTGAGTTAGTTTCAGGATTTAATATTGAGTATGGTGCGGGTGGTTTTACTTTAATTTTTTTAGCTGAATATACTAGAATTGTCTTCATAAGAATGTTATTGGCTTTAATTTTTTTGGGCGGTGATTTTTATTCTTTTATATTTTTTATTAAGCTTGCTATTATATCTTTTGGTTTTATTTGGGTTCGTGGAACATTACCACGGTTCCGTTATGATAAATTAATGTACTTAGCTTGAAAAAGTTTTTTACCTTTATCTTTGAATTTTTTTATTTTCTTTGTTGGTTTAAAGATTTTATTTATCTCATTTGTTTAGTGAAATTTTTTGAGAAAAGTTAATAGAAGAGTTAAACTTCTAATTTTATGTTTTCAAAACATATGCTTTTCCTAAGCTAATTAACTTTATTCCTTAATTAATTTATCTCATGCGTTTGCGACATGGACATTAATTAAGAAATATGTGAAGTAAATAATTGTTAAGATTTGACCTGTTATAATATAAGGTTCTTCAACAGGTCGTTTACCAATTCACGTTAGTAAGCATACAACAACTACTATAATTCAGAATAAAATTTGATTAATAGGGTAAAATTGAATGCCTCGGAATGGTGTTTTATTATAAAATGGTAAAATTATTAAGATTCTAATTGATAAAAATAATGCAGTAACACCTCCTAACTTATTAGGGATAGATCGTAGAATTGCATATGCAAATAGGAAATATCATTCTGGTTGAATGTGAACTGGTGTTACTAATGGATTGGCAGGTACAAAGGTATCTGGATCTCCTAATAGGTAAGGATTAATTAAACATAGTATAATTAATAATGATGTTATTATTACAAATGTAATAGAATCCTTAAATGTAAAGTATGGATGGAATGGAATTTTTTCAATATCTCCATTTAGTCCAAGAGGATTATTAGATCCTGTTTGGTGAAGAAAAAATAAATGAATTGCTGCTATAGCAGCAATAATAAATGGTAATACAAAATGGAATGTGAAGAATCGATTTAATGTTGCATTATCAACAGCGAATCCTCCTCATACTCATTGGACTAAATCTGTTCCTAAGTATGGGATTGCTGATAATAAATTAGTAATTACTGTTGCACCTCAAAAAGATATTTGGCCTCAGGGTAAGACATATCCTATAAATGCAGTTGCTATAACCAAAAATAAAATCACTGTACCAATTATTCAGGTATGTATATATATATAAGATCCATAGTAAATTCCCTGTCCTACATGTAAGTAAATACAAATAAAAAATATAGATGCTCCATTTGCGTGTAAGGTTCGGATAATTCAACCATTATTTACGTCTCGGCAGATGTGTACTACACTACTGAATGCTATTTCAATATTTGATGTATAATGTATAGCTAAAAATAGTCCAGTTACGATTTGAATTACCAAACATAACCCTAATAGGGATCCAAAATTTCATCAAAATGAAATATTTGTTGGGGCAGGTAAGTCAATTAAAGAGTTATTAATAATTTTAATTAAAGGATGTCTTAATCGTAAGGGTTTATTCATTAGTAATTATCTTATTTTACGAATAGGTCCCTGATTAATATTGGTGATTTTAACAACTGCTAGTAGTGCTAAAAATAAATAAATTATTATTATTATTGTAATAATGAATGTTGGTCTATTATATAATTTTTCTAAAGATATTGTTATTTCTTGATAATTGATTGAATTATCAATATTTATAGTTTTGGTGTTTTTGAAAAAGTCTATAAATATAGATATATCTAGAATAATTAATATTAATATGATAAATACTCACATTATTAATATAATAATTATAGTGATTGATTTAGGCTGAAATATTTCGTTTTGCAATTCTTGTAATGTAAATAAATAATACTAGTATACCACCAAGAAATGTTAAAAATAAAATATATGATAATCAATATCTTTCTATTATTGTTCCTGTTATTAATCCAACTAGGAAGGTTTGAAGGATAATAAAAAGCATTATTGATATTGGGTGTCTTAATTTAATAAAATTAATATTTATTACATTTGATAATGATATAATTATTATTTTGATCATTTCAGGGGTTAGTTTATTTAAAATACCGGTTTTGGGGACCGATGATGGAAGCTTTTCCACCTCTGAAGTTTTAAAAGTGGGGGCTGGACTTATTTCCGGTTTACAAGACCGGCGTTTTTTTTAAACTATTAAAACTAATGTTTATATTCTCTATTTTTACTTCTTTATTGATTTATTTTGCTGGTGTTTATGTTTTTTCTTCTAAACGTAAACATTTATTAATGGTTCTATATAGAATATATTGTTCTTTCTTTATTTATGTTAGTTATTGTTTTTCTTATTGAGTTTGATTATGATTATTTTTTTCCTGTTATTTTTTTAGTTTTTTCTGTTTGTGAGGGTGCTTTAGGTCTTTCTATTTTAGTTTCAATAATTCGTTCTCATGGTAATGATTTTTTAATTCTTTTGGTTTATCTTTATGTTAAAGTATTTATTTATAACTATTTTTTTGATCCCTCTTTGTTTATTAAATAATTGTTGATGGTTGGTTCATTCTTTAATGTTTCTGTCGGGTTTTGTTTTTATAATTTGTGTTTATTCATATGCTGATTTGAATATAATTAGATATTATTTTGGTATTGATTATTTTTCTTTTAGTTTAATTTTACTTAGTTTTTGGATTTGTTCTTTAATAATCACTGCTAGAGGTTCAGTTTATTTAAGTTCATATCATTCTAATTTTTTTGTTTTTATGGTTTTGATTTTAATAATTATGCTTTATTGTTCATTTGCTAGATTAAGTCTTCTTTCTTTTTATATTTTTTTTGAGGCTAGATTAGTTCCTACTTTACTTTTAATTTTGGGTTGGGGTTATCAACCTGAGCGTTTGCAGACTGGTGTTTATTTAATTTTTTATACTTTGGTTGCTAGATTACCTTTATTATTAGTTTCATTTAAGGTTTATGATTTTTCTAATACTTTATATTTTCCTTTATTGGTTGATTTTGGTTCTTATTATTTTATGTTTTATGTATTTATAATTTTGGCTTTTTTAGTTAAGATACCTATGTTTTTGGTTCATTTATGACTTCCTAAGGCTCATGTAGAGGCCCCTATTTCAGGTAGAATAATTCTTGCTGGTGTTTTATTAAAGTTAGGTGGTTATGGTATTTTTCGTGTTATAAAGGTTATTTCTTATTTGGGTTTAAAGTTTAATTATTTTTGATTGTCTTTAGGTTTATCTGGGGGTGTTATTGTAAGATTTATTTGTTTTCGTCAGGTTGATTTAAAGTCTTTAATTGCATATTCTTCTGTTGCTCATATAAGAATGGTTATTGGTGGATTGATGACTATGAATTGATGAGGTTGTGTAGGTTCTCTTTCTCTAATGGTTGGTCATGGTTTATGTTCTTCTGGTTTATTTTGTTTATCTAATATTATTTTGAACGTTTAGGTAGACGAAGATTATTAATTAACAAGGGTATAATTAATTTGATGCCAAGAATGGCTTTATGATAATTTCTTTTAAGATCATCAAATATGGCTGCTCCTCCTTCTTTAAATTTGGTAGGTGAAATTAGATTATTAAATAGAATTATATCTTGATCTTCTTTTAGATTCTTTGCTTTGATTTTTTTATCTTTTTTTAGAGCTGTTTATACTTTGTATATATATTCTTATTCTTAGCATGGGAATTATTATTCTGGTGTTTATACTTGTTCTCTTGGTTATTTTCGTGAATATCATCTTTTACTTTTACATTGATTGCCTTTAAATATTCTCTGTTTAAAGGGTGAATATTTCTTTGTTTAGTTTGCTTAAGTATTTTAATTAAAAATATTGTTTTGTGGAATCAATGATATGAAGTTTTTCATCTTAGGCCGTGAATTTATTTTCTATTTGTTCTTTGAGTTTTTTTTCTTTGTTTATTTCGAGAACTATAATTTTTATTTTAGGTATTTATTATTTAATAATTGATTATAGAGTTTTTGTTGAGTGAGAGATTTTCAATTTAAATGGTTCTATAGTTGTTATAACTTTAATTTTGGATTGAATATCTCTTATTTTTATATCTTTTGTTATATATATTTCTTCTTTGGTTATTTATTATAGAGAGGATTATATATCTGGTGAAAAGAATATAAATCGTTTTATTATTATTGTTTTAATATTTATTATTTCTATAGGTTTTTTAATTATTAGTCCTAATTTAATTAGAATTTTATTAGGTTGAGATGGTTTAGGTTTAGTTTCTTATTGTTTAGTTATTTATTATCAAAATGTAAAATCTTATAGTGCTGGTATATTAACTGCACTTTCTAATCGTATTGGTGATGTTGCTATTTTAATTTCTATTGCATGAATGTTAAATTTTGGTGGTTGAAATTATATTTATTATTATGATTTTATTTCTAATTCTTTTGAAATAAAGCTCATTACTATATTAATTGTTTTAGCAGCTATAACTAAGAGAGCTCAGATTCCTTTCTCTTCATGACTTCCTGCTGCTATAGCAGCTCCTACTCCTGTTTCTGCTTTAGTTCATTCTTCTACTCTTGTTACTGTTGGTGTTTATTTATTAATTCGTTTTAGACCAATATTGGATACTTATAATTGTGGTTGATTTTTACTTTTAATTGGTTGTATAACTATATTTATGGCTGGATTGGGCGCTAATTTTGAGTTTGATTTAAAGAAGATTATTGCTCTTTCTACTTTAAGACAACTTGGTTTATTAATAAGAATTTTGGCTATAGGTTATCCAAAGCTTGCATTTTTTCATTTATTGGCTCATGCTTTATTTAAGGCATTATTATTTATATGTGCAGGTTCAATAATTCATAATTTGAAGGATTCTCAGGATATTCGTTTTATAGGATCAATTGTTAATTTCATTCCTTTAACTTCAGTTTGTTTTAATGTTTCTAGTTTATCTTTGTGTGGAATACCTTTTTTAGCGGGATTTTATTCAAAGGATTTAATTCTTGAGATGGTTTGTTTAAGATGAATTAATTGTTTAATTTTTTTCTTTATTTTTTTTCTACTGGTTTAACTGCTTCTTATTCTTTTCGTTTGTTTTATTATTCAATATCTGGTGATAATAATTTTTATTCTAGATTTTCTTTTGATGATAAGGGGTATTATATTTCATTTGGAATAATTGGTCTATTGTTTGTTGCTGTTTTTGGTGGTAGTCTTTTATCTTGATTAATTTTTCCTATTCCTCATGTGATTGCTTTACCTTATTATTTAAAGTTTTTAACTATTACAGTTGTTATTTTAGGTGCTTATTTAGGTTATCTTATTTCTAATTTTGATTTTTCTCATAATTAATTTTCTTTAAGTATACTTTCTTTTGTTAGATTTGCTGGTTCTATATGATTTATACCTTTTCTTTCAACTAAGTTTATTAGATATATTCCTTTAAAAATAGGTTATTATTCATCTAAGTCATTTGATTATGGTTGAGGTGAATTACTTGGTGGTCAAGGTTTATATAGATTATTTATTTATTTAATTGGTTATATTCAAGGTTGATATGATTCTAATTTCAAGATTTATCTTTTAACTTTTATTTTTTGAATATTTATTTTGGTAATATTGTTTTTCGTTTACTTAAATAGCTTATAATTAGAGCGTGACACTGAAGATGTTAAGGAAGTATTTTTACTTTTAAGTATTTATAAATATAGATATATTATTTTTACAGTGAAAATGTAATGTTTTATTTAAACTATATAAATTCTAGAAATGTTAACGGAGTTTAACCGCTAATATAAAAAGTTAGCAGCTTTCATATTGGCTTTACATTTCCTTAATTGGAACTATTATAATTCAATTATATTATTAACAGTAATACGCCTCTTTTTGGCTTCAATTAATAAGAATAAGGGTAGTACATACCAATCTTCCAGGTCGAAACTGACTGCAATATTTCGCTTCTTATTCTATTTAAGGTTGATTGATAATATCAATACTTTTTGAATGCAACCCAAATGTTATATTTAACTACAACCCTTTATTCTGCTCATTGTAATGCTCCTTGGTTTCATTCATGGTATAGTCCTCCTAATAGAACTAGAATAAAAAATATTGTTGATACTGTTCAGATTATAATGTCTGAAGTTTTAAAAATAATTACAATTGGTAGAATTAGTGCAATTTCTACATCGAAAATTAAAAAGATTACTGCGATTAGGAAGAATCGTATTGAGAATGGTATTCGTGCTGATCTTTTTGGATCAAACCCACATTCAAATGGTGATCTTTTTTCTCGATCATTAATTAATTTTTTTGATAGTGTTGTTGCCAGGATTATAACAATTATTGGAATAATAAATCTAATTAAAACTCTTGTTGATAGAATTAGAATTGTTTTTCTTGATTTATATCAAGCTTTCTGATTGGAAGTCAAATGTACTATTTATACTAGAAAAACAATTATCTACCTCATCAATAAATAGAGATATATAAGAATAATCATACTACGTCTACGAAGTGTCAGTATCATGCTGCTGCTTCAAATCCAAAGTGATGTCTTGGTGAAAATTGATTTATTGAGTGTCGAAGTAGACATGTTGATAAAAAGATTGTTCCAATAATTACGTGTAAACCATGGAATCCTGTTGCAACAAAGAATGTTGATCCATAAACTGCATCTGCAATGGTAAAAGGTGCTTCTCAATATTCATATGCTTGAAGTATTGTAAAGTATAGTCCTAATAACACTGTGAAGAATAATCCTTGTAGTGCTTGAGTATGATTAGATTCCATTAAACTATGATGTGCTCATGTTACTGTTACTCCTGATGCTAAAAGAATAGCTGTATTAAGTAATGGAATTTGTATAGGGTTAAAGGGTTGAATTCCTATTGGAGGTCATAGTATTCCTAGTTCAATTGTTGGTGCTAATCTTCTTCTAAAGAATGCTCAAAAAAAAGAAACGAAAAATAATACCTCTGATGCAATAAATAAAATTATTCCTCATCGTAATCCAATTGATACAAATCCTGTATGTAATCCTTGATATGTTCCTTCTCGTACTACATCTCGTCATCATTGAATTATAGTTAGTAGGGTAATTCCAAATCCAATTATGAATAAGTTAATATTAAATAGGTGGAATCATTTTGCTAGTCCTGATACTAGGACTATTGCTCCAATTGCTCCTGTTAATGGTCAAGGTCTATAGTCTACTAAGTGGAATGGGTGGTTTGAGTGAGTTGTTAACATAGGTTTAATATACTTCTCTAGAATATAGAGTTCTTAGAATTGAGAAAACATAGGCTTGAATTATTGCTACTGCTGATTCTAGAATTAATAGAAGTATTTGTCCAATAATTAGTAATGAGATTAAGTTTATTGCTATAGATGGTCCTGTGTTTCCTAATAAGGTTAATAATAAGTGTCCTGCAATTATATTTGCTGCCAACCGTACTGCTAATGTACCTGGTCGAATAACATTACTAATTGTTTCAATTAGTACTATAAATGATATGAATGCAGGCGGTGTACCTTGTGGTACAAGGTGTGTAAATATATGATTAGTATGGTTAATTCATCCAAATAATATAAATCTTAGCCATATAGGTAGGGCAATTGCAAATGTTAATGCTAAATGTCTTGTTCTAGTAAAAATATAAGGGAATAATCCTATGAAATTGTTAAATAATATTATAATAAAAATTGAGATGAAAATGAATGTTGTTCCATTAAATGATTTTGGTCCAAGAAATGTGTTAAATTCATTATGTAAGGTTAAATTTAGTTTATTTCAGATAATGTTAATTCATGATGGTGTAAGTCAAAATAGTGATGGGATTAATAATAGTCCTAGAAATGTTCTAGTTCAATTTAATGATAAATTAAAGATGTTAGTTGATGGGTCAAATGTTGAGAATAGATTTGTTATCATTTTCAATTTAAGTTTTTTATTTCAATTGTTCCTTATTCTGCTCTTTTAATAAGGTTAGGTTTAAATGAGAAGAAGTTTATTTGATTAAACAAGATTAATGTAGCTGAAAATATAATGAATAGTGAGAATCATATAAGAGGGGATATTTGAGGGATTTGGATATAATTTCCCCATCAGAAGTAGTCGTTAATTTACTATTATATGGTTTAAGAGACCGTTACTTACTTTCAGTCATCTGATGAATTTCAAGGTGTACTAATTTTTTTAGTTACTTTAGATTGACACTCTAATGTTATTTATTTTAACTAACTCCTTAAATTATCTTAGATAATCACTTAATAAATAAATTTACTGAAGTTCTTTCAATTACAATTGGTATAAATCTGTGGTTTGCTCCACAGATTTCTGAGCATTGTCCAAAGAATAATCCAGGTCGATTTATTGTGAATGTTCCTTGATTTAACCGACCTGGCGTTGCATCAATTTTAACCCCTAATGCAGGAACTGCTCATGAGTGTAGAACATCTGATGCTCTTGTTAATACTCGTACTTCTGTATTTATTGGTAGGATTGTTCGGTTATCTACATCTAGTAGTCGGAATCCATCATTTTCTAGGTCTTGTTCTGGTGTTATATAAGTGTCAAATTCTACGTCTATGAAGTCTGAATATTCATATCTTCAATATCATTGTCGTCCAATGGTTTTAATTGTAATTATTGGATCTACTGAATCATCAAGTAAATATAATAGTCGTAATGATGGAAGGGCAATAAAAATTAATGTAATTGCTGGTAAAGCTGTTCAGATTGTTTCAATTAAATGTCCATGAAGTATATTACGGTTAGTATAGGCAATAAATAATATATAACTTAGGGCATAACCTACAATTACTGTAATTAATAATAATACGACCATAGTATGATCATGAAAGAATGATAATTGCTCCATTAATGGTGAAGCTCCATCTTGAAGAGATAAATTTGATCATGTTGCCATTAATAAATATTTTCTAATAAAAGGTCAAACCTTTATTTGTAGAGCTTAAATCTACTGCACTAATCTGCCATATTAGAATCTAGAGATTAATGGTAATTCTGAGTAACTATGTTCTGCAGGAGGGTTATTTTGTAGTCATTCTGTTGATCTTCTTATGTTAGCTCTAAATATAATTGCTCGGTTTGTAATCATTCTTTCTCATATAATTACAATGAATATAATGATTCCTACAATAGAAATTGTAGACCCAATTCTTGATACTACGTTTCATGATGTATATGCGTCTGGGTAGTCAGAGTATCGTCGAGGTATTCCTGCTAATCCTAGGAAGTGTTGAGGAAAAAATGTTAAATTTACTTAATGAATATAATTGTAAATTGGATTTTTAATCATGTATTATTTATAGTTAATCCTGTAAATAGTGGATATCATTGAATGACACCTCCTATAATTGCAAATACTGCTCCTATAGATAATACATAATGAAAGTGGGCTACTACATAATATGTATCATGTAATACAATATCAAGTGATGAATTTGCTAATACTAATCCTGTTAATCCACCAATTGTAAATAGGAAAATAAATCCTAGAGCTCATAATAATGGTGGATTGAACTTGAATTTAGTTCCATATAATGTAGCTAATCGTCTAAATACCTTAATTCCTGTAGGTACAGCAATAATTATTGTTGCTGATGTAAAATATGCTCGTGTGTCAACATCCATTCCTACTGTAAATATATGATGTGCTCATACAATAAATCCTATTAGTCCAATTGATAGTATAGCATAAATTATACCTAATGTTCCAAATGATTCAATTTTTCCTCTTTCTTGACATACAATATGTGAAATAATTCCGAACCCCGGTAGATTTAAAATATAAACTTCTGGGTGTCCAAAGAATCAAAATAGATGTTGATATAGAATTGGGTCACCCCCTCCTGTAGGGTCAAAGAATGATGTATTTAAATTTCGATCTGTTAATAATATAGTAATAGCTCCTGCTAAAACTGGAAGTGAAAGAAGGAGAAGTAATGCTGTAATAGCTACAGATCATACAAATAAAGGTGTTTGATCTAAAGTTATACTTTCTGATCGTATATTAATTGCTGTTGTAATGAAATTCACTGCACCAAGAATAGATGATACACCTGCTAAGTGCAGTGAAAAAATAGCTAGATCTACAGATGCACCCCCGTGTGCAATAGCTCCTGCTAGAGGAGGGTAAACTGTTCATCCTGTACCAGCACCATTATCTACTATAGAAGATGTAAGAAGAAGGGTTAGTGAAGGTGGTAGTAATCAAAAACTTATATTATTTATTCGTGGAAATGCTATATCTGGTGCACCAATTATTAGTGGAACAAGTCAATTACCAAATCCACCAATTATAATAGGTATTACTATAAAGAAAATTATTACGAATGCGTGAGCTGTAATAATAACATTATAAATCTGGTCATCCCCAATTAGAGATCCGGGTTGGCCAAGTTCAGCACGAATAAGTATTCTTATTGATGTTCCTACTATTCCTGCTCATGCTCCAAATATGAAGTATAAAGTACCAATGTCCTTATGGTTTGTTGAGAATAATCATTTTTGCGGTAAGATGGCTGAATTTTAGGTGGTAGACTGTAAATCTACTTATGAGATGTTTTCTCTCTTATCATATTTAGGTCTTATATTCAATTATGATTCTAGACTGCAATTCTAGAGGTGTAAAATTTTACTAAGGCCTAAAAGATTATTCTTTTAATTATAACTTTGAAGGTTATTAGTTTGATTAACTTAAGTCCTTAGTATAATGAAATTAAGGTTGATGTTGAAATCAATCCTATTGTTGAAATTATTACTGTTATAGGAAGAATGATTCTTGATTTTTGGGACTTTATCTTTATAGATCACGAATTTTCTGTGTATGATATAATTAGAGCTGAGAATCTAATACGTATATAGTAGTAGAGTGTAATTGTAGTTAATACAACTATAATAGTTATAATAGTTGTTATATTGTTTTCTATTAATGATTGTATTACAATTCATTTTGGTAAGAATCCAAGGAATGGTGGTAGTCCACCTAAAGATAATAAAGATAAGAATATTATGAATTTAATTTCGGTTTTTATATTTCTGGCTGAATAAATTTGATTTATGAAAAATAAATTTATTTGCTTAAATAATAAAACTATAATTAATCTTAATAGTGAGTAAATAATGAAGTATAGTTCTCAGATGTTTTCTCTGACTGTTAATGATCTAATTATTCAACCTAGATGTCTGATTGATGAATATGCTAAAAGTTGTCGTAAGGATGTTTGATTTAAACCTCCTATTGCCCCAATAATAATTCTTAAGATAATAATTGTTCAAATAAAAGTTCTTAATTGAATACAATAAGATAAGACCATAATTGGGGCGATTTTTTGTCATGTTATTAATGTTAAACAATTATTTCATCTTGATGCTCCTATAACTTCTGGAAATCAGAAATGGAAAGGTGCAGCTCCAATCTTTAATAATAGTCTAGATCTAATTATTATTGATGGGATAAATTCTGTTTTCCATCCCATGGGATATTTTATTTGAATCAGCAAAATTGAAAATAATAATATTGTCGATGCTATTGCTTGGACAATAAAATATTTAATTGATGATTCATTTATTATTATATTTTTATTTCTTGTTAGGAGCGGAATAAATGAAAGTAAGTTGATCTCAAGTCCTATTCAAACCCCAAATCAGGAATTTGATGAAATGGACAGGATCGTTCCTATCATTAATGTTGATAGGAAGAGAAGTTTTGTAGAGTTGTTGGTCATTAAAAAGGAGAGGATTGATACCTCTATAAATGGGGTATGAACCCATTAGCTTGTTTAGCTTACCTTTTTACATTAAGGTGTATGATGCACGTTAGTTTTTGATACTAAAGGAGGTAGTTTAATTCTATCTTATGTAATTTTAATGAAGGTAATTTTATTTACTTTATTTACCCTATCAAGGTAACCCTTTAATCAGGCACTTCATTTATTTAATATATAAATCGAAAGTTTTTTTTGAAATTCTTTTATGTATTATTTTGTTTAATTAGGATTAATTTATACTGCTCATTTTATTTTTTATATATATATATATATATATATATAATAAATAATTTATATTAATATATTACATTTAATTGAAATTAAAGTATTATAAGTTCATCTTACCATTATCAATTGATTATTTTAATGCAATTATTTACCTAGGATTATAGCTACTTATGTTTTTAGCTTAAAATAGGTTATTATAATATAATATTTATAATAATATGTAATTTAATATTTAATATTATTATAATTGGATAAAATAAATAAAATTATTAATTTAAATATAAAATATTATAATTAATATAAATAATTATATTAATTATAATAATACAATTATGTAAATTATCTATAATTAGATTATTTAACTAATATATATGAAAGTTAACTTAATATAAAAAAAAGAATTCATATTAATAACATATTATATTAAATTACATAATTGTATAAAATATATTTATTATATTATTTAATCTTTCTTTATTTATTAGTGAAAAGAAAGATTAAATAAGAAAGAATATAATACATTTATTGCTATACATGTTCCATATTAATCTTTAATTATATATAATAGAGAAGTTGTTGTGGTCATACATAGGGGCGTTTCTTTTTTTTTTTTTTTTGTTAATGTTTGTGGTTTTTTTCTTTTTTTTTCTTTAAATATTTGAATCTTTTATTTTTTCCTGAATTAATAGATTTAAAATTTTCTTATTTTTTATTTTTAAAAGCTTTATTCTTGCTTGTTTATTCACTTTTTCTTTGTATTATATGTAAGTTTTGTTAGACTAAATGTTCTTTTTGCAGTAATTTGATTTAATTATCAAGTGATTTTGGATTTAGCAATTGATTTAGTATCGGCATAATTCGTGCCAGCAGCCGCGGTTATACGATTGATACAAGTGAATATTATTGGTTAAAACAGTTGTTTATATTATTAGGGTTGAAATATAAATTTGTAAGGTGAAATGTTAAAATTTATTTGTGGCCCTTTTTATGAATCTGTGAAATTTAAATAATAAACTAGGATTAGATACCCTATTATTTTAAATGTTAATTATATTTACCAGGGTACTATTAGTTAAGGTCTTTAAACCCAAAGAATTTGGCGGTATCTCATTCCATTCAGAGGAACCTACCCCATGATTGATAATACACGATTTACTCTACTTAATTTATTTGTTTGTATATCTCCGTTATCAGAGAATCTTTTTAGAGTTATAATTCTCAAGATTTATAATTATAAAATATTTCAAGTCAAGGTGCAGCTTATAGTTAAGAGGAGGTGGGTTACAACAGATTTTTGTTTATAACGGATTTGATAGTGAAATACTGTTAATGAAGGTGGATTTGATAGTAATTTAATTTATTTAATTTAACTGATATTGGCTCTGAGATGTGTACACATCGCCCGTCGCTCTCATTATTGATTATTCTATTTTATTTTAAAGTAGCTTCAATTTAGATGAGATAAGTCGTAACATATTAGATGTACTGGAAAGTGTATCTAGGAAGAGTTTAAAGATATAACTTATTAGTAAAGTGTTTCATTTACACTGAAAATTTTTCTGTGCAAATCAGGATATCTTGATTATTTATTTTATTATATTTATTTTTTGTTTATTTCATTATTTAATATAAATAATTTTATTGTATTTTTGTCTTAGTATATTTTATAGAATTGATTTTTTAAATTATAGTTTATTGGTAATGTAAGTGTTTTATGAAATAATATTTTAAATTTTTTTAAGTAGATTTTATTTATTGTACCTTTTGTATCAGGGTTTATCAAAATTTTAGTATTTATTTTACTTGTCTCGATTTGGGTTGATTTATAAATAATTTATAGTTAATGTATCATAATTATTATTAAATTATTTACAGAAATGAGATGTTAATCGTTTCCCAAGATATCTAGTTTCTTAAGAAAAAATTTAATTTTTTAAAGTTATTTGTTTTTATTTAATTTTTTAAGTAAAAATATTAACTTATTTATTCTTTAAGGGATAAGCTTTGAAGTTAATAACCTATAATTTATTTTATAGAAATATAATAGTAAGCTTTAAACCAGCTATCTTTAAGATTACGTTTTAGTTCATTATTTTTTATTTTGATTTTATGTATATTTTAGGTTTTTTATTAAGATTATTAATTTTATTTTAAAATTTTTGTAATAATGATTTAATTAGTATATTTATTTGTATGAAATTTTTACCTTGTGAACTTATTAAAAGGAACTAGGCAAAATTGATTTCCACCTGTTTATCAAAAACATGTCCTCTTGTTTATATTTTGAGGTCTGGCCTGCTCACTGAGCGTATTTTTAAAGAGCCGCGGTATTTTGACCGTGCAAAGGTAGCATAATCATTAGTCTCTTAATTAGTGGCTGGAATGAATGGCTTGACGAGAAATCAACTGTCTCTTAATAAATTTTTGAATTTAACTTTTGAGTCAAAAGGCTTAAATTCTTCTTTAGGACGAGAAGACCCTATAGAGCTTGACATTTTACTTTTATATAGTTTTTTGTTTGTCTTTCTATATTTAATGATGATGTTTTGTTGGGGTGACATGAAGAATATATAAACTCTTCATTATTATATCATTTATTTATGTTTGTTATTTTGATCCATAATTTATGATCATAAGATTAAGTTACCTTAGGGATAACAGCGTAATTGTTTTTGAGAGCTCATATCGACAAAGCAGATTGCGACCTCGATGTTGGATTAAGAAAAATTTTGGGTGCAGGAGCCCAATGATTAGGTCTGTTCGACCTTTAAATTCTTACATGATCTGAGTTCAGACCGGCGTGAGCCAGGTCGGTTTCTATCCTAAGATTGTTAATCCATATTAGTACGAAAGGACCATATGGTTAAAATATTTTTTGTTATATTGATTAATATTAATTTATTTACTATTTTGACAGATTAATGTGTTGAATTTAGAATTCATTTATGTAGATTTTTTCTACTAATAGTATTGATACTTTATGATTTATTTATATTTATTTTGAATTTTCTTTTATTGGTTATTTGTGTTTTAATTAGTGTTGCCTTTTTAACTTTATTAGAGCGTAAGGTTTTAGGTTATATTCAGATTAGAAAGGGTCCAAATAAGGTTGGTTTTGTTGGAATTCCTCAGCCATTTAGAGATGCTATTAAGTTAATTTGTAAGGAGCAGCCAATTCCTATTATATCTAATTACCTACTTTATTATTTTTCCCCTGTTTTTAATTTAATGATTTCTTTAGCCGTTTGAGTAATTTTTCCTTATTTAACTTATATGTGTTCTTTTTCTTATGGATTTTTATTTTTTTTATGTTGTACTAGATTAGGTGTTTATACTGTTATAATTGCTGGTTGATCTTCTAATTCAAATTATTCATTATTAGGTTCTCTTCGTTCTGTTGCTCAAACAATTTCTTATGATGTTAGTTTAGCTTTAATTTTATTGTCTTTAATTATTTTAATTGGTAGTTTTAATATGTTTGATTTTATAAACTATCAGCTTTATTGTTGATTTATTATTATTTCTTGTCCTTTAGCTTTAGCTTGTTTTGCTTCTTGCTTAGCTGAAACTAATCGTACTCCTTTTGATTTTGCTGAAGGGGAATCTGAGTTAGTTTCAGGATTTAATATTGAGTATGGTGCGGGTGGTTTTACTTTAATTTTTTTAGCTGAATATACTAGAATTGTCTTCATAAGAATGTTATTGGCTTTAATTTTTTTGGGCGGTGATTTTTATTCTTTTATATTTTTTATTAAGCTTGCTATTATATCTTTTGGTTTTATTTGGGTTCGTGGAACATTACCACGGTTCCGTTATGATAAATTAATGTACTTAGCTTGAAAAAGTTTTTTACCTTTATCTTTGAATTTTTTTATTTTCTTTGTTGGTTTAAAGATTTTATTTATCTCATTTGTTTAGTGAAATTTTTTGAGAAAAGTTAATAGAAGAGTTAAACTTCTAATTTTATGTTTTCAAAACATATGCTTTTCCTAAGCTAATTAACTTTATTCCTTAATTAATTTATCTCATGCATTTGCGACATGGACATTAATTAAGAAATATGTGAAGTAAATAATTGTTAAGATTTGACCTGTTATAATATAAGGTTCTTCAACAGGTCGTTTACCAATTCACGTTAGTAAGCATACAACAACTACTATAATTCAGAATAAAATTTGATTAATAGGGTAAAATTGAATGCCTCGGAATGGTGTTTTATTATAAAATGGTAAAATTATTAAGATTCTAATTGATAAAAATAATGCAATAACACCTCATAACTTATTAGGGATAGATCGTAGAATTGCATATGCAAATAGGAAATATCATTCTGGTTGAATGTGAACTGGTGTTACTAATGGGTTGGCAGGTACAAAGTTATCTGGATCTCCTAATAGGTAAGGATTAATTAAACATAGTATAATTAATAATGATGTTATTATTACAAATGTAATAGAATCCTTAAAGGTAAAGTATGGATGGAATGGAATTTTTTCAATATCTCCATTTAGTCCAAGAGGATTATTAGATCCTGTTTGGTGAAGAAAAAATAAATGAATTGCTGCTATAGCAGCAATAATAAATGGTAATACAAAATGGAATGTGAAGAATCGATTTAATGTTGCATTATCAACAGCGAATCCTCCTCATACTCATTGGACTAAATCTGTTCCTAAGTATGGGATTGCTGGTAATAAATTAGTAATTACTGTTGCACCTCAAAAAGATATTTGGCCTCAGGGTAAGACATATCCTATAAATGCAGTTGCTATAACTAAAAATAAAATCACTGTACCAATTATTCAGGTATGTATATATATATAAGATCCATAGTAAATTCCCCGTCCTACATGTAAGTAAATACAAATAAAAAATATAGATGCTCCATTTGCGTGTAAGGTTCGGATAATTCAACCATTATTTACGTCTCGGCAGATGTGTACTACACTACTGAATGCTATTTCAATATTTGATGTATAATGTATAGCTAAAAATAGTCCAGTTACGATTTGAATTACCAAACATAACCCTAATAGGGATGCAAAATTTCATCAAAATGAAATATTTGTTGGGGCAGGTAAGTCAATTAAAGAGTTATTAATAATTTTAATTAAAGGATGTCTTAATCGTAAGGGTTTATTCATTAGTAATTATCTTATTTTACGAATAGGTCCCTGATTAATATTGGTGATTTTAACAACTGCTAGTAGTGCTAAAAATAAATAAATTATTATTATTATTGTAATAATGAATGTTGGTCTATTATATAATTTTTCTAAAGATATTGTTATTTCTTGATAATTGATTGAATTATCAATATTTATAGTTTCGGTGTTTTTGAAAAAGTCTATAAATATAGATATATCTAGAATAATTAATATTAATATGATAAATACTCACATTATTAATATAATAATTATAGTGATTGATTTAGGCTGAAATATTTCGTTTGATGCAATTCTTGTAATGTAAATAAATAATACTAGTATACCACCAAGAAATGTTAAAAATAAAATATATGATAATCAATATCTTTCTATTATTGTTCCTGTTATTAATCCAACTAGGAAGGTTTGAAGGATAATAAAAAGCATTATTGATATTGGGTGTCTTAATTTAATAAAATTAATATTTATTACATTTGATAATGATATAATTATTATTTTGATCATTTCAGGGGTTAGTTTATTTAAAATACCGGTTTTGGGGACCGATGATGGAAGCTTTTCCACCTCTGAAGTTTTAAAAGTGGGGGCTGGACTTATTTCCGGTTTACAAGACCGGCGTTTTTTTTAAACTATTAAAACCAATGTTTATATTCTCTATTTTTACTTCTTTATTGATTTATTTTGCTGGTGTTTATGTTTTTTCTTCTAAACGTAAACATTTATTAATGGTTCTTTTGAGATTAGAATATATTGTTCTTTCTTTATTTATGTTAGTTATTGTTTTTCTTATTGAGTTTGATTATGATTATTTTTTTCCTGTTATTTTTTTAGTTTTTTCTGTTTGTGAGGGTGCTTTAGGTCTTTCTATTTTAGTTTCAATAATTCGTTCTCATGGTAATGATTTTTTTAATTCTTTTGGTTTATCTTTATGTTAAAGTATTTATTTATAACTATTTTTTTGATCCCTCTTTGTTTATTAAATAATTGTTGATGGTTGGTTCATTCTTTAATGTTTCTGTCGGGTTTTGTTTTTATAATTTGTGTTTATTCATATGCTGATTTGAATATAATTAGATATTATTTTGGTATTGATTATTTTTCTTTTAGTTTAATTTTACTTAGTTTTTGGATTTGTTCTTTAATAATCACTGCTAGAGGTTCAGTTTATTTAAGTTCATATCATTCTAATTTTTTTGTTTTTATGGTTTTGATTTTAATAATTATGCTTTATTGTTCATTTGCTAGATTAAGTCTTCTTTCTTTTTATATTTTTGTTGAGGCTAGATTAGTTCCTACTTTACTTTTAATTTTGGGTTGGGGTTATCAACCTGAGCGTTTGCAGGCTGGTGTTTATTTAATTTTTTATACTTTGGTTGCTAGATTACCTTTATTATTAGTTTTATTTAAGGTTTATGGTTTTTCTAATACTTTATATTTTCCTTTATTGGTTGATTTTGGTTCTTATTATTTTATGTTTTATGTATTTATAATTTTGGCTTTTTTAGTTAAGATACCTATGTTTTTGGTTCATTTATGACTTCCTAAGGCTCATGTAGAGGCCCCTATTTCAGGTAGAATAATTCTTGCTGGTGTTTTATTAAAGTTAGGTGGTTATGGTATTTTTCGTGTTATAAAGGTTATTTCTTATTTGGGTTTAAAGTTTAATTATTTTTGATTGTCTTTAGGTTTATCTGGGGGTGTTATTGTAAGATTTATTTGTTTTCGTCAGGTTGATTTAAAGTCTTTAATTGCATATTCTTCTGTTGCTCATATAAGAATGGTTATTGGTGGATTGATGACTATGAATTGATGAGGTTGTGTAGGTTCTCTTTCTCTAATGGTTGGTCATGGTTTTTGTTCTTCTGGTTTATTTTGTTTATCTAATATTATTTATGAACGTTTAGGTAGACGAAGATTATTAATTAACAAGGGTATAATTAATTTGATGCCAAGAATGGCTTTATGATGATTTCTTTTAAGATCATCAAATATGGCTGCTCCTCCTTCTTTAAATTTGGTAGGTGAAATTAGATTATTAAATAGAATTATATCTTGATCTTCGTTTAGATTCTTTGCTTTGATTTTTTTATCTTTTTTTAGAGCTGTTTATACTTTGTATATATATTCTTATTCTCAGCATGGGAATTATTATTCTGGTGTTTATACTTGTTCTCTTGGTTATTTTCGTGAATATCATCTTTTACTTTTACATTGATTGCCTTTAAATATTCTCTGTTTAAAGGGTGAATATTTCTTTGTTTAGTTTGCTTAAGTATTTTAATTAAAAATATTGTTTTGTGGAATCAATGATATGAAGTTTTTCATCTTAGGCCGTGAATTTATTTTCTATTTGTTCTTTGAGTTTTTTTTCTTTGTTTATTTCGAGAACTATAATTTTTATTTTAGGTATTTATTATTTAATAATTGATTATAGAGTTTTTGTTGAGTGAGAGCTTTTCAATTTAAATGGTTCTATAGTTGTTATAACTTTAATTTTGGATTGAATATCTCTTATTTTTATATCTTTTGTTATATATATTTCTTCTTTGGTTATTTATTATAGAGAGGATTATATATCTGGTGAAAAGAATATAAATCGTTTTATTATTATTGTTTTAATATTTATTCTTTCTATAGGTTTTTTAATTATTAGTCCTAATTTAATTAGAATTTTATTAGGTTGAGATGGTTTAGGTTTAGTTTCTTATTGTTTAGTTATTTATTATCAAAATGTAAAATCTTATAGTGCTGGTATATTAACTGCACTTTCTAATCGTATTGGTGATGTTGCTATTTTAATTTCTATTGCATGAATGTTAATTTTGGTGGTTGAAATTATATTTATTATTATGATTTTATTTCTAATTCTTTTGAAATAAAGCTCATTACTATATTAATTGTTTTAGCAGCTATAACTAAGAGAGCTCAGATTCCTTTCTCTTCATGACTTCCTGCTGCTATAGCAGCTCCTACTCCTGTTTCTGCTTTAGTTCATTCTTCTACTCTTGTTACTGCTGGTGTTTATTTATTAATTCGTTTTAGACCAATATTGGATACTTATAATTGTGGTTGATTTTTACTTTTAATTGGTTGTATAACTATATTTATGGCTGGATTGGGCGCTAATTTTGAGTTTGATTTAAAGAAGATTATTGCTCTTTCTACTTTAAGACAACCTGGTTTAATAATAAGAATTTTGGCTATAGGTTATCCAAAGCTTGCATTTTTCATTTATTGGCTCATGCTTTATTTAAGGCATTATTATTTATATCTGCAGGTTCAATAATTCATAATTTGAAGGATTCTCAGGATATTCGTTTTATAGGATCAATTGTTAATTTCATACCTTTAACTTCAGTTTGTTTTAATGTTTCTAGTTTATCTTTGTGTGTAATACCTTTTTTAGCGGGATTTTATTCAAAGGATTTAATTCTTGAGATGGTTTGTTTAAGATGAATTAATTGTTTAATTTTTTCTTTATTATTTTTCTACTGGTTTAACTGCTTCTTATTCTTTTCGTTTGTTTTATTATTCAATATCTGGTGATAATAATTTTTATTCTAGATTTTCTTTTGATGATAAGGGTTATTATATTTCATTTGGAATAATTGGTCTATTGTTTGTTGCTGTTTTTGGTGGTAGTCTTTTATCTTGATTAATTTTTCCTATTCCTCATGTGATTGCTTTACCTTATTATTTTAAGTTTTTAACTATTACAGTTGTTATTTTAGGTGCTTATTTAGGTTATCTTATTTCTAATTTTGATTTTTCTCATAATTAATTTTCTTTAAGTATACTTTCTTTTGTTAGATTTGCTGGTTCTATATGATTTATACCTTTTCTTTCAACTAAGTTTATTAGATATATTCCTTTAAAAATAGGTTATTATTCATCTAAGTCATTTGATTATGGTTGAGGTGAATTACTTGGTGGTCAAGGTTTATATAGATTATTTATTTATTTAATTGGTTATATTCAAGGTTGATATGATTCTAATTTCAAGATTTATCTTTTAACTTTTATTTTTTGAATATTTATTTTGGTAATATTGTTTTTCGTTTACTTAAATAGCTTATAATTAGAGCGTGACACTGAAGATGTTAAGGAAGTATTTTTACTTTTAAGTATTTATAAATATAGATATATTATTTTTACAGTGAAAATGTAATGTTTTATTTAAACTATATAAATTTTAGAAATGTTAACGGAGTTTAACCGCTAATATAAAAAGTTAGCAGCTTTCATATTGGCTTTACATTTCCTTAATTGGAACTATTATAGTTCAATTATATTATTAACAGTAATACGCCTCTTTTTGGCTTCAATTAATAAGAATAAGGGTAGTACATACCAATCTTCCAGGTCGAAACTGACTGCAATATTTCGCTTCTTATTCTATTTAAGGTTGATTGATAATATCAATACTTTTTGAATGCAACCCAAATGTTATATTTAACTACAACCCTTTATTCTGCTCATTGTAATGCTCCTTGGTTTCATTCATGGTATAGTCCTCCTAATAGAACTAGAATAAAAAATATTGTTGATACTGTTCAGATTATAATGTCTGAAGTTTTAAAAATAATTACAATTGGTAGAATTAGTGCAATTTCTACATCAAAAATTAAAAAGATTACTGCGATTAGGAAGAATCGTATTGAGAATGGTATTTGTGCTGATCTTTTTGGATCAAACCCACATTCAACTGGTGATCTTTTTTCTCGATCATTAATTAATTTTTTTGATAGTGTTGTTGCCAGGATTATAACAATTATTGGAATAATAAATCTAATGAAAACTCTTGTTGATAGAATTAGAATTGTTTTCTTGATTTATATCAAGCTTTCTGATTGGAAGTCAAATGTACTATTTATACTAGAAAAACAATTATCTACCTCATCAATAAATAGAGATATATAAGAATAATCATACTACGTCTACGAAGTGTCAGTATCATGCTGCTGCTTCAAATCCAAAGTGATGTCTTGGTGAAAATTGATTTATTGAGTGTCGAAGTAGACATGTTGATAAAAAGATTGTTCCAATAATTACGTGTAAACCATGGAATCCTGTTGCAACGAAGAATGTTGATCCATATAATAAATAATTTATATTAATATATTACATTTAATTGAAATTAAAGTATTATAAGTTCATCTTACCATTATCAATTGATTATTTTAATGCAATTATTTACCTAGGATTATAGCTACTTATGTTTTTAGCTTAAAATAGGTTAATATAATATAATATATATAATAATATGTAATTTAATAGTTAATATTATTATAATTGGATATAATAAATAAAATTATTAATTTAAATATAAAATATTATAATTAATATAAATAATTATATTAATTATAATAATATAATTATGTAAATTATCTATAATTAGATTATTTAACTAATATATATGAAAGTTAACTTAATATAAAAAAAGAATTCATATTAGTAACATATTATATTAAATTACATAATTGTATAAAATATATTTATTATATTATTTAATCTTTATTTATTTATTAGTGAAAAGAAAGATTAAATAAGGAAGAATATATTACATTTATTGCTATACATGTTCCATATTAATCTTTAATTATATATAATAGAGAAGTTGTTGTGGTCATACATAGGGGCGATTCTTTTTTTTTTGGTAATGTTTGTGTTTTTTTCTTTTTTTTTCTTTAAATATTTGAATCTTTTATTTTTTCCTGAATTAATAGATTTAAAATTTTCTTATTTTTTATTTTTAAAAGTTTTATTCTTGCTTGTTTATTCACTTTTTCTTTGTATTATATGTAAGTTTTGTTAGACTAAATGTTCTTTTTGCAGTAATTTGATTTAATTATCAAGTGATTTTGGATTTAGCAATTGATTTAGTATCGGCATAATTCGTGCCAGCAGCCGCGGTTATACGATTGATACAAGTGAATATTATTGGTTAAAACAGTTGTTAATATTATTAGGGTTGA
Organism: Schistocerca gregaria; assembly: GCF_023897955.1. Lineage (NCBI taxonomy): Eukaryota > Metazoa > Arthropoda > Insecta > Orthoptera > Acrididae > Schistocerca > Schistocerca gregaria. The sequence goes on from NC_064922.1 coordinate 96,548,388, forward strand.
AATATAAATTTGTAAGGTGAAATGTTAAAATTTATTTGTGGCCCTTTTTATGAATCTGTGAAATTTAAATAATAAACTAGGATTAGATACCCTATTATTTTAAATGTTAATTATATTTACCAGGGTACTATTAGTTAAGGTCTTTAAACCCAAAGAATTTGGCGGTATCTCATTCCATTCAGAGGAACCTACCCCATGATTGATAATACACGATTTACTCTACTTAATTTATTTGTTTGTATATCTCCGTTATCAGAGAATCTTTTTAGAGTTATAATTCTCAAGATTTATAATTATAAAATATTTCAGGTCAAGGTGCAGCTTATAGTTAAGAGGAGGTGGGTTACAATAGATTTTTGTTTATAACGAATTTGATAGTGAAATACTGTTAATGAAGGTGGATTTGATAGTAATTTAATTTATTTAATTTAACTGGTATTGGCTCTGAGATGTGTACACATCGCCCGTCGCTCTCATTATTGATTATTCTATTTTATTTTAAAGTAGCTTCAATTTAGATGAGATAAGTCGTAACATAGTAGATGTACTGGAAAGTGTATCTAGGAAGAGTTTCAAGATATAACTTATTAGTAAAGTGTTTCATTTACACTGAAAATTTTTCTGTGCAAATCAGGATATCTTGATTATTTATTTTATTATATTTATTTTTTGTTTATTTAATTATTTAATATAAATAATTTTATTGTATTTTTGTCTTAGTATATTTTATAGAATTGATTTTTTAAATTATAGTTTATTGGTAATGTAAGTGTTTTATGAAATATTATTTTAAATTTTTTTAAGTAGATTTTATTTATTGTACCATTTGTATCAGGGTTTATCAAAATTTTAGTATTTATTTTACTTGTCTCGATTTGGGTTGATTTATAAATAATTTATAGTTAATGTATCATAATTATTATTAAATTATTTATAGAAATGAGATGTTAATCGTTTCCCAAGATATCTAGTTTCTTAAGAAAAAATTTAATTTTTTAAAGTTATTTGTTTTTATTTAATTTCTTAAGTAAAAATATTAACTTATTTATTCTTTAAGGGATAAGCTTTGAAGTTAATAACCTATAATTTATTTTATAGAAATATAATAGTAAGCTTTAAACCAGCTATCTTTAAGATTAAGTTTTAGTTCATTATTTTTTATTTTGATTTTATAAATATTTTAGGTTTTTTATTAAGATTATTAATTTAATTATAAAATTTTTGTAATAATGATAGAATTAGTATATTTATTTGTATGAAATTTTTACCTTGTGAACTTATTATAAGGAACTAGGCAAAATTGATTTCCGCCTGTTTATCAAAAACATGTCCTCTTGTTTATATTTTGAGGTCTGGCCTGCTCACTGAGCGTATTTTTAAAGAGCCGCGGTATTTTGACCGTGCAAAGGTAGCATAATCATTAGTCTCTTAATTAGTGGCTGGAATGAATGGCTTGACGAGAAATCAACTGTCTCTTAATAAATTTTTGAATTTAACTTTTGAGTCAAAAGGCTTAAATTCTTCTTTAGGACGAGAAGACCCTATAGAGCTTGACATTTTACTTTTATATAGTTTTTTGTTTGTCTTTCTATATTTAATGATGATGTTTTGTTGGGGTGACATGAAGAATAGATAAACTCTTCATTATTATATCATTTATTTATGTTTGTTATTTTGATCCATAATTTATGATCATGAGATTAAGTTACCTTAGGGATAACAGCGTAATTGTTTTTGAGAGCTCATATCGACAAAGCAGATTGCGACCTCGATGTTGGATTAAGAAAAATTTTGGGTGCAGGAGCCCAATGATTAGGTCTGTTCGACCTTTAAATTCTTACATGATCTGAGTTCAGACCGGCGTGAGCCAGGTCGGTTTCTATCCTAAGATTGTTAATCGATATTAGTACGAAAGGACCATATGGCTAAAATATTTTTTGTTATATTGATTAATATTAATTTATTTACTATTTTGACAGATTAATGTGTTGAATTTAGAATTCATTTATGTAGATTTTTTCTACAAATAGTATTGATACTTTATGATTTATTTATATTTATTTTGAATTTTCTTTTATTGGTTATTTGTGTTTTAATTAGTGTTGCCTTTTTAACTTTATTAGAGCGTAAGGTTTTAGGTTATATTCAGATTCGAAAGGGTCCAAATAAGGTAGGTTTTGTTGGAATTCCTCAGCCATTTAGAGATGCTATTAAGTTAATTTGTAAGGAGCAGCCAATTCCTATTATATCTAATTACCTACTTTATTATTTTTCCCCTGTTTTTAATTTAATGATTTCTTTAGCCGTTTGAGTAATTTTTCCTTATTTAACTTATATGTGTTCTTTTTCTTATGGATTTTTATTTTTTTATGTTGTACTAGATTAGGTGTTTATACTGTTATAATTGCTGGTTGATCTTCTAATTCAAATTATTCATTATTAGGTTCTCTTCGTTCTGTTGCTCAAACAATTTCTTATGAAGTTAGTTTAGCTTTAATTTTATTGTCTTTAATTATTTTAATTGGTAGTTTTAATATGTTTGATTTTATAAACTATCAGCTTTATTGTTGATTTATTATTATTTCTTTTCCTTTAGCTTTAGCTTGTTTTGCTTCTTGCTTAGCTGAAACTAATCGTACTCCTTTTGATTTTGCTGAAGGGGAATCTGAGTTAGTTTCAGGATTTAATATTGAGTATGGTGCGGGTGGTTTTACTTTAATTTTTTTAGCTGAATATACTAGAATTGTCTTCATAAGAATGTTATTGGCTTTAATTTTTTTGGGTGGTGATTTTTATTCTTTTATATTTTTTATTAAGCTTGCTATTATATCTTTTGGTTTTATTTGGGTTCGTGGAACATTACCACGGTTCCGTTATGATAAATTAATGTACTTAGCTTGAAAAAGTTTTTTACCTTTATCTTTGAATTTTTTTATTTTCTTTGTTGGTTTAAAGATTTTATTTATCTCATTTGTTTAGTGAAATTTTTTGAGAAAAGTTAATAGAAGAGTTAAACTTCTAATTTTATGTTTTCAAAACATATGCTTTTCCTAAGCTAATTAACTTTATTCCTTAATTAATTTATCTCATGCGTTTGCGACATGGACATTAATTAAGAAATATGTGAAGTAAATAATTGTTAAGATTTGACCTGTTATAATATAAGGTTCTTCAACAGGTCGTTTACCAATTCACATTAGTAAGCATACAACAACTACTATAATTCAGAATAAAATTTGATTAATAGGGTAAAATTGAATGCCTCGGAATGGTGTTTTATTATAAAATGGTAAAATTATTAAGATTCTAATTGATAAAAATAATGCAATAACACCTCCTAACTTATTAGGGATAGATCGTAGAATTGCATATGCAAATAGGAAATATCATTCTGGTTGAATGTGAACTGGTGTTACTAATGGGTTGGCAGGTACAAAGTTATCTGGATCTCCTAATAGGTAAGGATTAATTAAACATAGTATAATTAATAATGATGTTATTATTACAAATGTAATAGAATCCTTAAAGGTAAAGTATGGATGGAATGGAATTTTTTCAATATCTCCATTTAGTCCAAGAGGATTATTAGATCCTGTTTGGTGAAGAAAAAATAAATGAATTGCTGCTATAGCAGCAATAATAAATGGTAATACAAAATGGAATGTGAAGAATCGATTTAATGTTGCATTATCAACAGCGAATCCTCCTCATACTCATTGGACTAAATCTGTTCCTAAGTATGGGATTGCTGATAATAAATTAGTAATTACTGTTGCACCTCAAAAAGATATTTGGCCTCAGGGTAAGACATATCCTATAAATGCAGTTGCTATAACTAAAAATAAAATCACTGTACCAATTATTCAGGTATGTATATATATATATATAAGATCCATAGTAAATTCCCCGTCCTACATGTAAGTAAATACAAATAAAAAATATAGATGCTCCATTTGCGTGTAAGGTTCGGATAATTCAACCATTATTTACGTCTCGGCAGATGTGTACTACACTACTGAATGCTATTTCAATATTTGATGTATAATGTATAGCAAAAAATTGTCCAGTTACGATTTGAATTAGCAAACATAACCCTAATAGGAGTCCAAAATTTCATCAAAATGAAATATTTGTTGGGGCAGGTAAGTCAATTAAAGAGTTATTAATAATTTTAATTAAAGGATGTCTTAATCGTAAGGGTTTATTCATTAGTAATTATCTTATTTTACGAATAGGTCCCTGATTAATATTGGTGATTTTAACAACTGCTAGTAGTGCTAAAAATAAATAAATTATTATTATTATTGTAATAATGAATGTTGGTCTATTATATAATTTTTCTAAAGATATTGTTATTTCTTGATAATTGATTGAATTATCAATATTTATAGTTTCGGTGTTTTTGAAAAAGTCTATAAATATAGATATATCTAGAATAATTAATATTAATATGATAAATACTCACATTATTAATGTAATAATTATAGTGATTGATTTAGGCTGAAATATTTCGTTTGATGCAATTCTTGTAATGTAAATAAATAATAAATAATTTTGATCATTTCAGGGGTTAGTTTATTTAAAATACCGGTTTTGGGGACCGATGATGGAAGCTTTTCCACCTCTGAAGTTTTAAAAGTGGGGGCTGGACTTATTTCCGGTTTACAAGACCGGCGTTTTTTTTAAACTATTAAAAGTAATGTTTATATTCTCTATTTTTACTTCTTTATTGATTTATTTTGCTGGTGTTTATGTTTTTTCTTCTAAACGTAAACATTTATTAATGGTTCTTTTGAGATTAGAATATATTGTTCTTTCTTTATTTATGTTAGTTATTGTTTTTCTTATTGAGTTTGATTATGATTATTTTTTTCCTTTTATTTTTTTAGTTTTTTCTGTTTGTGAGGGTGCTTTAGGTCTTTCTATTTTAGTTTCAATAATTCGTTCTCATGGTAATGATTTTTTTAATTCTTTTGGTTTATCTTTTTGTTAAAGTATTTATTTATAACTATTTTTTTGATCCCACTTTGTTTATTAAAAAATTGTTGATGGTTGGTTCATTCTTTAATGTTTCTGTCGGGTTTTGTTTTTATAATTTGTGTTTAATCATATGCTGATTTGAATATAATTAGATATTATTTTGGTATTGATTATTTTTCTTTTAGTTTAATTTTACTTAGTTTTTGGATTTGTTCTTTAATAATCACTGCTAGAGGTTCAGTTTATTTAAGTTCATATCATTCAAATTTTTTTGTTTTTATGGTTTTGATTTTAATAATTATGCTTTATTGTTCATTTGCTAGGTTAAGTCTTCTTTCTTTTTATATTTTTTTTGAGGCTAGATTAGTTCCTACTTTACTTTTAATTTTGGGTTGGGGTTATCAACCTGAGCGTTTGCAGGCTGGTGTTTATTTAATTTTTTATACTTTGGTTGCTAGATTACCTTTATTATTAGTTTTATTTAAGGTTTATGATTTTTCTAATACTTTATATTTTCCTTTATTGGTTGATTTTGGTTCTTATTATTTTATGTTTTATGTATTTATAATTTTGGCTTTTTTAGTTGAGATACCTATGTTTTTGGTTCATTTATGACTTCCTAAGGCTCATGTAGAGGCCCCTATTTCAGGTAGAATAATTCTTGCTGGTGTTTTATTAAAGTTAGGTGGTTATGGTATTTTTCGTGTTATAAAGGTTATTTCTTATTTGGGTTTAAAGTTTAATTATTTTTGATTGTCTTTAGGTTTATCTGGGGGTGTTATTGTAAGATTTATTTGTTTTCGTCAGGTTGATTTAAAGTCTTTAATTGCATATTCTTCTGTTGCTCATAAAAGAATGGTTATTGGTGGATTGATGACTATGAATTGATGAGGTTGTGTAGGTTCTCTTTCTGTAATGGTTGGTCATGGTTTATGTTCTTCTGGTTTATTTTGTTTATCTAATATTATTTATGAACGTTTAGGTAGACGAAGATTATTAATTAACAAGGGTATAATTAATTTGATGCCAAGAATGGCTTTATGATGATTTCTTTTAAGATCATCAAATATGGCTGCTCCTCCTTCTTTAAATTTGGTAGGTGAAATTAGATTATTAAATAGAATTATATCTTGATCTTCTTTTAGATTCTTTGCTTTGATTTTTTTATCTTTTTTTAGAGCTGTTTATACTTTGTATATATATTCTTATTCTCAGCATGGGAATTATTATTCTGGTGTTTATACTTGTTCTCTTGGTTATTTTCGTGAATATCATCTTTTACTTTTACATTGATTGCCTTTAAATATTCTCTGTTTCAAGGGTGAATATTTCTTTGTTTAGTTTGCTTAAGTATTTTAATTAAAAATATTGTTTTGTGGAATCAATGATATGAAGTTTTTCATCTTAGGCCGTGAATTTATTTTCTATTTGTTCTTTGAGTTTTTTTTCTTTGTTTATTTCGAGAACTATAATTTTTATTGTAGGTATTTATTATTTAATAATTGATTATAGAATTTTTGTTGAGTGAGAGCTTTTCAATTTAAATGGTTCTAGAGTTGTTATAACTTTAATTTTGGATTGAATATCTCTTATTTTTATATCTTTTGTTATATATATTTCTTCTTTGGTTATTTATTATAGAGAGGATTATATATCTGGTGAAAAGAATTTAAATCGTTTTATTATTATTGTTTTAATATTTATTCTTTCTATAGGTTTTTTAATTATTAGTCCTAATTTAATTAGAATTTTATTAGGTTGAGATGGTTTAGGTTTAGTTTCTTATTGTTTAGTTATTTATTATCAAAATGTAAAATCTTATAGTGCTGGTATATTAACTGCACTTTCTAATCGTATTGGTGATGTTGCTATTTTAATTTCTATTGCATGAATGTTAAATTTTGGTGGTTGAAATTATATTTATTATTATGATTTTATTTCTAATTCTTTTGAAATAAAGCTCATTACTATATTAATTGTTTTAGCAGCTATAACTAAGAGAGCTCAGATTCCTTTCTCTTCATGACTTCCTGCTGCTATAGCAGCTCCTACTCCTGTTTCTGCTTTAGTTCATTCTTCTACTCTTGTTACTGCTGGTGTTTATTTATTAATTCGTTTTAGACCAATATTGGATACTTATAATTGTGGTTGATTTTTACTTTTAATTGGTTGTATAACTATATTTATGGCTGGATTGGGCGCTAATTTTGAGTTTGATTTAAAGGAGATTATTGCTCTTTCTACTTTAAGACAACTTGGTTTAATAATAAGAATTTTGGCTATAGGTTATCCAAAGCTTGCATTTTTTCATTTATTGGCTCATGCTTTATTTAAGGCATTATTATTTATATGTGCAGGTTCAATAATTCATAATTTGAAGGATTCTCAGGATATTCGTTTTATAGGATCAATTGTTAATTTCATACCTTTAACTTCAGTTTGTTTTAATGTTTCTAGTTTATCTTTGTGTGGAATACCTTTTTTAGCGGGATTTTATTCAAAGGATTTAATTCTTGAGATGGTTTGTTTAAGATGAATTAATTGTTTAATTTTTTTCTTTATTTTTTTTCTACTGGTTTAACTGCTTCTTATTCTTTTCGTTTGTTTTATTATTCAATATCTGGTGATAATAATTTTTATTCTAGATTTTCTTTTGATGATAAGGGTTATTATATTTCATTTGGAATAATTGGTCTATTGTTTGTTGCTGTTTTTGGTGGTAGTCTTTTATCTTGATTAATTTTTCCTATTCCTCATGTGATTGCTTTACCTTATTATTTAAAGTTTTTAACTATTACAGTTGTTATTTTAGGTGCTTATTTAGGTTATCTTATTTCTAATTTTGATTTTTCTCATAATTTATTTTCTTTAAGTATACTTTCTTTTGTTAGATTTGCTGGTTCTATATGATTTATACCTTTTCTTTCAACTAAGTTTATTAGATATATTCCTTTAAAAATAGGTTATTATTCATCTAAGTCATTTGATTATGGTTGAGGTGAATTACTTGGTGGTCAAGGTTTATATAGATTATTTATTTATTTAATTGGTTATATTCAAGGTTGATATGATTCTAATTTCAAGATTTATCTTTTAACTTTTATTTTTTGAATATTTATTTTGGTAATATTGTTTTTCGTTTACTTAAATAGCTTATAATTAGAGCGTGACACTGAAGATGTTAAGAAAGTATTTTTACTTTTAAGTATTTATAAATATAGATATATTATTTTTACAGTGAAAATGTAATGTTTTATTTAAACTATATAAATTTTAGAAATGTTAACGGAGTTTAACCGCTAATATAAAAAGTTAGCAGCTTTCATATTGGCTTTACATTTCCTTAATTGGAACTATTATAGTTCAATTATATTATTATTAACAGTAATACGCCTCTTTTTGGCTTCAATTAATAAGAATAAGGGTAGTACATACCAATCTTCCAGGTCGAAACTGACTGCAATATTTCGCTTCTTATTCTATTTAAGGTTGATTGATAATATCAATACTTTTTGAATGCAACCCAAATGTTATATTTAACTACAACCCTTTATTCTGCTCATTGTAATGCTCCTTGGTTTCATTCATGGTATAGTCCTCCTAATAGAACTAGAATAAAAAATATTGTTGATACTGTTCAGATTATAATGTCTGAAGTTTTAAAAATAATTACAATTGGTAGAATTAGTGCAATTTCTACATCAAAAATTAAAAAGATTACTGCGATTAGGAAGAATCGTATTGAGAATGGTATTCGTGCTGATCTTTTTGGATCAAACCCACATTCAAATGGTGATCTTTTTTCTCGATCATTAATTAATTTTTTTGATAGTGTTGTTGCCAGGATTATAACAATTATTGGAATAATAAATCTAATGAAAACTCTTGTTGATAGAATTAGAATTGTTTTTCTTGATTTATATCAAGCTTTCTGATTGGAAGTCAAATGTACTATTTATACTAGAAAAACAATTATCTACCTCATCAATAAATAGAGATATATAAGAATAATCATACTACATCTACGAAGTGTCAGTATCATGCTGCTGCTTCAAATCCAAAGTGATGTCTTGGTGAAAATTGATTTATTGAGTGTCGAAGTAGACATGTTGATAAAAAGATTGTTCCAATAATTACGTGTAAACCATGGAATCCTGTTGCAACAAAGAATGTTGATCCATAAACTGCATCTGCAATGGTAAAAGGTGCTTCTCAATATTCATATGCTTGAAGAATTGTAAAGTATAGTCCTAATAACACTGTGAAGAATAATCCTTGTAGTGCTTGAGTATGATTAGATTCCATTAAACTATGATGTGCTCATGTTACTGTTACTCCTGATGCTAAAAGAATAGCTGTATTAAGTAATGGAATTTGTATAGGGGTAAAGGGTTGAATTCCTATTGGATATAAATAATTATATTAATTATAATATTTTATATTTAAATTAATAATTTTATTTAGTATATCCAATTATAATAATATTAAATATCAAATTACATAGTATTATATATATTATATTATAATAACCTATTTTAAGCTAAAAACATAAGTAGCTATAATCCTAGGTAAATAATTGCATTAAAATAATCAATTGATAATGGTAAGATGAACTTATAATACTTTAATTTCAATTAAATGTTATATATTAATATAAATTATTTATTATATATATATAAAAAAAAATAAAATGAGCAGGATAAATTAATCCTAATTAAACAAAATAATACATAAAAGAATTTCAAAAAAAACTTTCGATTTATATATTAAATAAATGAAGTGCCTGATTAAAGGGTTACCTTGATAGGGTAAATAAAGTAAATAAAATTACCTTCATTAAAATTACATAAGATAGAATTAAACTACCTCCTTTAGTATCAAAAACTAACGTGCATCATACACCTTAATGTAAAAAGGTAAGCTAAACAAGCTAATGGGTTCATACCCCATTTATAGAGGTATCAATCCTCTCCTTTTTAATGACCAACAACTCTACAAAACTTCTCTTCCTATCAACATTAATGATAGGAACGATCCTGTCCATTTCATCAAATTCCTGATTTGGGGTTTGAATAGTACTTGAGATCAACTTACTTTCATTTATTCTGCTCCTAACAAGAAATAAAAATATAATAATAAATGAATCATCAATTAAATATTTTATTGTCCAAGCAATAGCATCGACAATATTATTATTTTCAATTTTGCTGATTCAAATAAAATATCCCATGGGATGGGAAACAGAATTTATCCCATCAATAATAATTAGATCTAGACTATTATTAAAGATTGGAGCTGCACCTTTCCATTTCTGATTTCCAGAAGTTATAGGAGCATCAAGATGAAATAATTGTTTAACATTAATAACATGACAAAAAATCGCCCCAATAATGGTCTTATCTTATTGTATTCAATTAAGAACTTTTATTTGAACAATTATTATCTTAAGAATTATTATTGGGGCAATAGGAGGTTTAAATCAAACATCCTTACGACAACTTTTAGCATATTCATCAATCAGACATCTAGGTTGAATAATTAGATCATTAACAGTCAGAGAAAACATCTGAGAACTATACTTCATTATTTACTCACTATTAAGATTAATTATAGTTTTATTATTTAAGCAAATAAATTTATTTTTCATAAATCAAATTTATTCAGCCAGAAATATAAAAACCGAAATTAAATTCATAATATTCTTATCTTTATTATCTTTAGGTGGACTACCACCATTCCTTGGATTCTTACCAAAATGAATTGTAATACAATCATTAATAGAAAACAATATAACAACTATTATAACTATTATAGTTGTATTAACTACAATTACACTCTACTACTATATACGTATTTGATTCTCAGCTCTAATTATATCATACACAGAAAATTCGTGATCTATAAAGATAAAGTCCCAAAAATCAAGAATCATTCTTCCTATAACAGTAATAATTTCAACAATAGGATTGATTTCAACATCAACCTTAATTTCATTATACTAAGGACTTAAGTTAATCAAACTAATAACCTTCAAAGTTATAATTAAAAGAATAAACTTTTAGGCCTTAGTAAAATTTTACACCTCTAGAATTGCAGTCTAGAATCATAATTGAATATAAGACCTAAATATGATAAGAGAGAAAACATCTCATAAGTAGATTTACAGTCTACCACCTAAAATTCAGCCATCTTACCGCAAAAATGATTATTCTCAACAAACCATAAGGACATTGGTACTTTATATTTCAAATTTGGAGCATGAGCAGGAATAGTAGGAACATCAATAAGAATACTTATTCGTGCTGAACTTGGCCAACCCGGATCTCTAATTGGGGATGACCAGATTTATAATGTTATTATTACAGCTCACGCATTCGTAATAATTTTCTTTATAGTAATACCTATTATAATTGGTGGATTTGGTAATTGACTTGTTCCACTAATAATTGGTGCACCAGATATAGCATTTCCACGAATAAATAATATAAGTTTTTGATTACTACCACCTTCACTAACCCTTCTTCTTACATCTTCTATAGTAGATAATGGTGCTGGTACAGGATGAACAGTTTACCCTCCTCTAGCAGGAGCTATTGCACACGGGGGTGCATCTGTAGATCTAGCTATTTTTTCACTGCACTTAGCAGGTGTATCATCTATTCTTGGTGCAGTGAATTTCATTACAACAGCAATTAATATACGATCAGAAAGTATAACTTTAGATCAAACACCTTTATTTGTATGATCTGTAGCTATTACAGCATTACTTCTCCTTCTTTCACTTCCAGTTTTAGCAGGAGCTATTACTATATTATTAACAGATCGAAATTTAAATACATCATTCTTTGACCCTGCAGGAGGGGGTGACCCAATTCTATATCAACATCTATTTTGATTCTTTGGACACCCAGAAGTTTATATTTTAATTCTACCGGGGTTCGGAATTATTTCACATATTGTATGTCAAGAAAGAGGAAAAATTGAATCATTTGGAACATTAGGTATAATTTATGCTATACTATCAATTGGACTAATAGGATTTATTGTATGAGCACATCATATATTTACAGTAGGAATGGATGTTGACACACGAGCATATTTTACATCAGTAACAATAATTATTGCTGTACCTACAGGAATTAAGGTATTTAGATCATTAGCTACATTATATGGAACTAAATTCAAGTTCAATCCACCATTATTATGAGCTCTAGGATTTATTTTCCTATTTACAATTGGTGGATTAACAGGATTAGTATTAGCAAATTCATCACTTGATATTGTATTACATGATACATATTATGTAGTAGCCCACTTTCATTATGTATTATCTATAGGAGCAGTATTTGCAATTATAGGAGGTGTCATTCAATGATATCCACTATTTACAGGATTAACTATAAATAATACATGATTAAAAATCCAATTTACAATTATATTCATTGGAGTAAATTTAACATTCTTTCCTCAACACTTCCTAGGATTAGCAGGAATACCTCGACGATACTCTGACTACCCAGACGCATATACATCATGAAACGTTGTATCAAGAATTGGGTCTACAATTTCTATTGTAAGAATCATTATATTCATTGTAATTATATGAGAAAGAATGATTACAAACCGAGCAATTATATTTAGAGCTAACATAAGAAGATCAACAGAATGACTACAAAATAACCCTCCTGCAGAACATAGTTACTCAGAATTACCATTAATCTCTAGATTCTAATATGGCAGATTAGTGCAGTAGATTTAAGCTCTACAAATAAAGGTTTGACCTTTTATTAGAAAATATTTATTAATGGCAACATGATCAAATTTATCTCTTCAAGATGGAGCTTCACCATTAATGGAGCAATTATCATTCTTTCATGATCATACTATGGTCGTATTATTATTAATTACAGTAATTGTAGGTTATGCCCTAAGTTATATATTATTTATTGCCTATACTAACCGTAATATACTTCATGGACATTTAATTGAAACAATCTGAACAGCTTTACCAGCAATTACATTAATTTTTATTGCCCTTCCATCATTACGACTATTATATTTACTTGATGATTCAGTAGATGCAATAATTACAATTAAAACCATTGGACGACAATGATATTGAAGATATGAATATTCAGACTTCATAGACGTAGAATTTGACACTTATATAACACCAGAACAAGACCTAGAAAAAGATGGATCCGACTACTAGATGTAGATAACCGAACAATCCTACCAATAAATACAGAAGTACGAGTATTAACAAGAGCATCAGATGTTCTACACTCATGAGCAGTTCCTGCATTAGGGGTTAAAATTGATGCAACGCCAGGTCGGTTAAATCAAGGAACATTCACAATAAATCGACCTGGATTATTCTTTGGACAATGCTCAGAAATCTGTGGAGCAAACCACAGATTTATACCAATTGTAATTGAAAGAACTTCAGTAAATTTATTTATTAAGTGATTATCTAAGATAATTTAAGGAGTTAGTTAAAATAAATAACATTAGAGTGTCAATCTAAAGTAACTAAAAAAAATTAGTACACCTTGAAATTCATCAGATGACTGAAAGTAAGTAATGGTCTCTTAAACCAAATAATAGTAAATTAACGACTACTTCTGATGGGGAAATTATATCCAAATCCCTCAAATATCCCCTCTTATATGATTCTCACTATTCATTATATTTTCAGCTACATTAATCTTGTTTAATCAAATAAACTTCTTCTCATTTAAACCTAACCTTATTAAAAGAGCAGAAAAAGGAACAATTGAAATAAAAAACTTAAATTGAAAATGATAACAAATCTATTCTCAACATTTGACCCATCAACTAACATCTTTAATTTATCATTAAATTGAACTAGAACATTTCTAGGACTATTATTAATCCCATCACTATTTTGACTTACACCATCACGAATTAACATTATCTGAAATAAATTAAATTTAACCTTACATAATGAATTTAAAACACTTCTTGGACCAAAATCATTTAATGGAACAACATTCATTTTCATCTCAATTTTTATTATAATATTATTTAACAATTTCATAGGATTATTCCCTTATATTTTTACTAGAACAAGACATTTAGCATTAACATTTGCAATTGCCCTACCTATATGGCTAAGATTTATATTATTTGGATGAATTAACCATACTAATCATATATTTACACACCTTGTACCACAAGGTACACCGCCTGCATTAATATCATTTATAGTACTAATTGAAACAATTAGTAATGTTATTCGACCAGGTACATTAGCAGTACGGTTGGCAGCAAATATAATTGCAGGACACTTATTATTAACCTTATTAGGAAACACAGGACCATCTATAGCAATAAACTTAATCTCATTACTAATTATTGGACAAATACTTCTATTAATTCTAGAATCAGCAGTAGCAATAATTCAAGCCTATGTTTTCTCAATTCTAAGAACTCTATATTCTAGAGAAGTATATTAAACCTATGTTAACAACTCACTCAAACCACCCATTCCACTTAGTAGACTATAGACCTTGACCATTAACAGGAGCAATTGGAGCAATAGTCCTAGTATCAGGACTAGCAAAATGATTCCACCTATTTAATATTAACTTATTCATAATTGGATTTGGAATTACCCTACTAACTATAATTCAATGATGACGAGATGTAGTACGAGAAGGAACATATCAAGGATTACATACAGGATTTGTATCAATTGGATTACGATGAGGAATAATTTTATTTATTGCATCAGAGGTATTATTTTTCGTTTCTTTTTTTTGAGCATTATTTAGAAGAAGATTAGCACCAACAATTGAACTAGGAATACTATGACCTCCAATAGGAATTCAACCCTTTAACCCTATACAAATTCCATTACTTAATACAGCTATTCTTTTAGCATCAGGAGTAACAGTAACATGAGCACATCATAGTTTAATGGAATCTATTCATACTCAAGCACTACAAGGATTATTCTTCACAGTGTTATTAGGACTATACTTTACAATACTTCAAGCATATGAATATTGAGAAGCACCTTTTACCATTGCAGATGCAGTTTATGGATCAACATTCTTTGTTGCAACAGGATTCCATGGTTTACACGTAATTATTGGAACAATCTTTTTATCAACATGTCTACTTCGACACTCAATAAATCAATTTTCACCAAGACATCACTTTGGATTTGAAGCAGCAGCATGATACTGACACTTCGTAGACATAGTATGATTATTCTTATATATCTCTATTTATTGATGAGGTAGATAATTGTTTTTCTAGTATAAATAGTACATTTGACTTCCAATCAGAAAGCTTGATATAAATCAAGAAAAACAATTCTAATTCTATCAACAAGAGTTTTCATTAGATTTATTATTCCAATAATTGTTATAATCCTGGCAACAACACTATCAAAAAAATTAATTAATGATCGAGAAAAAAGATCACCATTTGAATGTGGGTTTCATCCAAAAAGATCAGCACAAATACCATTCTCAATACGATTCTTCCTAATCGCAGTAATCTTTTTAATTTTTGATGTAGAAATTGCACTAATTCTACCAATTGTAATTATTTTTAAAACTTCAGACATTATAATCTGAACAGTATCAACAATATTTTTTATTCTAGTTCTATTAGGAGGACTATACCATGAATGAAACCAAGGAGCATTACAATGAGCAGAATAAAGGGTTGTAGTTAAATATAACATTTGGGTTGCATTCAAAAAGTATTGATATTATCAATCAACCTTAAATAGAATAAGAAGCGAAATATTGCAGTCAGTTTCGACCTGGAAGATTGGTATGTACTACCCTTATTCTTATTAATTGAAGCCAAAAAGAGGCGTATTACTGTTAATAATATAATTGAACTATAATAGTTCCAATTAAGGAAATGTAAAGCCAATATGAAAGCTGCTAACTTTTTATATTAGCGGTTAAACTCCGTTAACATTTCTAAAATTTATATAGTTTAAATAAAACATTACATTTTCACTGTAAAAATAATATATCTATATTTATAAATACTTAAAAGTAAAAATACTTCCTTAACATCTTCAGTGTCACGCTCTAATTATAAGCTATTTAAGTAAACGAAAAACAATATTACCAAAATAAATATTCAAAAAATAAAAGTTAAAAGATAAATCTTGAAATTAGAATCATATCAACCTTGAATATAACCAATTAAATAAATAAATAATCTATATAAACCTTGACCACCAAGTAATTCACCTCAACCATTATCAAATGACTTAGATGAATAATAACCTATTTTTAAAGGAATATATCTAATAAACTTAGTTGAAAGAAAAGGTATAAATCATATAGAACCAGCAAATCTAACAAAAGAAAGTAAACTTAAAGAAAATAAATTATGAGAAAAATCAAAATTAGAAATAAGATAACCTAAATAAGCACCTAAAATAACAACTGTAATAGTTAAAAACTTTAAATAATAAGGTAAAGCAATCACATGAGGAATAGGAAAAATTAATCAAGATAAAAGACTACCACCAAAAACAGCAACAAACAATAGACCAATTATTCCAAATGAAATATAATAACCCTTATCATCAAAAGAAAATCTAGAATAAAAATTATTATCACCAGATATTGAATAATAAAACAAACGAAAAGAATAAGAAGCAGTTAAACCAGTAGAAAAAAAATAAAGAAAAAAAATTAAACAATTAATTCATCTTAAACAAACCATCTCAAGAATTAAATCCTTTGAATAAAATCCCGCTAAAAAAGGTATTCCACACAAAGATAAACTAGAAACATTAAAACAAACTGAAGTTAAAGGTATGAAATTAACAATTGATCCTATAAAACGAATATCCTGAGAATCCTTCAAATTATGAATTATTGAACCTGCACATATAAATAATAATGCCTTAAATAAAGCATGAGCCAATAAATGAAAAAATGCAAGCTTTGGATAACCTATAGCCAAAATTCTTATTATTAAACCAAGTTGTCTTAAAGTAGAAAGAGCAATAATCTCCTTTAAATCAAACTCAAAATTAGCGCCCAATCCAGCCATAAATATAGTTATACAACCAATTAAAAGTAAAAATCAACCACAATTATAAGTATCCAATATTGGTCTAAAACGAATTAATAAATAAACACCAGCAGTAACAAAAGTAGAAGAATGAACTAAAGCAGAAACAGGAGTAGGAGCTGCTATAGCAGCAGGAAGTCATGAAGAGAAAGGAATCTGAGCTCTCTTAGTTATAGCTGCTAAAACAAATAATATAGTAATGAGCTTTATTTCAAAAGAATTAGAAATAAAATCATAATAATAAATATAATTTCAACCACCAAAATTTAACATTCATGCAATAGAAATTAAAATAGCAACATCACCAATACGATTAGAAAGTGCAGTTAATATACCAGCACTATAAGATTTTACATTTTGATAATAAATAACTAAACAATAAGAAACTAAACCTAAACCATCTCAACCTAATAAAATTCTAATTAAATTAGGACTAATAATTAAAAAACCTATAGAAAGAATAAATATTAAAACAATAATAATAAAACGATTTATATTCTTTTCACCAGATATACAATCCTCTCTATAATAAATAACCAAAGAAGAAATATATATAACAAAAGATATAAAAATAAGAGATATTCAATCCAAAATTAAAGTTATAACAACTATAGAACCATTTAAATTGAAAAGCTCTCACTCAACAAAAACTCTATAATCAATTATTAAATAATAAATACCTAAAATAAAAATTATAGTTCTCGAAATAAACAAAGAAAAAAAACTTAAAGAACAAATAGAAAATAAATTCACGGCCTAAGATGAAAAACTTCATATCATTGATTCCACAAAACAATATTTTTAATTAAAATACTTAAGCAAACTAAACAAAGAAATATTCACCCTTTAAACAGAGAATATTTAAAGGCAATCAATGTAAAAGTAAAAGATGATATTCACGAAAATAACCAAGAGAACAAGTATAAACACCAGAATAATAATTCCCATGCTGAGAATAAGAATATATATACAAAGTATAAACAGCTCTAAAAAAAGATAAAAAAATCAAAGCAAAGAATCTAAAAGAAGATCAAGATATAATTCTATTTAATAATCTAATTTCACCTACCAAATTTAAAGAAGGAGGAGCAGCCATATTTGATGATCTTAAAAGAAATCATCATAAAGCCATTCTTAGCATCAAATTAATTATACCCTTGTTAATTAATAATCTTCGTCTACCTAAACGTTCATAAATAATATTAGATAAACAAAATAAACCAGAAGAACATAAACCATGACCAACCATTAGAGAAAGAGAACCTACACAACCTCATCAATTCATAGTCATCAATCCACCAATAACCATTCTTATATGAGCAACAGAAGAATATGCAATTAAAGACTTTAAATCAACCTGACGAAAACAAATAAATCTTACAATAACACCCCCAGATAAACCTAAAGACAATCAAAAATAATTAAACTTTAAACCCAAATAAGAAATAACCTTTATAACACGAAAAATACCATAACCACCTAACTTTAATAAAACACCAGCAAGAATTATTCTACCTGAAATAGGGGCCTCTACATGAGCCTTAGGAAGTCATAAATGAACCAAAAACATAGGTATCATAACTAAAAAAGCCAAAATTATAAATACATAAAACATAAAATAATAAAAACCAAAATCAACCAATAAAGGAAAATATAAAGTATTAGAAAAACCATAAACCTTAAATAAAACTAATAATAAAGGTAATCTAGCAACCAAAGTATAAAAAATTAAATAAACACCAGCCTGCAAACGCTCAGGTTGATAACCCCAACCCAAAATTAAAAGTAAAGTAGGAACTAATCTAGCCTCAAAAAAAATATAAAAAGAAAGAAGACTTAATCTAGCAAATGAACAATAAAGCATAATTATTAAAATCAAAACCATAAAAACAAAAAAATTAGAATGATATGAACTTAAATAAACTGAACCTCTAGCAGTGATTATTAAAGAACAAATCCCAAAACTAAGTAAAATTAAACTAAAAGAAAAATAATCAATACCAAAATAATATCTAATTATATTCAAATCAGCATATGAATAAACACAAATTATAAATACAAAACCTGACAGAAACATTAAAGAATGAACCAACCAACGACAATTATTTAATAAACAAAGAGGGATCAAAAAATAGTTATAAATAAATACTTTAACATAAAGATAAACCAAAAGAATTAAAAAAATCATTACCATGAGAACGAATTATTGAAACTAAAATAGAAAGACCTAAAGCACCCTCACAAACAGAAAAAACTAAAAAAATAACAGGAAAAAAATAATCATAATCAAACTCAATATGAAAAACAATAACTAACATAAATAAAGAAAGAACAATATTTTCTTTTCTCAAAAGAACCATTAATAAATGTTTACGTTTAGAAGAAAAAACATAAACACCAGCAAAATAAATCAATAAAGAAGTAAAAATAGAGAATATAAACATTAGTTTTAATAGTTTAAAAAAAACGCCGGTCTTGTAAACCGGAAATAAGTCCAGCCCCCACTTTTGAAACTTCAGAGGTGGAAAAGCTTCCATCATCGGTCCCCAAAACCGGTATTTTAAATAAACTAACCCCTGAAATGATCAAAATAATAATTATATCATTATCAAATGTAATAAATATTAATTATATTAAATTAAGACACCCAATATCAATAATGCTTTTTATTATCCTTCAAACCTTCCTAGTTGGATTAATAACAGGAACAATAATAGAAAGATATTGATTATCATATATTTTATTTTTAACATTTCTTGGTGGTATACTAGTATTATTTATTTACATTACAAGAATTGCATCAAATGAAATATTTCAACCTAAATCAATCACTATAATTATTACATTAATAATGTGAGTATTTATCGTATTAATATTAATTATTCTAGATATGTCTATATTTATAGACTTTTTCAAAAACACCGAAACTATAAATATTGATAATTCAATCAATTATCAAGAAATAACAATATCTTTAGAAAAATTATATAATAGACCAACATTCATTATTACAATAATAATAATAATTTATTTATTTTTAACACTACTAGCAGTTGTTAAAATCACCAATATTAATCAGGGACCTATTCGTAAAATAAGTTAATTACTAATGAATAAACCCTTACGATTAAGACATCCTTTAATTAAAATTAATAATAACTCTTTAATTGACTTACCTGCCCCAACAAATATTTCATTTTGATGAAATTTTGGATCCCTATTAGGGTTATGTTTGGTAATTCAAATCGTAACTGGACTATTTTTAGCTATACATTATACATCAAATATTGAAATAGCATTCAGTAGTGTAGTACACATCTGCCGAGACGTAAATAATGGTTAAATTATCCGAACCTTACACGCAAATGGAGCATCTATATTTTTTATTTGTATTTACTTACATGTAGGACGGGGAATTTACTATGGATCTTATATATATATACATACCTGAATAATTGGTACAGTGATTTTATTTTTAGTTATAGCAACTGCATTTATAGGATATGTCTTACCCTGAGGCCAAATATCTTTTTGAGGTGCAACAGTAATTACTAATTTATTATCAGCAATCCCATACTTAGGAACAGATTTAGTCCAATGAGTATGAGGAGGATTCGCTGTTGATAATGCAACATTAAATCGATTCTTCACATTCCATTTTGTATTACCATTTATTATTGCTGCTATAGCAGCAATTCATTTATTTTTTCTTCACCAAACAGGATCTAATAATCCTCTTGGACTAAATGGAGATATTGAAAAAATTCGATTCCATCCATACTTTACCTTTAAGGATTCTATTACATTTGTAATAATAACATCATTATTAATTATACTATGTTTAATTAATCCTTACCTATTAGGAGATCCAGATAACTTTGTACCTGCCAACCCATTAGTAACACCAGTTCACATTCAACCAGAATGATATTTCCTATTTGCATATGCAATTCTACGATCTATCCCTAATAAGTTAGGAGGTGTTATTGCATTATTTTTATCAATTAGAATCTTAATAATTTTACCATTTTATAATAAAACACCATTCCGAGGCATTCAATTTTACCCTATTAATCAAATTTTATTCTGAATTATAGTAGTTGTTGTATGCTTACTAACGTGAATTGGTAAACGACCTGTTGAAGAACCTTATATTATAACAGGTCAAATCTTAACAATTATTTACTTCACATATTTCTTAATTAATGTCCATGTCGCAAACGCATGAGATAAATTAATTAAGGAATAAAGTTAATTAGCTTAGGAAAAGCATATGTTTTGAAAACATAAAATTAGAAGTTTAACTCTTCTATTAACTTTTCTCAAAAAATTTCACTAAAGAAATGAGATAAATAAAATCTTTAAACCAACAAAGAAAATAAAAAAATTCAAAGATAAAGGTAAAAAACTTTTTCAAGCTAAGTACATTAATTTATCATAACGGAACCGTGGTAATGTTCCACGAACCCAAATAAAACCAAAAGATATAATAGCAAGCTTAATAAAAAATATAAAAGAATAAAAATCACCGCCCAAAAAAATTAAAGCCAATAACATTCTTATGAAGACAATTCTAGTATATTCAGCTAAAAAAATTAAAGTAAAACCACCCGCACCATACTCAATATTAAATCCTGAAACTAACTCAGATTCCCCTTCAGCAAAATCAAAAGGAGTACGATTAGTTTCAGCTAAGCAAGAAGCAAAACAAGCTAAAGCTAAAGGAAAAGAAATAATAATAAATCAACAATAAAGCTGATAGTTTATAAAATCAAACATATTAAAACTACCAATTAAAATAATTAAAGACAATAAAATTAAAGCTAAACTAACTTCATAAGAAATTGTTTGAGCAACAGAACGAAGAGAACCTAATAATGAATAATTTGAATTAGAAGATCAACCAGCAATTATAACAGTATAAACACCTAATCTAGTACAACATAAAAAAAATAAAAATCCATAAGAAAAGAACACATATAAGTTAAATAAGGAAAAATTACTCAAACAGCTAAAGAAATCATTAAATTAAAAACAGGGGAAAAATAATAAAGTAGGTAATTAGATATAATAGGAATTGGCTGCTCCTTACAAATTAACTTAATAGCATCTCTAAATGGCTGAGGAATTCCAACAAAACCTACCTTATTTGGACCCTTTCGAATCTGAATATAACCTAAAACCTTACGCTCTAATAAAGTTAAAAAGGCAACACTAATTAAAACACAAATAACCAATAAAAGAAAATTCAAAATAAATATAAATAAATCATAAAGTATCAATACTATTTGTAGAAAAAATCTACATAAATGAATTCTAAATTCAACACATTAATCTGTCAAAATAGTAAATAAATTAATATTAATCAATATAACAAAAAATATTTTAACCATATGGTCCTTTCGTACTAATATGGATTAACAATCTTAGGATAGAAACCGACCTGGCTCACGCCGGTCTGAACTCAGATCATGTAAGAATTTAAAGGTCGAACAGACCTAATCATTGGGCTCCTGCACCCAAAATTTTTCTTAATCCAACATCGAGGTCGCAATCTGCTTTGTCGATATGAGCTCTCAAAAACAATTACGCTGTTATCCCTAAGGTAACTTAATCTTATGATCATAAATTATGGATCAAAATAACAAACATAAATAAATGATATAATAATGAAGAGTTTATCTATTCTTCATGTCACCCCAACAAAACATCATCATTAAATATAGAAAGACAAACAAAAAACTATATAAAAGTAAAATGTCAAGCTCTATAGATTCTCTGATAACGGAGATATACAAACAAATAAATTAAGTAGAGTAAATCGTGTATTATCAATCATGGGGTAGGTTCCTCTGAATGGAATGAGATACCGCCAAATTCTTTGGGTTTAAAGACCTTAACTAATAGTACCCTGGTAAATATAATTAACATTTAAAATAATAGGGTATCTAATCCTAGTTTATTATTTAAATTTCACAGATTCATAAAAAGGGCCACAAATAAATTTTAACATTTCACCTTACAAATTTATATTTCAACCCTAATAATATAAACAACTGTTTTAACCAATAATATTCACTTGTATCAATCGTATAACCACGGCTGCTGGCACGAATTATGCCGATACTAAATCAATTGCTAAATCCAAAATCACTTGATAATTAAATCAAATTACTGCAAAAAGAACATTTAGTCTAACAAAACTTACATATAATACAAAGAAAAAGTGAATAAACAAGCAAGAATAAAACTTTTAAAAATAAAAAATAAGAAAATTTTAAATCTATTAATTCAGGAAAAAATAAAAGATTCAAATATTTAAAGAAAAAAAAGAAAAAACCACAAACATTAACAAAAAAAAAGAAACGCCCCTATGTATGACCACAACAACTTCTCTATTATATATAATTAAAGATTAATATGGAATATGTATAGCAATAAATGTATTATATTCTTTCTTATTTAATCTTTCTTTTCACTAATAAATAAAGAAAGATTAAATAATATAATAAATATATTTTATACAATTATGTAATTTAATATAATATGTTATTAATATGAATTCTTTTTTTATATTAAGTTAACTTTCATATATATTAGTTAAATAATGTAATTATAGATAATTTAGATAATTATATTATTATAATTAATATAATTATTTATATTAATTATAATATTTTATATTTAAATTAATAATTTTATTTATTATATCCAATTATAATAATATTAAATTTTAAATTACATATTATTATATATATTATATTATAATAACCTATTTTAAGCTAAAAACATAAGTAGCTATAATCCTAGGTAAATAATTGCATTAAAATAATCAATTGATAATGGTAAGATGAACTTATAATTCTTTAATTTCAATTAAATGTAATATATTAATATAAATTATTTATTATATATATATATAAAAAAAATAAAATGAGCAGGATAAATTAATCCTAATTAAACAAAATAATACATAAAAGAATTTCAAAAAAAAACTTTCGATTTATATATTAAATAAATGAAGTGCCTGATTAAAGGGTTACCTTGATAGGGTAAATAAAGTAAATAAAATTACCTTCATTAAAATTACATAAGATAGAATTAAACTACCTCCTTTAGTATCAAAAACTAACGTGCATCATACACCTTAATGTAAAAAGGTAAGCTAAACAAGCTAATGGGTTCATACCCCATTTATAGAGGTATCAATCCTCTCCTTTTTAATGACCAACAACTCTACAAAACTTCTCTTCCTATCAACATTAATGATAGGAACGATCCTGTCCATTTCATCAAATTCCTGATTTGGGGTTTGAATAGGACTTGAGATCAACTTACTTTCATTTATTCCGCTCCTAACAAGAAATAAAAATATAATAATAAATGAATCATCAATTAAATATTTTATTGTCCAAGCAATAGCATCGACAATATTATTATTTTCAATTTTGCTGATTCAAATAAAATATCCCATGGGATGGGAAACAGAATTTATCCCATCAATAATAATTAGATCTAGACTATTATTAAAGATTGGAGCTGCACCTTTCCATTTCTGATTTCCAGAAGTTATAGGAGCATCAAGATGAAATAATTGTTTAACATTAATAACATGACAAAAAATCGCCCCAATAATGGTCTTATCTTATTGTATTCAATTAAGAACTTTTATTTGAACAATTATTATCTTAAGAATTATTATTGGGGCAATAGGAGGTTTAAATCAAACATCCTTACGACAACTTTTAGCATATTCATCAATCAGACATCTAGGTTGAATAATTAGATCATTAACAGTCAGAGAAAACATCTGAGAACTATACTTCATTATTTACTCACTATTAAGATTAATTATAGTTTTATTATTTAAGCAAATAAATTTATTTTTCATAAATCAAATTTATTCAGCCAGAAATATAAAAACCGAAATTAAATTCATAATATTCTTATCTTTATTATCTTTAGGTGGACTACCACCATTCCTTGGATTCTTACCAAAATGAATTGTAATACAATCATTAATAGAAGACAATATAACAACTATTATAACTATTATAGTTGTATTAACTACAATTACACTCTACTACTATATACGTATTAGATTCTCAGCTCTAATTATATCATACACAGAAAATTCGTGATCTATAAAGATAAAGTCCCAAAAATCAAGAATCATTCTTCCTATAACAGTAATAATTTCAACAATAGGATTGATTTCAACATCAACCTTAATTTCATTATACTAAGGACTTAAGTTAATCAAACTAATAACTTTCAAAGTTATAATTAAAAGAATAATCTTTTAGGCCTTAGTAAAATTTTACACCTCTAGAATTGCAGTCTCGAATCATAATTGAATATAAGACCTAAATATGATAAGAGAGAAAACATCTCATAAGTAGATTTACAGTCTACCACCTAAAATTCATCCATCTTACCGCAAAAATGATTATTCTCAACAAACCATAAGGACATTGGTACTTTATACTTCATATTTGGAGCATGAGCAGGAATAGTAGGAACATCAATAAGAATACTTATTCGTGCTGAACTTGGCCAACCCGGATCTCTAATTGGGGATGACCAGATTTATAATGTTATTATTACAGCTCACGCATTCGTAATAATTTTCTTTATAGTAATACCTATTATAATTGGTGGATTTGGTAATTGACTTGTTCCACTAATAATTGGTGCACCAGATATAGCATTTCCACGAATAAATAACATAAGTTTTTGATTACTACCACCTTCACTAACCCTTCTTCTTACATCTTCTATAGTAGATAATGGTGCTGGTACAGGATGAACAGTTTACCCTCCTCTAGCAGGAGCTATTGCACACGGGGGTGCATCTGTAGATCTAGCTATTTTTTCACTGCACTTAGCAGGTGTATCATCTATTCTTGGTGCAGTGAATTTCATTACAACAGCAATTAATATACGATCAGAAAGTATAACTTTAGATCAAACACCTTTATTTGTATGATCTGTAGCTATTACAGCATTACTTCTCCTTCTTTCACTTCCAGTTTTAGCAGGAGCTATTACTATATTATTAACAGATCGAAATTTAAATACATCATTCTTTGACCCTGCAGGAGGGGGTGACCCAATTCTATATCAACATCTATTTTGATTCTTTGGACACCCAGAAGTTTATATTTTAATTCTACCGGGGTTCGGAATTATTTCACATATTGTATGTCAAGAAAGAGGAAAAATTGAATCATTTGGAACATTAGGTATAATTTATGCTATACTATCAATTGGACTAATAGGATTTATTGTATGAGCACATCATATATTTACAGTAGGAATGGATGTTGACACACGAGCATATTTTACATCAGCAACAATAATTATTGCTGTACCTACAGGAATTAAGGTATTTAGATGATTAGCTACATTATATGGAACTAAATTCAAGTTCAATCCACCATTATTATGAGCTCTAGGATTTATTTTCCTATTTACAATTGGTGGATTAACAGGATTAGTATTAGCAAATTCATCACTTGATATTGTATTACATGATACATATTATGTAGTAGCCCACTTTCATTATGTATTATCTATAGGAGCAGTATTTGCAATTATAGGAGGTGTCATTCAATGATATCCACTATTTACAGGATTAACTATAAATAATACATGATTAAAAATCCAATTTACAATTATATTCATTGGAGTAAATTTAACATTCTTTCCTCAACACTTCCTAGGATTAGCAGGAATACCTCGACGATACTCTGACTACCCAGACGCATATACATCATGAAACGTAGTATCAAGAATTGGGTCTACAATTTCTATTGTAGGAATCATTATATTCATTGTAATTATATGAGAAAGAATGATTACAAACCGAGCAATTATATTTAGAGCTAACATAAGAAGATCAACAGAATGACTACAAAATAACCCTCCTGCAGAACATAGTTACTCAGAATTACCATTAATCTCTAGATTCTAATATGGCAGATTAGTGCAGTAGATTTAAGCTCTACAAATAAAGGTTTGACCTTTTATTAGAAAATATTTATTAATGGCAACATGATCAAATTTATCTCTTCAAGATGGAGCTTCACCATTAATGGAGCAATTATCATTCTTTCATGATCATACTATGGTCATATTATTATTAATTACAGAAATTGTAGGTTATGCCCTAAATTATATATTATTTATTGCCTATACTAACCGTAATATACTTCATGGACATTTAATTGAAACAATCTGAACAGCTTTACCAGCAATTACATTAATTTTTATTGCCCTTCCATCATTACGACTATTATATTTACTTGATGATTCAGTAGATGCAATAATTACAATTAAAACCATTGGACGACAATGATATTGAAGATATGAATATTCAGACTTCATAGACGTAGAATTTGACACTTATATAACACCAGAACAAGACCTAGAAAATGATGGATTCCGACTACTAGATGTAGATAACCGAACAATTCTACCAATAAATACAGAAGTACGAGTATTAACAAGAGCATCAGATGTTCTACACTCATGAGCAGTTCCTGCATTAGGGGTTAAAATTGATGCAACGCCAGGTCGGTTAAATCAAGGAACATTCACAATAAATCGACCTGGATTATTCTTTGGACAATGCTCAGAAATCTGTGGAGCAAACCACAGATTTATACCAATTGTAATTGAAAGAACTTCAGTAAATTTATTTATTAAGTGATTATCTAAGATAATTTAAGGAGTTAGTTAAAATAAATAACATTAGAGTGTCAATCTAAAGTAACGAAAAAAAATTAGTACACCTTGAAATTCATCAGATGACTGAAAGTAAGTAATGGTCTCTTAAACCAAATAATAGTAAATTAACGACTACTTCTGATGGGGAAATTATATCCAAATCCCTCAAATATCCCCTCTTATATGATTCTCACTATTTATTATATCTTCAGCTACATTAATCTTGTTTAATCAAATAAACTTCTTCTCATTTAAACCTAACCTTATTAAAAGAGCAGAAAAAGGAACAATTGAAATAAAAAACTTAAATTGATAATTATAACAAATCTATTCTCAACATTTGACCCATCAACTAACATCTTTAATTTATCATTAAATTGAACTAGAACATTTCTAGGACTATTATTAATCCCATCACTATTTTGACTTACACCATCACGAATTAACATTATCTGAAATAAACTAAATTTAACCTTACATAATGAATTTAAAACACTTCTTGGACCTTGGTTTAAAGATTTTATTTATCTCATTTGTTTAGTGAAATTTTTTGAGAAAAGTTAATAGAAGAGTTAAACTTCTAATTTTATGTTTTCAAAACATATGCTTTTCCTAAGCTAATTAACTTTATTCCTTAATTAATTTATCTCATGCGTTTGCGACATGGACATTAATTAAGAAATATGTGAAGTAAATAATTGTTAAGATTTGACCTGTTATAATATAAGGTTCTTCAACAGGTCGTTTACCAATTCACGTTAGTAAGCATACAACAACTACTATAATTCAGAATAAAATTTGATTAATAGGGTAAAGTTGAATGCCTCGGAATGGTGTTTTATTATAAAATGGTAAAATTATTAAGATTCTAATTGATAAAAATAATGCAATAACACCTCCTAACTTATTAGGGATAGATCGTAGAATTGCATATGCAAATAGGAAATATCATTCTGGTTGAATGTGAACTGGTGTTACTAATGGGTTGGCAGGTACAAAGTTATCTGGATCTCCTAATAGGTAAGGATTAACTAAACATAGTATAATTAATAATGATGTTATTATTACAAATGTAATAGAATCCTTAAAGGTAAAGTATGGATGGAATGGAGTTTTTTCAATATCTCCATTTAGTCCAAGAGGATTATTAGATCCTGTTTGGTGAAGAAAAAATAAATGAATTGCTGCTATAGCAGCAATAATAAATGGTAATACAAAATGGAATGTGAAGAATCGATTTAATGTTGCATAATCAACAGCGAATCCTCCTCATACTCATTGGACTAAATCTGTTCCTAAGTATGGGATTGCTGATAATAAATTAGTAATTACTGTTGCACCTCAAAAAGATATTTGGCCTCAGGGTAAGACATATCCTATAAATGCAGTTGCTATAACTAAAAATAAAATCACTGTACCAATTATTCAGGTATGTATATATATATAAGATCCATAGTAAATTCCCCGTCCTACATGTAAGTAAATACAAATAAAAAATATTGATGCTCCATTTGCGTGTAAGGTTCGGATAATTCAACCATTATTTACGTCTCGGCAGATGTGTACTACACTACTGAATGCTATTTCAATATTTGATGTATAATGTATAGCTAAAAATAGTCCAGTTACGATTTGAATTACCAAACATAACCCTAATAGGGATCCAAAATTTCATCAAAATGAAATATTTGTTGGGGCAGGTAAGTCAATTAAAGAGTTATTAATAATTTTAATTAAAGGATGTCTTAATCGTAAGGGTTTATTCATTAGTAATTATCTTATTTTACGAATAGGTCCCTGATTAATATTGGTGATTTTAACAACTGCTAGTAGTGCTAAAAATAAATAAATTATTATTATTATTGTAATAATGAATGTTGGTCTATTATATAATTTTTCTAAAGATATTGTTATTTCTTGATAATTGATTGAATTATCAATATTTATAGTTTTGGTGTTTTTGAAAAAGTCTATAAATATAGATATATCTAGAATAATTAATATTAATATGATAAATACTCACATTATTAATGTAATAATTATAGTGATTGATTTAGGCTGAAATATTTCGTTTGATGCAATTCTTGTAATGTAAATAAATAATACTAGTATACCACCAAGAAATGTTAAAAATAAAATATATGATAATCAATATCTTTCTATTATTGTTCCTGTTATTAATCCAACTAGGAAGGTTTGAAGGATAATAAAAAGCATTATTGATATTGGGTGTCTTAATTTAATCTATAATTATATTATTTAACTAATATATATGAAAGTTAACTTAATATAAAAAAAAGAATTCATATTAATAACATATTATATTAAATTACATAATTGTATAAAATATATTTATTATATTATTTAATCTTTCTTTATTTTTTAGTGAAAAGAAAGATTAAATAAGAAAGAATATAATACATTTATTGCTATACATGTTCCATATTAATCTTTAATTATATATAATAGAGAAGTTGTTGTGGTCATACATAGGGGCGTTTCTTTTTTTTGTTAATGTTTGTGGTTTTTTTCTTTTTTTTTCTTTAAATTTTTGAATCTTTTATTTTTTCCTGAATTAATAGATTTAAAATTTTCTTATTTTTTATTTTTAAAAGTTTTATTCTTGCTTGTTTATTCACTTTTTCTTTGTATTATATGTAAGTTTTGTTAGACTAAATGTTCTTTTTGCAGTAATTTGATTTAATTATCAAGTGATTTTGGATTTAGCAATTGATTTAGTATCGGCATAATTCGTGCCAGCAGCCGCGGTTATACGATTGATACAAGTGAATATTATTGGTTAAAACAGTTGTTTATATTATTAGGGTTGAAATATAAATTTGTAAGGTGAAATGTTAAAATTTATTTGTGGCCCTTTTTATGAATCTGTGAAATTTAAATAATAAACTAGGATTAGATACCCTATTATTTTAAATGTTAATTATATTTACCAGGGTACTATTAGTTAAGGTCTTTAAACCCAAAGAATTTGGCGGTATCTCATTCCATTCAGAGGAACCTACCCCATGATTGATAATACACGATTTACTCTACTTAATTTATTTGTTTGTATATCTCCGTTATCAGAGAATCTTTTTAGAGTTATAATTCTCAAGATTTATAATTATAAAATATTTCAGGTCAAGGTGCAGCTTATAGTTAAGAGGAGGTGGGTTACAACAGATTTTTGTTTATAACGGATTTGATAGTGAAATACTGTTAATGAAGGTGGATTTGATAGTAATTTAATTTATTTAATTTAACTGATATTGGCTCTGAGATGTGTACACATCGCCCGTCGCTCTCATTATTGATTATTCTATTTTATTTTAAAGTAGCTTCAATTTAGATGAGATAAGTCGTAACATAGTAGATGTACTGGAAAGTGTATCTAGGAAGAGTTTCAAGATATAACTTATTAGTAAAGTGTTTCATTTACACTGAAAATTTTTCTGTGCAAATCAGGATATGTTGATTATTTATTTTATTATATTTATTTTTTGTTTATTTAATTATTTAATATAAATAATTTTATTGTATTTTTGTCTTAGTATATTTTATAGAATTGATTTTTTTAATTATAGTTTATTGGTAATGTAAGTGTTTTATGAAATATTATTTTAAATTTTTTTAAGTAGATTTTATTTATTGTACCTTTTGTATCAGGGTTTATCAAAATTTTAGTATTTATTTTACTTGTCTCGATTTGGGTTGATTTATAAATAATTTATAGTTAATGTATCATAATTATTATTAAATTATTTATAGAAATGAGATGTTAATCGTTTCCCAAGATATCTAGTTTCTTAAGAAAAAATTTAATTTTTTAAAGTTATTTGTTTTTATTTAATTTTTTAAGTAAAAATATTAACTTATTTATTCTTTAAGGGATAAGCTTTGAAGTTAATAACCTATAATTTATTTTATAGAAATATAATAGTAAGCTTTAAACCAGCTATCTTTAAGATTAAGTTTTAGTTCATTATTTTTTATTTTGATTTTATAAATATTTTAGGTTTTTTATTAAGATTATTAATTTAATTTTAAAATTTTTGTAATAATGATAGAATTAGTATATTTATTTGTATGAAATTTTTACCTTGTGAACTTATTATAAGGAACTAGGCATAATTGATTTCCGCCTGTTTATCAAAAACATGTCCTCTTGTTTATATTTTGAGGTCTGGCCTGCTCACTGTGCGTATTTTTAAAGAGCCGCAGTATTTTGACCGTGCAAAGGTAGCATAATCATTAGTCTCTTAATTAGTGGCTGGAATGAATGGCTTGACGAGAAATCAATTGTCTCTTAATAAATTTTTGAATTTAACTTTTGAGTCAAAAGGCTTAAATTCTTCTTTAGGACGAGAAGACCCTATAGAGCTTGACATTTTACTTTTATATAGTTTTTTGTTTGTCTTTCTATATTTAATGATGATGTTTTGTTGGGGTGACATGAAGAATAGATAAACTCTTCATTATTATATCATTTATTTATGTTTGTTATTTTGATCCATAATTTATGATCATAAGATTAAGTTACCTTAGGGATAACAGTGTAATTGTTTTTGAGAGCTCATATCGACAAAGCAGATTGCGACCTCGATGTTGGATTAAGAAAAATTTTGGGTGCAGGAGCCCAATGATTAGGTCTGTTCGACCTTTAAATTCTTACATGATCTGAGTTCAGACCGGCGTGAGCCAGGTCGGTTTCTATCCTAAGATTGTTAATCCATATTAGTACGAAAGGACCATATGGTTAAAATATTTTTTGTTATATTGATTAATATTAATTTATTTACTATTTTGACAGATTAATGTGTTGAATTTAGAATTCATTTATGTAGATTTTTTCTACAAATAGTATTGATACTTTATGATTTATTTATATTTATTTTGAATTTTCTTTTATTGGTTATTTGTGTTTTAATTAGTGTTGCCTTTTTAACTTTATTAGAGCGTAAGGTTTTAGGTTATATTCAGATTCGAAAGGGTCCAAATAAGGTAGGTTTTGTTGGAATTCCTCAGCCATTTAGAGATGCTATTAAGTTAATTTGTAAGGAGCAGCCAATTCCTATTATATCTAATTACCTACTTTATTATTTTTCCCCTGTTTTTAATTTAATGATTTCTTTAGCCGTTTGAGTAATTTTTCCTTATTTAACTTATATGTGTTCTTTTTCTTATGGATTTTTATTTTTTTTATGTTGTACTAGATTAGGTGTTTATACTGTTATAATTGATGGTTGATCTTCTAATTCAAATTATTCATTATTAGGTTCTCTTCGTTCTGTTGCTCAAACAATTTCTTATGAAGTTAGTTTAGCTTTAATTTTATTGTCTTTAATTATTTTAATTGGTAGTTTTAATATGTTTGATTTTATAAACTATCAGCTTTATTGTTGATTTATTATTATTTCTTTTCCTTTAGCTTTAGCTTGTTTTGCTTCTTGCTTAGCTGAAACTAATCGTACTCCTTTTGATTTTGCTGAAGGGGAATCTGAGTTAGTTTCAGGATTTAATATTGAGTATGGTGCGGGTGGTTTTACTTTAATTTTTTTAGCTGAATATACTAGAATTGTCTTCATAAGAATGTTATTGGCTTTAATTTTTTTGGGCGGTGATTTTTATTCTTTTATATTTTTTATTAAGCTTGCTATTATATCTTTTGGTTTTATTTGGGTTCGTGGAACATTACCACGGTTCCGTTATGATAAATTAATGTACTTAGCTTGAAAAAGTTTTTTACCTTTATCTTTGAATTTTTTTATTTTCTTTGTTGGTTTAAAGATTTTATTTATCTCATTTGTTTAGTGAAATTTTTTGAGAAAAGTTAATAGAAGAGTTAAACTTCTAATTTTATGTTTTCAAAACATATGCTTTTCCTAAGCTAATTAACTTTATTCCTTAATTAATTTATCTCATGCGTTTGTGACATGGACATTAATTAAGAAATATGTGAAGTAAATAATTGTTAAGATTTGACCTGTTATAATATAAGGTTCTTCAACAGGTCGTTTAGCAATTCACGTTAGTAAGCATACAACAACTACTATAATTCAGAATAAAATTTGATTAATAGGGTAAAATTGAATGCCTTGGAATGGTGTTTTATTATAAAATGGTAAAATTATTAAGATTCTAATTGATAAAAATAATGCAATAACACCTCCTAACTTATTAGGGATAGATCGTAGAATTGCATATGCAAATAGGAAATATCATTCTGGTTGAATGTGAACTGGTGTTTTAATGGGTTGGCAGGTACAAAGTTATCTGGATCTCCTAATAGGTAAGGATTAACTAAACATAGTATAATTAATAATGATGTTATTATTACAAATGTAATAGAATCCTTAAAGGTAAAGTATGGATGGAATGGTATTTTTTCAATATCTCCATTTAGTCCAAGAGGATTATTAGATCCTGTTTGGTGAAGAAAAAATAAATGAATTGCTGCTATAGCAGCAATAATAAATGGTAATACAAAATGGAATGTGAAGAATCGATTTAATGTTGCATTATCAACAGCGAATCCTCCTCATACTCATTGGACTAAATCTGTTCCTAAGTATGGGATTGCTGATAATAAATTAGTAATTACTGTTGCACCTCAAAAAGATATTTGGCCTCAGGGTAAGACATATCCTATAAATGCAGTTGCTATAACTAAAAATAAAATCACTGTACCAATTATTCAGGTATGTATATATATATAAGATCCATAGTAAATTCCCCGTCCTACATGTAAGTAAATACAAATAAAAAATATTGATGCTCCATTTGCGTGTAAGGTTCGGATAATTCAACCATTATTTACGTCTCGGCAGATGTGTACTACACTACTGAATGCTATTTCAATATTTGATGTATAATGTATAGCTAAAAATAGTCCAGTTACGATTTGAATTACCAAACATAACCCTAATAGGGATCCAAAATTTCATCAAAATGAAATATTTGTTGGGGCAGGTAAGTCAATTAAAGAGTTATTAATAATTTTAATTAAAGGATGTCTTAATCGTAAGGGTTTATTCATTAGTAATTATCTTATTTTACGAATAGGTCCCTGATTAATATTGGTGATTTTAACAACTGCTAGTAGTGCTAAAAATAAATAAATTATTATTTCTATTGTAATAATGAATGTTGGTCTATTATATAATTTTTCTAAAGATATTGTTATTTCTTGATAATTGATTGAATTATCAATATTTATAGTTTTGGTGTTTTTGAAAAAGTCTATAAATATAGATATATCTAGAATAATTAATATTAATATGATAAATACTCACATTATTAATGTAATAATTATAGTGATTGATTTAGGCTGAAATATTTCGTTTGATGCAATTCTTGTAATGTAAATAAATAATACTAGTATACCACCAAGAAATGTTAAAAATAAAATATATGATAATCAATATCTTTCTATTATTGTTCCTGTTATTAATCCAACTAGGAAGGTTTGAAGGATAATAAAAAGCATTATTGATATTGGGTGTCTTAATTTAATCTATAATTATATTATTTAACTAATATATATGAAAGTTAACTTAATATAAAAAAAAGAATTCATATTAATAACATATTATATTAAATTACATAATTGTATAAAATATATTTATTATATTATTTAATCTTTCTTTATTTTTTAGTGAAAAGAAAGATTAAATAAGAAAGAATATAATACATTTATTGCTATACATGTTCCATATTAATCTTTAATTATATATAATAGAGAAGTTGTTGTGGTCATACATAGGGGCGTTTCTTTTTTTTTGTTAATGTTTGTGGTTTTTTCTTTTTTTTTCTTTAAATTTTTGAATCTTTTATTTTTTCCTGAATTAATAGATTTAAAATTTTCTTATTTTTTATTTTTAAAAGTTTTATTCTTGCTTGTTTATTCACTTTTTCTTTGTATTATATGTAAGTTTTGTTAGACTAAATGTTCTTTTTGCAGTAATTTGATTTAATTATCAAGTGATTTTGGATTTAGCAATTGATTTAGTATCGGCATAATTCGTGCCAGCAGCCGCGGTTATACGATTGATACAAGTGAATATTATTGGTTAAAACAGTTGTTTATATTATTAGGGTTGAAATATAAATTTGTAAGGTGAAATGTTAAAATTTATTTGTGGCCCTTTTTATGAATCTGTGAAATTTAAATAATAAACTAGGATTAGATACCCTATTATTTTAAATGTTAATTATATTTACCAGGGTACTATTAGTTAAGGTCTTTAAACCCAAAGAATTTGGCGGTATCTCATTCCATTCAGAGGAACCTACCCCATGATTGATAATACACGATTTACTCTACTTAATTTATTTGTTTGTATATCTCCGTTATCAGAGAATCTTTTTAGAGTTATAATTCTCAAGATTTATAATTATAAAATATTTCAGGTCAAGGTGCAGCTTATAGTTAAGAGGAGGTGGGTTACAACAGATTTTTGTTTATAACGGATTTGATAGTGAAATACTGTTAATGAAGGTGGATTTGATAGTAATTTAATTTATTTAATTTAACTGATATTGGCTCTGAGATGTGTACACATCGCCCGTCGCTCTCATTATTGATTATTCTATTTTATTTTAAAGTAGCTTCAATTTAGATGAGATAAGTCGTAACATAGTAGATGTACTGGAAAGTGTATCTAGGAAGAGTTTCAAGATATAACTTATTAGTAAAGTGTTTCATTTACACTGAAAATTTTTCTGTGCAAATCAGGATATCTTGATTATTTATTTTATTATATTTATTTTTTGTTTATTTAATTATTTAATATAAATAATTTTATTGTATTTTTGTCTTAGTATATTTTATAGAATTGATTTTTTAAATTATAGTTTATTGGTAATGTAAGTGTTTTATGAAATATTATTTTAAATTTTTTTAAGTAGATTTTATTTATTGTACCTTTTGTATCAGGGTTTATCAAAATTTTAGTATTTATTTTACTTGTCTCGATTTGGGTTGATTTATAAATAATTTATAGTTAATGTATCATAATTATTATTAAATTATTTATAGAAATGAGATGTTAATCGTTTCCCAAGATATCTAGTTTCTTAAGAAAAAATTTAATTTTTTAAAGTTATTTGCTTTTATTTAATTTTTTAAGTAAAAATATTAACTTATTTATTCTTTAAGGGATAAGCTTTGAAGTTAATAACCTATAATTTATTTTATAGAAATATAATAGTAAGCTTTAAACCAGCTATCTTTAAGATTACGTTTTAGTTCATTATTTTTTATTTTGATTTTATAAATTTTTTAGGTTTTTTATTAAGATTATTAATTTAATTTTAAAATTTTTGTAATAATGATAGAATTAGTATATTTATTTGTATGAAATTTTTACCTTGTGAACTAATTATAAGGAACTAGGCAAAATTGATTTCCGCCTGTTTATCAAAAACATGTCCTCTTGTTTATATTTTGAGGTCTGGCCTGCTCACTGAGCGTATTTTTAAAGAGCCGCGGTATTTTGACCGTGCAAAGGTAGCATAATCATTAGTCTCTTAATTAGTGGCTGGAATGAATGGCTTGACGAGAAATCAACTGTCTCTTAATAAATTTTTGAATTTAACTTTTGAGTCAAAAGGCTTAAATTCTTCTTTAGGACGAGAAGACCCTATAGAGCTTGACATTTTACTTTTATATAGTTTTTTGTTTGTCTTTCTATATTTAATGATGATGTTTTGTTGGGGTGACATGAAGAATAGATAAACTCTTCATTATTATATCATTTATTTATGTTTGTTATTTTGATCCATAATTTATGATCATAAGATTAAGTTACCTTAGGGATAACAGCGTAATTGTTTTTGAGAGCTCATATCGACAAAGCAGATTGCGACCTCGATGTTGGATTAAGAAAAATTTTGGGTGCAGGAGCCCAATGATTAGGTCTGTTCGACCTTTAAATTCTTACATGATCTGAGTTCAGACCGGCGTGAGCCAGGTCGGTTTCTATCCTAAGATTGTTAATCCATATTAGTACGAAAGGACCATATGGTTAAAATATTTTTTGTTATATTGATTAATATTAATTTATTTACTATTTTGACAGATTAATGTGTTGAATTTAGAATTCATTTATGTAGATTTTTTCTACAAATAGTATTGATACTTTATGATTTATTTATATTTATTTTGAATTTTCTTTTATTGGTTATTTGTGTTTTAATTAGTGTTGCCTTTTTAACTTTATTAGAGCGTAAGGTTTTAGGTTATATTCAGATTCGAAAGGGTCCAAATAAGGTAGGTTTTGTTGGAATTCCTCAGCCATTTAGAGATGCTATTAAGTTAATTTGTAAGGAGCAGCCAATTCCTATTATATCTAATTACCTACTTTATTATTTTTCCCCTGTTTTTAATTTAATGATTTCTTTAGCCGTTTGAGTAATTTTTCCTTATTTAACTTATATGTGTTCTTTTTCTTATGGATTTTTATTTTTTTTATGTTGTACTAGATTAGGTGTTTATACTGTTATAATTGCTGGTTGATCTTCTAATTCAAATTATTCAATATTAGGTTCTCTTCGTTCTGTTGCTCAAACAATTTCTTATGAAGTTAGTTTAGCTTTAATTTTATTGTCTTTAATTATTTTAATTGGTAGTTTTAATATGTTTGATTTTATAAACTATCAGCTTTATTGTTGATTTATTATTATTTCTTTTCCTTTAGCTTTAGCTTGTTTTGCTTCTTGCTTAGCTGAAACTAATCGTACTCCTTTTGATTTTGCTGAAAGGGAATCTGAGTTAGTTTCAGGATTTAATATTGAGTATGGTGCGGGTGGTTTTACTTTAATTTTTTTAGCTGAATATACTAGAATTGTCTTCATAAGAATGTTATTGGCTTTAATTTTTTTGGGCGGTGATTTTTATTCTTTTATATTTTTTATTAAGCTTGCTATTATATCTTTTGGTTTTATTTGGGTTCGTGGAACATTACCACGGTTCCGTTATGATAAATTAATGTACTTAGCTTGAGAAAGTTTTTTACCTTTATCTTTGAATTTTTTTATTTTCTTTGTTGGTTTAAAGATTTTATTTATCTCATTTGTTTAGTGAAATTTTTTGAGAAAAGTTAATAGAAGAGTTAAACTTCTAATTTTATGTTTTCAAAACATATGCTTTTCCTAAGCTAATTAACTTTATTCCTTAATTAATTTATCTCATGCGTTTGCGACATGGACATTAATTAAGAAATATGTGAAGTAAATAATTGTTAAGATTTGACCTGTTATAATATAAGGTTCTTCAACAGGTCGTTTACCAATTCACGTTAGTAAGCATACAACAACTACTATAATTCAGAATAAAATTTGATTAATAGGGTAAAATTGAATGCCTCAGAATGGTGTTTTATTATAAAATGGTAAAATTATTAAGATTCTAATTGATAAAAATAATGCAATAACACCTCCTAACTTATTAGGGATAGATCGTAGAATTGCATATGCAAATAGAAAATATCATTCTGGTTGCATGTGAACTGGTGTTACTAATGGGTTGGCAGGTACAAAGTTATCTGGATCTCCTAATAGGTAAGGATTAATTAAACATTGTATAATTAATAATGATGTTATTATTACAAATGTAATAGAATCCTTAAAGGTAAAGTATGGATGGAATGGAATTTTTTCAATATCTCCATTTAGTCCAAGAGGATTATTAGATCCTGTTTGGTGAAGAAAAAATAAATGAATTGCTGCTATAGCAGCAATAATAAATGGTAATACAAAATGGAATGTGAAGAATCGATTTAATGTTGCATTATCAACAGCGAATCCTCCTCATACTCATTGGACTAAATCTGTTCCTAAGTATGGGATTGCTGATAATAAATTAGTAATTACTGTTGCACCTCAAAAAGATATTTGGCCTCAGGGTAAGACATATCCTATAAATGCAGTTGCTATAACTAAAAATAAAATCACTGTACCAATTATTCAGGTATGTATATATATATATAAGATCCATAGTAAATTCCCCGTCCTACATGTAAGTAAATACAAATAAAAAATATAGATGCTCCATTTGCGTGTAAGGTTCGGATAATTCAACCATTATTTACGTCTCGGCAGATGTGTACTACACTACTGAATGCTATTTCAATATTTGATGTATAATGTATAGCTAAAAATAGTCCAGTTACGATTTGAATTACCAAACATAACCCTAATAGGGATCAAAAATTTCATCAAAATGAAATATTTGTTGGGGCAGGTAAGTCAATTAAAGAGTTATTAATAATTTTAATTAAAGGATGTCTTAATCGTAAGGGTTTATTCATTAGTAATTATCTTATTTTACGAATAGGTCCCTGATTAATATTGGTGATTTTAACAACTGCTAGTAGTGCTAAAAATAAATAAATTATTATTATTATTGTAATAATGAATGTTGGTCTATTATATAATTTTTCTAAAGATATTGTTATTTCTTGATAATTGATTGAATTATCAATATTTATAGTTTCGGTGTTTTTGAAAAAGTCTATAAATATAGATATATCTAGAATAATTAATATTAATATGATAAATACTCACATTATTAATGTAATAATTATAGTGATTGATTTAGGCTGAAATATTTCGTTTGATGCAATTCTTGTAATGTAAATAAATAATACTAGTATACCACCAAGAAATGTTAAAAATAAAATATATGATAATCAATATCTTTCTATTATTGTTCCTGTTATTAATCCAACTAGGAAGGTTTGAAGGATAATAAAAAGCATTATTGATATTGGGTGTCTTAATTTAATAAAATTAATATTTATTACATTTGATAATGATATAATTATTATTTTGATCATTTCAGGGGTTAGTTTATTTAAAATACCTGTTTTGGGGACCGATGATGGAAGCTTTTCCACCTCTGAAGTTTTAAAAGTGGGGGCTGGACTTATTTCCGGTTTACAAGACCGGTGTTTTTTTTAAACTATTAAAACTAATGTTTATATTCTCTATTTTTACTTCTTTATTGATTTATTTTGCTGGTGTTTATGTTTTTTCTTCTAAACGTAAACATTTATTAATGGTTCTATATAGAATATATTGTTCTTTCTTTATTTATGTTAGTTATTGTTTTTCTTATTGAGTTTGATTATGATTATTTTTTTCCTGTTATTTTTTTAGTTTTTTCTGTTTGTGAGGGTGCTTTAGGTCTTTCTATTTTAGTTTCAATAATTCGTTCTCATGGTAATGATTTTTTTAATTCTTTTGGTTTATCTTAATGTTAAAGTATTTATTTATAACTATTTTTTTGATCCCTCTTTGTTTATTAAATAATTGTTGATGGTTCATTCTTTAATGTTTCTGTCAGGTTTTGTTTTTATAATTTGTGTTTATTCATATGCTGATGTGAATATAATTAGATATTATTTTGGTATTGATTATTTTTCTTTTAGTTTAATTTTACTTAGTTTTTGGATTTGTTCTTTAATAATCACTGCTAGAGGTTCAGTTTATTTAAGTTCATATCATTCTAATTTTTTTGTTTTTATGGTTTTGATTTTAATAATTATGCTTTATTGTTCATTTGCTAGATTAAGTCTTCTTTCTTTTTATATTTTTTTTGAGGCTAGATTAGTTCCTACTTTACTTTTAATTTTGGGTTGGGGTTATCAACCTGAGCGTTTGCAGGCTGGTGTTTATTTAATTTTTTATACTTTGGTTGCTAGATTACCTTTATTATTAGTTTTATTTAAGGTTTATGATTTTTCTAATACTTTATATTTTCCTTTATTGGTTGATTTTGGTTCTTATTATTTTATGTTTTATGTATTTATAATTTTGGCTTTTTTAGTTAAGATACCTATGTTTTTGGTTCATTTAGGACTTCCTAAGGCTCATGTAGAGGCCCCTATTTCAGGTAGAATAATTCTTGCTGGTGTTTTATTAAAGTTAGGTGGTTATGGTATTTTTCGTGTTATAAAGGTTATTTCTTATTTGGGTTTAAAGTTTAATTATTTTTGATTGTCTTTAGGTTTATCTGGGGGTGTTATTGTAAGATTTATTTGTTTTCGTCAGGTTGATTTAAAGTCTTTAATTGCATATTCTTCTGTTGCTAATAAAAGAATGGTTATTGGTGGATTGATGACTATGAATTGATGAGGTTGTGTAGGTTCTCTTTCTCTAATGGTTGGTCATGGTTTATGTTCTTCTGGTTTATTTTGTTTATCTAATATTATTTATGAACGTTTAGGTAGACGAAGATTATTAATTAACAAGGGTATAATTAATTTGATGCCAAGAATGGCTTTATGATGATTTCTTTTAAGATCATCAAATATGGCTGCTCCTCCTTCTTTAAATTTGGTAGGTGAAATTAGATTATTAAATAGAATTATATCTTGATCTTCTTTTAGATTCTTTGCTTTGATTTTTTTATCTTTTTTTAGAGCTGTTTATACTTTGTATATATATTCTTATTCTCAGCATGGGAATTATTATTCTGGTGTTTATACTTGTTCTCTTGGTTATTTTCGTGAATATCATCTTTTACTTTTACATTGATTGCCTTTAAATATTCTCTGTTTAAAGGGTGAATATTTCTTTGTTTAGTTTGCTTAAGTATTTTAATTAAAAATATTGTTTTGTGGAATCAATGATATGAAGTTTTTCATCTTAGGCCGTGAATTTATTTTCTATTTGTTCTTTGAGTTTTTTTTCTTTGTTTATTTCGAGAACTATAATTTTTATTTTAGGTATTTATTATTTAATAATTGATTATAGAGTTTTTGTTGAGTGAGAGCTTTTCAATTTAAATGGTTCTATAGTTGTTATAACTTTAATTTTGGATTGAATATCTCTTATTTTTATATCTTTTGTTATATATATTTCTTCTTTGGTTATTTATTATAGAGAGGATTATATATCTGGTGAAAAGAATATAAATCGTT
Source organism: Schistocerca gregaria (assembly GCF_023897955.1). Taxonomy (NCBI): domain Eukaryota; kingdom Metazoa; phylum Arthropoda; class Insecta; order Orthoptera; family Acrididae; genus Schistocerca; species Schistocerca gregaria. Next base: position 96,591,104 of record NC_064922.1, read on the forward strand.
TTATTATTATTGTTTTAATATTTATTCTTTCTATAGGTTTTTTAATTATTAGTCCTAATTTAATTAGAATTTTATTAGGTTGAGATGGTTTAGGTTTAGTTTCTTATTGTTTAGTTATTTATTATCAAAATGTAAAATCTTATAGTGCTGGTATATTAACTGCACTTTCTAATCGTATTGGTGATGTTGCTATTTTAATTTCTATTGCATGAATGTCAAATTTTGGTGGTTGAAATTATATTTATTATTATGATTTTATTTCTAATTCTTTTGAAATAAAGCTCATTACTATATTAATTGTTTTAGCAGCTATAACTAAGAGAGCTCAGATTCCTTTCTCTTCATGACTTCCTGCTGCTATAGCAGCTCCTACTCCTGTTTCTGCTTTAGTTCATTCTTCTACTCTTGTTACTGCTGGTGTTTTTTATTAATTCGTTTTAGACCAATATTGGATACTTATAATTGTGGTTGATTTTTACTTTTAATTGGTTGTATAACTATATTTATGGCTGGATTGGGCGCTAATTTTGAGTTTGATTTAAAGAAGATTATTGCTCTTTCTACTTTAAGACAACTTGGTTTAATAATAAGAATTTTGGCTATAGGTTATCCAAAGCTTGCATTTTTTCATTTATTGGCTCATGCTTTATTTAAGGCATTATTATTTATATGTGCAGGTTCAATAATTCATAATTTGAAGGATTCTCAGGATATTCGTTTTATAGGATCAATTGTTAATGTCATACCTTTAACTTCAGTTTGTTTTAATGTTTCTAGTTTATCTTTGTGTGGAATACCTTTTTTAGCGGGATTTTATTCAAAGGATTTAATTCTTGAGATGGTTTGTTTAAGATGAATTAATTGTTTAATTTTTTTTCTTTATTTTTTTTCTACTGGTTTAACTGCTTCTTATTCTTTTCGTTTGTTTTATTATTCAATATCTGGTGATAATAATTTTTATTCTAGATTTTCTTTTGATGATAAGGGTTATTATATTTCATTTGGAATAATTGGTCTATTGTTTGTTGCTGTTTTTGGTGGTAGTCTTTTATCTTGATTAATTTTTCCTATTCCTCATGTGATTGCTTTACCTTATTATTTAAAGTTTTTAACTATTACAGTTGTTATTTTAGGTGCTTATTTAGGTTATCTTATTTCTAATTTTGATTTTTCTCATAATTTATTTTCTTTAAGTATAATTTCTTTTGTTAGGTTTGCTGGTTCTATATTGTTTATACCTTTTCTTTCAACTAAGTTTATTATATATATTCCTATATTCCTTTAAAAATAGGTTATTATTCATCTAAGTCATTTGATTATGGTTGAGGTGAATTACTTGGTGGTCAAGGTTTATATAGATTATTTATTTATTTAATTGGTTATATTCAAGGTTGATATGATTCTAATTTCAAGATTTATCTTTTAACTTTTCTTTTTTGAATATTTATTTTGGTAATATTGTTTTTCGTTTACTTAAATAGCTTATAATTAGAGCGTGACACTGAAGATGTTAAGGAAGTATTTTTACTTTTAAGTATTTATAAATATAGATATATTATTTTTACAGTGAAAATGTAATGTTTTATTTAAACTATATAAATTTTAGAAATGTTAACGGAGTTTAACCGCTAATATAAAAAGTTAGCAGCTTTCATATTGGCTTTACTTTTCCTTAATTGGAACTATTATAGTTCAATTATATTATTAACAGTAATACGCCTCTTTTTGGCTTCAATTAATAAGAATAAGGGTAGTACATACCAATCTTCCAGGTCGAAACTGACTGCAATATTTCGCTTCTTATTCTATTTAAGGTTGATTGATAATATCAATACTTTTTGAATGCAACCCAAATGTTATATTTAACTAAACCCTTTATTCTGGTCATTGTAATGCTCCTTGGTTTCATTCATGGTATAGTCCTCCTAATAGAACTAGAATAAAAAATATTGTTGATACTGTTCAGATTATAATGTATGAAGTTTTAAAAATAATTACAATTGGTAGAATTAGTGCAATTTCTACATCAAAAATTAAAAAGATTACTGCGATTAGGAAGAATCGTATTGAGAATGGTATTCGTGCTGATCTTTTTGGATCAAACCCACATTCAAATGGTGATCTTTTTTCTCGATCATTAATTAATTTTTTTGATAGTGTTGTTGCCAGGATTATAACAATTATTGGAATAATAAATCTAATGAAAACTCTTGTTGATAGAATTAGAATTGTTTTTCTTGATTTATATCAAGCTTTCTGATTGGAAGTCAAATGTACTATTTATACTAGAAAAACAATTATCTACCTCATCAATAAATAGAGATATATAAGAATAATCATACTACGTCTACGAAGTGTCAGTATCATGCTGCTGCTTCAAATCCAAAGTGATGTCTTGGTGAAAATTGATTTATTGAGTGTCGAAGTAGACATGTTGATAAAAAGATTGTTCCAATAATTACGTGTAAACCATGGAATCCTGTTGCAACAAAGAATGTTGATCCATAAACTGCATCTGCAATGGTAAAAGGTGCTTCTCAATATTCATATGCTTGAAGAATTGTAAAGTATAGTCCTAATAACACTGTGAAGAATAATCCTTGTAGTGCTTGAGTATGATTAGATTCCATTAAACTATGATGTGCTCATGTTACTGTTACTCCTGATGCTAAAAGAATAGCTGTATTAAGTAATGGAATTTGTATAGGGTTAAAGGGTTGAATTCCTATTGGATATAAATAATTATATTAATTATAATATTTTATATTTAAATTAATAATTTTATTTATTATATCCAATTAGAATAATATTAAATATCAAATTACATATTATTATATATATTATATTATAATAACTTATTTTAAGCTAAAAACATAAGTAGCTATAATCCTAGGTAAATAATTGCATTAAAATAATCAATTGATAATGGTAAGATGAACTTATAATACTTTAATTCAATTAAATGTAATATATTAATATAAATTATTTATTATATATATATATATATATATATATATATATATATATATATATATATATATATATATAAAATGAGCAGGATAAATTAATCCTAATTAAACAAAATAATACATAAAAGAATTTAAAAAAAAAACTTTCGATTTATATATTAAATAAATGAAGTGCCTGATTAAAGGGTTACCTTGATAGGGTAAATAAAGTAAATAAAATTACCTTCATTAAAATTACATAAGATAGAATTAAACTACCTCCTTTAGTATCAAAAACTAACGTGCATCATACACCTTAATGTAAAAAGGTAAGCTAAACAAGCTAATGGGTTCATACCCCATTTATAGAGGTATCAATCCTCTCCTTTTTAATGACCAACAACTCTACAAAACTTCTCTTCCTATCAACATTAATGATAGGAACGATCCTGTCCATTTCATCAAATTCCTGATTTGGGGTTTGAATAGGACTTGAGATCAACTTACTTTCATTTATTCCGCTCCTAACAAGAAATAAAAATATAATAATAAATGAATCATCAATTAAATATTTTATTGTCCAAGCAATAGCATCGACAATATTATTATTTTCAATTTTGCTGATTCAAATTAAATATCCCATGGGATGGGAAACAGAATTTATCCCATCAATAATAATTAGATCTAGACTATTATTAAAGATTGGAGCTGCACCTTTCCATTTCTGATTTCCAGAAGTTATAGGAGCATCAAGATGAAATAATTGTTTAACATTAATAACATGACAAAAAATCGCCCCAATTATGGTCTTATCTTATTGTATTCAATTAAGAACATTTATTTTAACAATTATTATCTTAAGAATTATTATTGGGGCAATAGGAGGTTTAAATCAAACATCCTTACGACAACTTTTAGCATATTCATCAATCAGACATCTAGGTTGAATAATTAGATCATTAACAGTCAGAGAAAACATCTGAGAACTATACTTCATTATTTACTCACTATTAAGATTAATTATAGTTTTATTATTTAAGCAAATAAATTTATTTTTCATAAATCAAATTAATTCAGCCAGAAATATAAAAACCGAAATTAAATTCATAATATTCTTATCTTTATTATCTTTAGGTGGACTACCACCATTCCTTGGATTCTTACCAAAATGAATTGTAATACAATCATTAATAGAAAACAATATAACAACTATTATAACTATTATAGTTGTATTAACTAAAATTACACTCTACTACTATATACGTATTAGATTCTCAGCTCTAATTATATCATACACAGAAAATTCGTGATCTATAAAGATAAAGTCCCAAAAATCAAGAATCATTCTTCCTATAACAGTAATAATTTCAACAATAGGATTGATTTCAACATCAACCTTAATTTCATTATACTAAGGACTTAAGTTAATCAAACTAATAACCTTCAAAGTTATAATTAAAAGAATAATCTTTTAGGCCTTAGTAAAATTTTACACCTCTAGAATTGCAGTCTAGAATCATAATTGAATATAAGACCTAAATATGATAAGAGAGAAAACATCTCATAAGTAGATTTACAGTCTACCACCTAAAATTCAGCCATCTTACCGCAAAAATGATTATTCTCAACAAACCATAAGGACATTGGTACTTTATACTTCACATTTGGAGCATGAGCAGGAATAGTAGGAACATCAATAAGAATACTTATTCGTGCTGAACTTGGCCAACCCGGATCTCTAATTGGGGATGACCAGATTTATAATGTTATTATTACAGCTCACGCATTCGTAATAATTTTCTTTATAGTAATACCTATTATAATTGGTGGATTTGGTAATTGACTTGTTCCACTAATAATTGGTGCACCAGATATAGCATTTCCACGAATAAATAATATAAGTTTTTGATTACTACCACCTTCACTAACCCTTCTTCTTACATCTTCTATAGTAGATAATGGTGCTGGTACAGGATGAACAGTTTACCCTCCTCTAGCAGGAGCTATTGCACACGGGGGTGCATCTGTAGATCTAGCTATTTTTTCACTGCACTTAGCAGGTGTATCATCTATTCTTGGTGCAGTGAATTTCATTACAACAGCAATTAATATACGATCAGAAAGTATAACTTTAGATCAAACACCTTTATTTGTATGATCTGTAGCTAATTATTCTACCTGAAATAGGGGCCTCTACATGAGCCTTAGGAAGTCATAAATGAACCAAAAACATAGGTATCTTAACTAAAAAAGCCAAAATTATAAATACATAAAACATAAAATAATAAGAACCAAAATCAACCAATAAAGGAAAATATAAAGTATTAGAAAAATCATAAACCTTAAATAAAACTAATAATAAAGGTAATCTAGCAACCAAAGTATAAAAAATTAAATAAACACCAGCCTGCAAACGCTCAGGTTGATAACCCCAACCCATAATTAAAAGTAAAGTAGGAACTAATCTAGCCTCAAAAAAAAATATAAAAAGAAAGAAGACTTAATCTAGCAAATGAACAATAAAGCATAATTATTAAAATCAAAACCATAAAAACAAAAAAATTAGAATGATATGAACTTAAATAAACTGAACCTCTAGCAGTGATTATTAAAGAACAAATCCCAAAACTAAGTAAAATTAAACTAAAAGAAAAATAATCAATACCAAAATAATATCTAATTATATTCAAATCAGCATATGAATAAACACAAATTATAAAAACAAAACCCGACAGAAACATTAAAGAATGAACCAACCATCAACAATTATTAAATAAACAAAGAGGGATCAAAAAAATAGTTATAAATAAATACTTTAACATAAAGATAAACCAAAAGAATTAAAAAAATCATTACCATGAGAACGAATTATTGAAACTAAAATAGAAAGACCTAAAGCACCCTCACAAACAGAAAAAACTAAAAAAATAACAGGAAAAAAATAATCATAATCAAACTCAATAAGAAAAACAATAACTAACATAAATAAAGGAAGAACAATATATTCTAATCTCAAAAGAACCATTAATAAATGTTTACGTTTAGAAGAAAAAACATAAACACCAGCAAAATAAATCAATGAAGAAGTAAAAATAGAGAATATAAACATTAGTTTTAATAGTTTAAGAAAAACGCCGGTCTTGTAAACCGGAAATAAGTCCAGCCCCCACTTTTAAAACTTCAGAGGTGGAAAAGCTTCCATCATCGGTCCCCAAAACCGGTATTTTAAATAAACTAACCCCTGAAATGATCAAAATAATAATTATATCATTATCAAATGTAATAAATATTAATTTTATTAAATTAAGACACCCAATATCAATAATGCTTTTTATTATCCTTCAAACCTTCCTAGTTGGATTAATAACAGGAACAATAATAGAAAGATATTGATTATCATATATTTTATTTTTAACATTTCTTGGTGGTATACTAGTATTATTTATTTACATTACAAGAATTGCATCAAACGAAATATTTCAGCCTAAATCGATCACTATAATTATTACATTAATAATGTGAGTATTTATCATATTAATATTAATTATTCTAGATATATCTATATTTATAGACTTTTTCAAAAACACCAAAACTATAAATATTGATAATTCAATCAATTATCAAGAAATAACAATATCTTTAGAAAAATTATATAATAGACCAACATTCATTATTACAATAATAATAATAATTTATTTATTTTTAGCACTACTAGCAGTTGTTAAAATCACCAATATTAATCAGGGACCTATTCGTAAAATAAGATAATTACTAATGAATAAACCCTTACGATTAAGACATCCTTTAATTAAAATTATTAATAACTCTTTAATTGACTTACATGCCCCAACAAAAATTTCATTTTGATGAAATTTTGGATCCCTATTAGGGTTATGTTTGGTAATTCAAATCGTAACTGGACTATTTTTAGCTATACATTTACTATGGATCTTATATATATATACATACCTGAATAATTCGTACAGTGATTTTATTTTTAGTTATAGCAACTGCATTTATAGGATATGTCTTACCCTGAGGCCAAATATCTTTTTGAGGTGCAACAGTAATTACTAATTTATTATCAGCAATCCCATACTTAGGAACAGATTTAGTCCAATGAGTATGAGGAGGATTCGCTGTTGATAATGCAACATTAATTCGATTCTTCACATTCCATTTTGTATTACCATTTATTATTGCTGCTATAGCAGCAATTCATTTATTTTTTCTTCACCAAACAGGATCTAATAATCCTCTTGGACTAAATGGAGATATTGAAAAAATTCCATTCCATCCAACTTTACCTTTAAGGATTCTATTACATTTGTAATAATAACATCATTATTAATTATACTAAGTTTAATTAATCCCTTACCTATTAGGAGATCCAGATAACTTTGTACCTGCCAACCCATTAGTAACACCAGTTCACATTCAACCAGAATGATATTTCCTATTTGCATATGCAATTCTACGATCTATCCCTAATAAGTTAGGAGGTGTTATTGCATTATTTTTATCAATTAGAATCTTAATAATTTTACCATTTTATAATAAAACACCATTCCGAGGCATTCAATTTTACCCTATTAATCAAATTTTATTCTGAATTATAGTAGTTGTTGTATGCTTACTAACGTGAATTGGTAAACGACCTGTTGAAGAACCTTATATTATAACAGGTCAAATCTTAACAATTATTTACTTCACATATTTCTTAATTAATGTCCATGTCGCAAACGCATGAGATAACTTAATTAAGGAATAAAGTTAATTAGCTTAGGAAAAGCATATGTTTTGAAAACATAAAATTAGAAGTTTAACTCTTCTATTAACTTTTCTCAAAAAATTTCACTAAACAAATGAGATAAATAAAATCTTTAAACCAACAAAGAAAATAAAAAAATTCAAAGATAAAGGTAAAAAACTTTTTCAAGCTAAGTACATTAATTTATCATAACGGAACCGTGGTAATGTTCCACGAACCCAAATAAAACCAAAAGATATAATAGCAAGCTTAATAAAAAATATAAAAGAATAAAAATCACCGCCCAAAAAAATTAAAGCCAATAACATTCTTATGAAGACAATTCTAGTATATTCAGCTAAAAAAATTAAAGTAAAACCACCCGCACCATACTCAATATTAAATCCTGAAACTAACTCAGATTCCCCTTCAGCAAAATCAAAAGGAGTACGATTAGTTTCAGCTAAGCAAGAAGCAAAACAAGCTAAAGCTAAAGGAAAAGAAATAATAATAAATCAACAATAAAGCTGATAGTTTATAAAATCAAACATATTAAAACTACCAATTAAAATAATTAAAGACAATAAAATTAAAGCTAAACTAACTTCATAAGAAATTGTTTGAGCAACAGAACGAAGAGAACCTAATAATGAATAATTTGAATTAGAAGATCAACCAGCAATTATAACAGTATAAACACTTAATCTAGTACAACATAAAAAAAATAAAAATCCATAAGAAAAAGAACACATATAAGTTAAATAAGGAAAAATTACTCAAACGGCTAAAGAAATCATTAAATTAAAAACAGGGGAAAAATAATAAAGTAGGTAATTAGATATAATAGGAATTGGCTGCTCCTTACAAATTAACTTAATAGCATCTCTAAATGGCTGAGGAATTCCAACAAAACCTACCTTATTTGGACCCTTTCGAATCTGAATATAACCTAAAACCTTACGCTCTAATAAAGTTAAAAAGGCAACACTAATTAAAACACAAATAACCAATAAAAGAAAATTCAAAATAAATATAAATAAATCATAAAGTATCATTACTATTTGTAGAAAAAATCTACATAAATGAATTCTAAATTCAACACATTAATCTGTCAAAATAGTAAATAAATTAATATTAATCAATATAACAAAAAATATTTTAACCATATGGTCCTTTCGTACTAATATGGATTAACAATCTTAGGATAGAAACCGACCTGGCTCACGCCGGTCTGAACTCAGATCATGTAAGAATTTAAAGGTCGAACAGACCTAATCATTGGGCTCCTGCACCCAAAATTTTTCTTAATCCAACATCGAGGTCGCAATCTGCTTTGTCGATATGAGCTCTCAAAAACAATTACGCTGTTATCCCTAAGGTAACTTAATCTTATGATCATAAATTATGGATCAAAATAACAAACATAAATAAATGATATAATAATGAAGAGTTTATCTATTCTTCATGTCACCCCAACAAAACATCATCATTAAATATAGAAAGACAAACAAAAAACTATATAAAAGTAAAATGTCAAGCTCTATAGGGTCTTCTCGTCCTAAAGAAGAATTTAAGCCTTTTGACTCAAAAGTTAAATTCAAAAATTTATTAAGAGACAGTTGATTTCTCATCAAGCCATTCATTCCAGCCACTAATTAAGAGACTAATGATTATGCTACCTTTGCACGGTCAAAATACCGCGGCTCTTTAAAAATACGCTCAGTGAGCAGGCCAGACCTCAAAATATAAACAAGAGGACATGTTTTTGATAAACAGGCGGAAATCAATTTTGCCTAGTTCCTTATAATAAGTTCACAAGGTAAAAATTTCATACAAATAAATATACTAATTCTATCATTATTACAAAAATTTTAAAATTAAATTAATAATCTTAATAAAAAACCTAAAATATTTATAAAATCAAAATAAAAAATAATGAACTAAAACGTAATCTTAAAGATAGCTGGTTTAAAGCTTACTATTATATTTCTATAAAATATATTATAGGTTATTAACTTCAAAGCTTATCCCTTAAAGAATAAATAAGTTAATATTTTTACTTAAAAAATAAAATAAAAACAAATAACTTTAAAAAATTAAATTTTTTCTTAAGAAACTAGATATCCTGGGAAACGATTAACATCTCATTTCTATAAATAATTTAATAATAATTATGATACATTAACTATAAATTATTTATAAATCAACCCAAATCGAGACAAGTAAAATAAATACTAAAATTTTGATAAACCCTGATACAAAAGGTACAATAAATAAAATCTACTTAAAAAAATTTAAAATAATATTTCATAAAACACTTACATTACCAATAAACTATAATTTAAAAAATCAATTCTATAAAATATACTAAGACAAAAATACAATAAAATTATTTATATTAAATAATTAAATAAACAAAAAATAAATATAATAAAATAAATAATCAAGATATCCTGATTTGCACAGAAAAATTTTCAGTGTAAATGAAACACTTTACTAATAAGTTATATCTTGAAACTCTTCCTAGATACACTTTCCAGTACATCTACTATGTTACGACTTATCTCATCTAAATTGAAGCTACTTTAAAATAAAATAGAATAATCAATAATGAGAGCGACGGGCGATGTGTACACATCTCAGAGCCAATATCAGTTAAATTAAATAAATTAAATTACTATCAAATCCACCTTCATTAACAGTATTTCACTATCAAATCCGTTATAAACAAAAATCTATTGTAACCCACCTCCTCTTAACTATAAGCTGCACCTTGACCTGAAATATTTTATAATTATAAATCTTGAGAATTATAACTCTAAAAAGATTCTCTGATAACGGAGATATACAACCAAATAAATTAAGTAGAGTAAATCGTGTATTATCAATCATGGGGTAGGTTCCTCTGAATGGAATGAGATACCGCCAAATTCTTTGGGTTTAAAGACCTTAACTAATAGTACCCTGGTAAATATAATTAACATTTAAAATAATAGGGTATCTAATCCTAGTTTATTATTTAAATTTCACAGATTCATAAAAAGGGCCACAAATAAATTTTAACATTTCACCTTACAAATTTATATTTCAACCCTAATAATATAAACAACTGTTTTAACCAATAATATTCACTTGTATCAATCGTATAACCGCGGCTGCTGGCACGAATTATGCCGATACTAAATCAATTGCTAAATCCAAAATCACTTGATAATTAAATCAAATTACTGCAAAAAGAACATTTAGTCTAACAAAACTTACATATAATACAAAGAAAAAGTGAATAAAGTAGCAAGAATAAAACTTTTAAAAATAAAAAATAAGAAAATTTTAAATCTATTAATTCAGGAAAAAATAAAAGATTCAAATATTTAAAGCAAAAAAAGAAAAAAACCACAAACATTAACAAAAAAAAGAAACGCCCCTATGTATGACCACAACAACTTCTCTATTATATATAATTAAAGATTAATATGGAACATGTATAGCAATAAATGTATTATATATAATACATTATATATAATAATATTAAATTACATATTATATATATATTATATTATAATAACCTATTTTAAGCTAAAAACATAAGTAGCTATAATCCTAGGTAAATAATTGCATTAAAATAATCAATTGATAATGGTAAGATGAACTTATAATACTTTAATTTCAATTAAATGTAATATATTAATATAAATTATTTATTATATATATATATATATATATATATATATATATATATATATATATATATATATATATATATATATATATATATATATATATATATATATATATATATAAAATGAGCAGGATAAATTAATCCTAATTAAACAAAATAATACATAAAAGAAATTCAAAAAAAACTTTCGATTTATATATTAAATAAATGAAGTGCCTGATTAAAGGGTTACCTTGATAGGGTAAATAAAGTAAATAAAATTACCTTCATTAAAATTACATAAGATAGAATTAAACTACCTCCTTTAGTATCAAAAACTAACGTGCATCATACACCTTAATGTAAAAAGGTAAGCTAAACAAGCTAATGGGTTCATACCCCATTTATAGAGGTATCAATCCTCTCCTTTTTAATGACCAACAACTCTACAAAACTTCTCTTCCTATCAACATTAATGATAGGAACGATCCTGTCCATTTCATCAAATTCCTGATTTGGGGTTTGAATAGGACTTGAGATCAATTTACTTTCATTTATTCCGCTCCTAACAAGAAATAAAAATATAATAATAAATGAATCATCAATTAAATATTTTATTGTCCAAGCAATAGCATCGACAAAATTATTATTTTCAATTTTGCTGATTCAAATAAAATATCCCATGGGATGGGAAACAGAATTTATCCCATCAATAATAATTAGATCTAGACTATTATTAAAGATTGGAGCTGCACCTTTCCATTTCTGATTTCCAGAAGTTATAGGAGCATCAAGATGAAATAATTGTTTAACATTAGTAACATGACAAAAAATCGCCCCAATAATGGTCTTATCTTATTGTATTCAATTAATAACATTTATTTTAACAATTATTATCTTAAGAATTATTATTGGGGCAATAGGAGGTTTAAATCAAACATCCTTACGACAACTTTTAGCATATTCATCAATCAGACATCTAGGTTGAATAATTAGATCATTAACAGTCAGAGAAAACATCTGAGAACTATACTTCATTATTTACTCACTATTAAGATTAATTATAGTTTTATTATTTAAGCAAATAAATTTATTTTTCATAAATCAAATTTATTCAGCCAGAAATATAAAAACCGAAATTAAATTCATAATATTCTTATCTTTATTATCTTTAGGTGGACTACCACCATTCCTTGGATTCTTACCAAAATGAATTGTAATACAATCATTAATAGAAAACAATATAACAACTATTATAACTATTATAGTTGTATTAACTACAATTACACTCTACTACTATATACGTATTAGATTCTCAGCTCTAATTATATCATACACAGAAAATTCGTGATCTATAAAGATAAAGTCCCAAAAATCAAGAATCATTCTTCCTATAACAGTAATAATTTCAACAATAGGATTGATTTCAACATCAACCTTAATTTCATTATACTAAGGACTTAAGTTAATCAAACTAATAACCTTCAAAGTTATAATTAAAAGAATAATCTTTTAGGCCTTAGTAAAATTTTACACCTCTAGAATTGCAGTCTAGAATCATAATTGAATATAAGACCTAAATATGATAAGAGAGAAAACATCTCATAAGTAGATTTACAGTCTACCACCTAAAATTCAGCCATCTTACCGCAAAAATGATTATTCTCAACAAACCATAAGGACATTGGTACTTTATACTTCATATTTGGAGCATGAGCAGGAATAGTAGGAACATCAATAAGAATACTTATTCGTGCTGAACTTGGCCAACCCGGATCTCTAATTGGGGATGACCAGATTTATAATGTTATTATTACAGCTCACGCATTCGTAATAATTTTCTTTATAGTAATACCTATTATAATTGGTGGATTTGGTAATTGACTCTTTCCACTAATAATTGGTGCACCAGATATAGCATTTCCACGAATAAATAATATAAGTTTTTGATTACTACCACCTTCACTAACCCTTCTTCTTACATCTTCTATAGTAGATAATGGTGCTGGTACAGGATGAACAGTTTACCCTCCTCTAGCAGGAGCTATTGCACACGGGGGTGCATCTGTAGATCTAGCTATTTTTTCACTGCACTTAGCAGGTGTATCATCTATTCTTGGTGCAGTGAATTTCATTACAACAGCAATTAATATACGATCAGAAAGTATAACTTTAGATCAAACACCTTTATTTGTATGATCTGTAGCTATTACAGCATTACTTCTCCTTCTTTCACTTCCAGTTTTAGCAGGAGCTATTACTATATTATTAACAGATCGAAATTTAAATACATCATTCTTTGACCCTGCAGGAGGGGGTGACCCAATTCTATATCAACATCTATTTTCATTCTTTGGACACCCAGAAGTTTATATTTTAATTCTACCAGGGTTCGGAATTATTTCACATATTGTATGTCAAGAAAGAGGAAAAATTGAATCATTTGGAACATTAGGTATAATTTATGCTATACTATCAATTGGACTAATAGGATTTATTGTATGAGCACATCATATATTTACAGTAGGAATGGATGTTGACACACGAGCATATTTTACATCAGCAACAATAATTATTGCTGTACCTACAGGAATTAAGGTATTTAGATGATTAGCTACATTATATGGAACTAAATTCAAGTTCAATCCACCATTATTATGAGCTCTAGGATTTATTTTCTTATTTACAATTGGTGGATTAACAGGATTAGTATTGGCAAATTCATCACTTGATATTGTATTACATGATACATATTATGTAGTAGCCCACTTTCATTATGTATTATCTATAGGAGCAGTATTTGCAATTATAGGAGGTGTCATTCAATGATATCCACTATTTACAGGATTAACTATAAATAATACATGATTAAAAATCCAATTTACAATTATATTCATTGGAGTAAATTTAACATTCTTTCCTCAACACTTCCTAGGATTAGCAGGAATACCTCGACGATACTCTGACTACCCAGACGCATATACATCATGAAACGTAGTATCAAGAATTGGGTCTACAATTTCTATTGTATTCTTTGTAATTATATGAGAAAGAATGATTACAAACCGAGCAATTATATTTAGAGCTAACATAAGAAGATCAACAGAATGACTACAAAATAACCCTCCTGCAGAACATAGTTACTCAGAATTACCATTAATCTCTAGATTCTAATATGGCAGATTAGTGCAGTAGATTTAAGCTCTACAAATAAAGGTTTGACCTTTTATTAGAAAATATTTATTAATGGCAACATGATCAAATTTATCTCTTCAAGAAGGAGCTTCACCATTAATGGAGCAATTATCATTCTTTCATGATCATACTATGGTCGTATTATTATTAATTACAGTAATTGTAGGTTATGCCCTAAGTTATATATTATTTATTGCCTATACACCTTGCCTAGTACACCTTGAAATTCATCAGATGACTGAAAGTAAGTAATGGTCTCTTAAACCAAATAATAGTAAATTAACGACTACTTCTGATGGGGAAATTATATCCAAATCCCTCAAATATCCCCTCTTATATGATTCTCACTATTCATTATATTTTCAGCTACATTAATCTTGTTTAATCAAATAAACTTCTTCTCATTTAAACCTAACCTTATTAAAAGAGCAGAAAAAGGAACAATTGAAATAAAAAACTTAAATTGAAAATGATAACAAATCTATTCTCAACATTTGACCCATCAACTAACATCTTTAACTTATCATTAAATTGAACTAGAACATTTCTAGGACTATTATTAATCCCATCACTATTTTGACTTACACCATCACGAATTAACATTACCTGAAATAAACTAAATTTAACCTTACATAATGAATTTAAAACACTTCTTGGACCAAAATCATTTAATGGAACAACATTCATTTTCATCTCAATTTTTATTATAATATTATTTAACAATTTCATAGGATTATTCCCTTATATTTTTACTAGAACAAGACATTTAGCATTAACATTTGCAATTGCCCTACCTATATGGCTAAGATTTATATTATTTGGATGAATTAACCATACTAATCATATATTTACACACCTTGTACCACAAGGTACACCGCCTGCATTAATATCATTTATAGTACTAATTGAAACAATTAGTAATGTTATTCGACCAGGTACATTAGCAGTACGGTTGGCAGCAAATATAATTGCAGGACACTTATTATTAACCTTATTAGGAAACACAGGACCATCTATAGCAATAAACTTAATCTCATTACTAATTATTGGACAAATACTTCTATTAATTCTAGAATCAGCAGTAGCAATAATTCAAGCCTATGTTTTCTCAATTCTAAGAACTCTATATTCTAGAGAAGTATATTAAACCTATGTTAACAACTCACTCAAACCACCCATTCCACTTAGTAGACTATAGACCTTGACCATTAACAGGAGCAATTGGAGCAATAGTCCTAGTATCAGGACTAGCAAAATGTTTCCACCTATTTAATATTAACTTATTCATAATTGGATTTGGAATTACCCTACTAACTATAATTCAATGATGACGAGATGTAGTACGAGAAGGAACATATCAAGGATTACATACAGGATTTGTATCAATTGGATTACGATGAGGAATAATTTTATTTATTGCATCAGAGGTATTATTTTTCGTTTCTTTTTTTGAGCATTCTTTAGAAGAAGATTAGCACCAACAATTGAACTAGGAATACTATGACCTCCAATAGGAATTCAACCCTTTAACCCTATACAAATTCCATTACTTAATACAGCTATTCTTTTAGCATCAGGAGTAACAGTAACATGAGCACATCATAGTTTAATGGAATCTAATCATACTCAAGCACTACAAGGATTATTCTTCACAGTGTTATTAGGACTATACTTTACAATACTTCAAGCATATGAATATTGAGAAGCACCTTTTACCATTGCAGATGCAGTTTATGGATCAACATTCTTTGTTGCAACAGGATTCCATGGTTTACACGTAATTATTGGAAATATCTTTTTATCAACATGTCTACTTCGACACTCAATAAATCAATTTTCACCAAGACATCACTTTGGATTTGAAGCAGCAGCATGATACTGACACTTCGTAGACGTAGTATGATTATTCTTATATATCTCTATTTATTGATGAGGTAGATAATTGTTTTTCTAGTATAAATAGTACATTTGACTTCCAATCAGAAAGCTTGATATAAATCAAGAAAAACAATTCTAATTCTATCAACAAGAGTTTTCATTAGATTTATTATTCCAATAATTGTTATAATCCTGGCAACAACACTATCAAAAAAATTAATTAATGATCGAGAAAAAAGATCACCATTTGAATGTGGGTTTGATCCAAAAAGATCAGCACGAATACCATTCTCAATACGATTCTTCCTAATCGCAGTAATCTTTTTAATTTTTGATGTAGAAAATGCACTAATTCTACCAATTGTAATTATTTTTAAAACTTCAGACATTAGAATCTGAACAGTATCAACAATATTTTTTATTCTAGTTCTATTAGGAGGACTATACCATGAATGAAACCAAGGAGCATTACAATGACCAGAATAAAGGGTTGTAGTTAAATATAACATTTGGGTTGCATTCAAAAAGTATTGATATTATCAATCAACCTTAAATAGAATAAGAAGCGAAATATTGCAGTCAGTTTCGACCTGGAAGATTGGTATGTACTACCCTTATTCTTATTAATTGAAGCCAAAAAGAGGCGTATTACTGTTAATAATATAATTGAACTATAATAGTTCCAATTAAGGAAATGTAAAGCCAATATGAAAGCTGCTAACTTTTTATATTAGCGGTTAAACTCCGTTAACATTTCTAAAATTTATATAGTTTAAATAAAACATTACATTTTCACTGTAAAAATAATACATCTATATTTATAAATACTTAAAAGTAAAAATACTTCCTTAACATCTTCAGTGTCATGCTCTAATTATAAGCTATTTAAGTAAACGAAAAACAATATTACCAAAATAAATATTCAAAAAATAAAAGTTAAAAGATAAATCTTGAAATTAGAATCATATCAACCTTGAATATAACCAATTAAATAAATAAATAATCTATATAAACCTTGACCACCAAGTAATTCACCTCAACCATAATCAAATGACTTAGATGAATAATAACCTATTTTTAAAGGAATATATCTAATAAACTTGGTTGAAAGAAAAGGTATAAATCATATAGAACCAGCAAATCTAACAAAAGAAAGTATACTTAAAGAAAATAAATTATGAGAAAAATCAAAATTAGAAATAAGATAACCTAAATAAGCACCTAAAATAACAACTGTAATAGTTAAAAACTTTAAATAATAAGGTAAAGCAATCACATGAGGAATAGGAAAAATTAATCAAGATAAAAGACTACCACCAAAAACAGCAACAAACAATAGACCAATTATTCCAAATGAAATATAATAACCCTTATCATCAAAAGAAAATCTAGAATAAAAATTATTATCACCAAATATTGAATAATAAAGCAAACGAAAAGAATAAGAAGCAGTTAAACCAGTAGAAAAAAATAAAGAAAAAAAATTAAACAATTAATTCATCTTAAACAAACCATCTCAAGAATTAAATCCTTTGAATAAAATCCCGCTAAAAAAGGTATTCCACACAAAGATAAACTAGAAACATTAAAACAAACTGAAGTTAAAGGTATGAAATTAACAATTGATCCTATAAAACGAATATCCTGAGAATCCTTCAAATTATGAATTATTGAACCTGCACATATAAATAATAATGCCTTAAATAAAGCATGAGCCAATAAATGAAAAAATGCAAGCTTTGGATAACCTATAGCCAAAATTCTTATTATATAACCAAGTTGTCTTAAAGTAGAAAGAGCAATAATCTTCTTTAAATCAAACTCAAAATTAGCGCCCAATCCAGCCATAAATATAGTTATACAACCAATTAAAAGTAAAAATCAACCACAATTATAAGTATCCAATATTGGTCTAAAACGAATTAATAAATAAACACCAGCAGTAACAAGAGTAGAAGAATGAACTAAAGCAGAAACAGGAGTAGGAGCTGCTATAGCAGCAGGAAGTCATGAAGAGAAAGGAATCTGAGCTCTCTTAGTTATAGCTGCTAAAACATTTAATATAGTAATGAGCTTTATTTCAAAAGAATTAGAAATAAAATCATAATAATAAATATAATTTCAACCACCAAAATTTAACATTCATGCAATAGAAATTAAAATAGCAACATCACCAATACGATTAGAAAGTGCAGTTAATATACCAGCACTATAAGATTTTACATTTTGATAATAAATAACTAAACAATAAGAAACTAAACCTAAACCATCTCAACCTAATAAAATTCTAATTAAATTAGGACTAATAATTAAAAAACCTATAGAAAGATTAATATTAAAACAATAATAATAAAACGATTTATATTCTTTTCACCAGATATATAATCCTGTCTATAATAAATAACCAAAGAAGAAATATATATAACAAAAGATATAAAAGTAAGAGATATTCAATCCAAAATTAAAGTTATAACAACTATAGAACCATTTAAATTGAAAAGCTCTCACTCAACAAAAACTCTATAATCAATTATTAAATAATAAATACCTAAAATAAAAATTATAGTTCTCGAAATAAACAAAGAAAAAAAACTCAAAGAACAAATAGAAAATAAATTCACGGCCTAAGATGAAAAACTTCATATCATTGATTCCACAAAACAATATTTTTAATTAAAATACTTAAGCAAACTAAACAAAGAAATATTCACCCTTTAAACAGAGAATATTTAAAGGCAATCAATGTAAAAGTAAAAGATGATATTCACGAAAATAACCAAGAGAACAAGTATAAACACCAGAATAATAATTCCCATGCTGAGAATAAGAATATATATACAAAGTATAAACAGCTCTAAAAAAAGATAAAAAAATCAAAGCAAAGAATCTAAAAGAAGATCAAGATATAATTCTATTTAATAATCTAATTTCACCTACCAAATTTAAAGAAGGAGGAGCAGCCATATTTGATGATCTTAAAAGAAATCATCATAAAGCCATTCTTGGCATCAAATTAATTATACCCTTGTTAATTAATAATCTTCGTCTACCTAAACGTTCATAAATAATATTAGATAAACAAAATAAACCAGAAGAACATAAACCATGACCAACCATTAGAGAAAGAGAACCTACACAACCTCATCAATTCATAGTCATCAATCCACCAATAACCATTCTTATATGAGCAACAGAAGAATATGCAATTAAAGACTTTAAATCAACCTGACGAAAACAAATAAATCTTACAATAACACCCCCAGATAAACCTAAAGACAATCAAAAATAATTAAACTTTAAACCCAAATAAGAAATAACCTTTATAACACGAAAAATACCATAACCACCTAACTTTAATAAAACACCAGCAAGAATTATTCTACCTGAAATAGGGGCCTCTACATGAGCCTTAGGAAGTCATAAATGAACCAAAAACATAGGTATCTTAACTAAAAAAGCCAAAATTATAAATACATAAAACATAAAATAATAAGAACCAAAATCAACCAATAAAGGAAAATATAAAGTATTAGAAAAATCATAAACCTTAAATAAAACTAATAATAAAGGTAATCTAGCAACCAAAGTATAAAAAATTAAATAAACACCAGCCTGCAAACGCTCAGGTTGATAACCCCAACCCAAAATTAAAAGTAAAGTAGGAACAAATCTAGCCTCAAAAAAATATAAAAAGAAAGAAGACTTAATCTAGCAAATGAACAATAAAGCATAATTATTAAAATCAAAACCATAAAAACAAAAAAATTAGAATGATATGAACTTAAATAAACTGAACCTCTAGCAGTGATTATTAAAGAACAAATCCAAAAACTAAGTAAAATTAAACTAAAAGAAAAATAATCAATACCAAAATAATATCTAATTATATTCAAATCAGCATATGAATAAACACAAATTATAAAAACAAAACCTGACAGAAACATTAAAGAATGAACCAACCATCAACAATTATTTAATAAACAAAGAGGGATCAAAAAAATAGTTATAAATAAATACTTTAACATAAAGATAAACCAAAAGAATTAAAAAAATCATTACCATGAGAACGAATTATTGAAACTAAAATAGAAAGACCTAAAGCACCCTCACAAACAGAAAAAACTAAAAAAATAACAGGAAAAAAATAATCATTATCAAACTCAATAAGAAAAACAATAACTAACATAAATAAAGAAAGAACAATATATTCTAATCTCAAAAGAACCATTAATAAATGTTTACGTTTAGAAGAAAAAACATAAACACCAGCAAAATAAATCAATAAAGAAGTAAAAATAGAGAATATAAACATTAGTTTTAATAGTTTAAAAAAAACGCCGGTCTTGTAAACCGTAAATAAGTCCAGCCCCCACTTTTAAAACTTCAGAGGTGGAAAAGCTTCCATCTTCGGTCCCCAAAACCGGTATTTTAAATAAAGTAACCCCTGAAATGATCAAAATAATAATTATATCATTATCAAATGTAATAAATATTAATTTTATTAAATTAAGACACCCAATATCAATAATGCTTTTTATTATCCTTCAAACCTTCCTAGTTGGATTAATAACAGGAAAAATAATTGAAAAATATTGATTATCATATATTTTATTTTTAACATTTCTTGGTGGTATACTAGTATTATTTATTTACATTACAAGAATTGCATCAAACGAAATATTTCACCCTAAATCAATCACTATAATTATTACATTAATAATGTGAGTATTTATCATATTAATATTAATTATTCGAGATATATCTATATTTATAGACTTTTTCAAAAACACCGAAACTATAAATATTGATAATTCAATCAATTATCAAGAAATAACAATATCTTTAGAAAAATTATATAATAGACCAACATTCATTATTACAATAATAATAATAATTTATTTATTTTTAGCACTACTAGCAGTTGTTAAAATCACCAATATTAATCAGGGACCTATTCGTAAAATAAGATAATTACTAATGAATAAACCCTTACGATTAAGACATCCTTTAATTAAAATTATTAATAACTCTTTAATTGACTTACCTGCCCCAACAAATATTTCATTTTGATGAAATTTTGGATCCCTATTAGGGTTATGTTTGGTAATTCAAATCGTAACTGGACTATTTTTAGCTATACATTATAAATCAAATATTGAAATAGCATTCAGTAGTGTAGTACACATCTGCCGAGACGAAAATAATGGTTGAATTATCCGAACCTTACATCTATATTTTTTATTTGTATTTACTTACATGTAGGACGGGGAATTTACTATGGATCTTATATATATATATACATACCTGAATAATTGGTACAGTGATTTTATTTTTAGTTATAGCAACTGCATTTATAGGATATGTCTTACACTGAGGCCAAATATCTTTTTGAGGTGCAACAGTAATTACTAATTTATTATCAGCAATCCCATACTTAGGAACAGATTTAGTCCAATGAGTATGAGGAGGATTCGCTGTTGATAATGCAACATTAAATCGATTCTTCACAATCCATTTTGTATTACCATTTATTATTGCTGCTATAGCAGCAATTCATTTATTTTTTCTTCACCAAACAGGATCTAATAATCCTCTTGGACAAAATGGAGATATTGAAAAAATTCCATTCCATCCATACTTTACCTTTAAGGATTCTATTACATTTGTAATAATAACATCATTATTAATTATACTATGTTTAATTAATCCTTACCTAATAGGAGATCCAGATAACTTTGTACCTGCCAACCCATTAGTAACACCAGTTCACATTCAACCAGAATGATATTTCCTATTTGCATATGCAATTCTACGATCCATCCCTAATAAGTTAGGAGGTGTTATTGCATTATTTTTATCAATTAGAATCTTAATAATTTTACCATTTTATAATAAAACACCATTCCGAGGCATTCAATTTTACCCTATTAATCAAATTTTATTCTGAATTATAGTAGTTGTTGTATGCTTACTAACGTGAGTTGGTAAAGGACCTGTTGAAGAACCTTATATTATAACAGGTCAAATCTTAACAATTATTTACTTCACATATTTCTTAATTAATGTCCATGTCGCAAACACATGAGATAAATTAATTAAGGAATAAAGTTAATTAGCTTAGGAAAAGCATATGTTTTGAAAACATAAAATTAGAAGTTTAACTCTTCTATTAACTTTTCTCAAAAAATTTCACTAAACAAATGAGATAAATAAAATCTTTAAACCAACAAAGAAAATAAAAAATTCAAAGATAAAGGTAAAAAACTTTTTCAAGCTAAGTACATTAATTTATCATAACGGAACCGTGGTAATGTTCCACGAACCCAAATAAAACCAAAAGATGTAATAGCAAGCTTAATAAAAAATATAAAAGAATAAAAATCACCGCCCAAAAAAATTAAAGCCAATAACATTCTTATGAAGACAATTCTAGTATATTCAGCTAAAAAAATTAAAGTAAAACCACCTGCACCATATTCAATATTAAATCCTGAAACTAACTCAGATTCCCCTTCAGCAAAATCAAAAGGAGTACGATTAGTTTCAGCTAAGCAAGAAGCAAAACAAGCTAAAGCTAAAGGAAAAGAAATAATAATAAATCAACAATAAAGCTGATAGTTTATAAAATCAAACATATTAAAACTACCAATTAAAATAATTAAAGACAATAAAATTAAAGCTAAACTAACTTCATAAGAAATTGCTTGAGCAACAGAACGAAGAGAACCTAATAATGAATAATTTGAATTAGAAGATCAACCAGCTATTATAACAGTATAAACACCTAATCTAGTACAACATAAAAAAAATAAAAATCCATAAGAAAAAGAACACATATAAGTTAAATAAGGAAAAATTACTCAAACGGCTAAAGAAATCATTAAATTAAAAACAGGGGAAAAATAATAAAGTAGGTAATTAGATATAATAGGAATTGGCTGCTCCTTACAAATTAACTTAATAGCATCTCTAAATGGCTGAGGAATTCCAACAAAACCTACCTTATTTGGACCCTTTCGAATCTGAATATAACCTAAAACCTTACGCTCTAATAAAGTTAAAAAGGCAACACTAATTAAAACACAAATAACCAATAAAAGAAAATTCAAAATAAATATAAATAAATCATAAAGTATCAATACTATTTGTAGAAAAAATCTGCATAAATGAATTCTAAATTCAACACATTAATCTGTCAAAATAGTAAATAAATTAATATTAATCAATATAACAAAAAATATTTTAACCATATGGTCCTTTCGTACTAATATGGATTAACAATCTTAGGATAGAAACCGACCTGGCTCACGCCGGTCTGAACTCAGATCATGTAAGAATTTAAAGGTCGAACAGACCTAATCATAGGGCTCCTGCACCCAAAATTTTTCTTAATCCAACATCGAGGTCGCAATCTGCTTTGTCGATATGAGCTCTCAAAAACAATTACGCTGTTATCCCTAAGGTAACTTAATCTTATGATCATAAATTATGGATCAAAATAACAAACATAAATAAATGATATAATAATGAAGAGTTTATCTATTCTTCATGTCACCCCAACAAAACATCATCATTAAATATAGAAAGACAAACAAAAAACTATATAAAAGTAAAATGTCAAGCTCTATAGGGTCTTCTCGTCCTAAAGAAGAATTTAAGCCTTTTGACTCAAAAGTTAAATTCAAAAATTTATTAAGAGACAGTTGATTTCTCGTCAAGCCATTCATTCCAGCCTCTAATTAAGAGACTAATGATTATGCTACCTTTGCACGGTCAAAATACCGCGGCTCTTTAAAAATACGCTCAGTGAGCAGGCCAGACCTCAAAATATAAACAAGAGGACATGTTTTTGATAAACAGGCGGAAATCAATTTTGCCTTATAATAAGTTCACAAGGTAAAAATTTCATACAAATAAATATACTAATTCTATCATTATTACAAAAATTTTAAAATTAAATTAATAATCTTAATAAAAAACCTAAAATATTTATAAAATCAAAATAAAAAATAATGAACTAAAACGTAATCTTAAAGATAGCTGGTTTAAAGCTTACTATTATATTTCTATAAAATAAATTATAGGTTATTAACTTCAAAGCTTGTCCCTTAAAGAATAAATAAGTTAATATTTTTACTTAAAAAATTAAATAAAAACAAATAACTTTAAAAAATTAAATTTTTTCTTAAGAAACTAGATATCTTGGGAAGCGATTAACATCTCATTTCTATAAATAATTTAATAATAATTATGATACATTAACTATAAATTATTTATAAATCAACCCAAAGCGAGACAAGTAAAATAAATACGAAAATTTTTATAAACCCTGATACAAAAGGTACAATAAATAAAATCTACTTAAAAAAATTTAAAATAATATTTCATAAAACACTTACATTACCAATAAACTATAATTTAAAAAATCAATTCTATAAAATATACTAAGACAAAAATACAATAAAATTATTTATATTAAATAATTAAATAAACAAAAAATAAATATAATATAATAAATAATCAAGATATCCTGATTTGCACAGAAAAATTTTCAGTGTAAATAAAACACCCTACTAATAACATTTCACCTTACAAATTTATATTTCAACCCTAATAATATAAACAACTGTTTTAACCAATAATATTCACTTGTATCAATCGTATAACCGCGGCTGCTGGCACGAATTATGCCGATACTAAATCAATTGCTAAATCCAAAATCACTTGATAATTAAATCAAATTACTGCAAAAAGAACATTTAGTCTAACAAAACTTACATATAATACAAAGAAAAAGTGAATAAACAAGCAAGAATAAAACTTTTAAAAATAAAAAATAAGAAAATTTTAAATCTATTAATTCAGGAAAAAATAAAAAATTCAAATATTTAAAGAAAAAAAAAGAAAAAACCACAAACATTAACAAAAAAAAGAAACGCCCCTATGTATGACCACAACAACTTCTCTATTATATATAATTAAAGACTAATATGGAACATGTATAGCAATAAATGTATTATATTCTTTCTTATTTAATCTTTCTTTTCACTAATAAATAAATAAAGATTAAATAATATAATAAATATATTTTATACAATTATGTAATTTAATATAATATGTTATTAATATGAATTCTTTTTTTATATTAAGTTAACTTTCATATTAATTGGTTAAATAATCTAATTATAGATAATTTACATAATTATATTATTATAATTAATATAATTATTTATATTAATTATAATATTTTATATTTAAATTAATAATTTTATTTATTATATCCAATTATAATAATATTAAATATTAAATTACATATTATTATATATATTATATTATAATAACCTATTTTAAGCTAAAAACATAAGTAGCTATAATCCTAGGTAAATAATTGCATTAAAATAATCAATTGATAATGGTAAGATGAACTTATAATACTTTAATTTCAATTAAATGTAATATATTAATATAAATTATTTATTATACATATATATAAAAAAAACAATGAGCAGGATAAATTAATCCTAATTAAACAAAATAATACATAAAAGAATTTCAAAAAAAAACTTTCGATTTATATATTAAATAAATGAAGTGCCTGATTAAAGGGTTACCTTGATAGGGTAAATAAAGTAAATAAAATTACCTTCATTAAAATTACATAAGATAGAATTAAACTACCTCCTTTAGTATCAAAAACTAACGTGCATCATACACCTTAATGTAAAAAGGTAAGCTAAACAAGCTAATGGGTTCATACCCCATTTATAGAGGTATCAATCCTCTCCTTTTTAATGACCAACAACTCTACAAAACTTCTCTTCCTATCAACATTAATGATAGGAACGATCCTGTCCATTTCATCAAATTCCTGATTTGGGGTTTGAATAGGACTTGAGATCAACTTACTTTCATTTATTCCGCTCCTAACAAGAAATAAAAATATAATAATAAATGAATCATCAATTAAATATTTTATTGTCCAAGCAATAGCATCGACAATATTATTATTTTCAATTTTGCTGATTCAAATAAAATATCCCATGGGATGGGAAACAGAATTTATCCCATCAATAATAATTAGATCTAGACTATTATTAAAGATTGGAGCTGCACCTTTTCATTTCTGATTTCCAGAAGTTATAGGAGCATCAAGATGAAATAATTGTTTAACATTAATAACATGACAAAAAATCGCCCCAATAATGGTCTTATCTTATTGTATTCAATTAAGAACTTTTATTTGAACAATTATTATCTTAAGAATTATTATTGGGGCAATAGGAGGTTTAAATCAAACATCCTTACGACAACTTTTAGCATATTCATCAATCAGACATCTAGGTTGAATAATTAGATCATTAACAGTCAGAGAAAACATCTGAGAACTATACTTCATTATTTACTCACTATTAAGATTAATTATAGTTTTATTATTTAAGCAAATAAATTTATTTTTCATAAATCAAATTTATTCAGCCAGAAATATAAAAACCGAAATTAAATTAATAATATTCTTATCTTTATTATCTTTAGGTGGACTACCACCATTCCTTGGATTCTTACCAAAATGAATTGTAATACAATCATTAATAGAAAACAATATAACAACTATTATAACTATTATAGTTGTATTAACTACAATTACACTCTACTACTATATACGTATTAGATTCTCAGCTCTAATTATATCATACACAGAAAATTCGTGATCTATAAACATAAAGTCCCAAAAATCAAGAATCATTCTTCCTATAACAGTAATAATTTCAACAATAGGATTGATTTCAACATCAACCTTAATTTCATTATACTAAGGACTTAAGTTAATCAAACTAATAACCTTCAAAGTTATAATTAAAAGAATAATCTTTTAGGCCTTAGTAAAATTTTACACCTCTAGAATTGCAGTCTAGAATCATAATTGAATATAAGACCTAAATATTATAAGAGAGAAAACATCTCATAAGTAGATTTACAGTCTACCACCTAAAATTCAGCCATCTTACCGCAAAAATGATTATTCTCAACAAACCATAAGGACATTGGTGCTTTATACTTCATATTTCTAGCATGAGCAGGAATAGTAGGAACATCAATAAGAATACTTATTCGTGCTGAACTTGGCCAACCCGGATCTCTAATTGGGGATGACCAGATTTATAATGTTATTATTACAGCTCACGCATTCGTAATAATTTTCTTTATAGTAATACCTAATATAATTGGTGGATTTGGTAATTGACTTGTTCCACTAATAATTGGTGCACCAGATATAGCATTTCCACGAATAAATAATATAAGTTTTTGATTACTACCACCTTCACTAACCCTTCTTCTTACATCTTCTATAGTAGATAATGGTGCTGGTACAGGATGAACAGTTTACCCTCCTCTAGCAGGAGCTATTGCACACGGGGGTGCATCTGTAGATCTAGCTATTTTTTCACTGCACTTAGCAGGTGTATCATCTATTCTTGGTGCAGTGAATTTCATTAAAACAGCAATTAATATACGATCAGAAAGTATAACTTTAGATCAAACACCTTTATTTGTATGATCTGTAGCTATTACAGCATTACTTCTCCTTCTTTCACTTCCAGTTTTAGCAGGAGCTATTACTATATTATTAACAGATCGAAATTTAAATACATCATTCTTTGACCCTGCAGGAGGGGGTGACCCAATTCTATATCAACATCTATTTTGATTCTTTGGACACCCAGAAGTTTATATTTTAATTCTACCGGGGTTCGGAATTATTTCACATATTGTATGTCAAGAAAGAGGAAAAATTGAATCATTTGGAACATTAGGTATAATTTATGCTATACTATCAATTGGACTAATAGGATTTATTGTATGAGCACATCATATATTTACAGTAGGAATGGATGTTGACACACGAGCATATTTTACATCAGCAACAATAATTATTGCTGTACCTACAGGAATTAAGGTATTTAGATGATTAGCTACATTATATGGAACTAAATTCAAGTTCAATCCACCATTATTATGAGCTCTAGGATTTATTTTCCTATTTACAATTGGTGCATTAACAGGATTAGTATTAGCAAATTCATCACTTGATATTGTATTACATGATACATATTATGTAGTAGCCCACTTTCATTATGTATTATCTATAGGAGCAGTATTTGCAATTATAGGAGGTGTCATTCAATGATATCCACTATTTACAGGATTAACTATAAATAATACATGATTAAAAATCCAATTTACAATTATATTCATTGGAGTAAATTTAACATTCTTTCCTCAACACTTCCTAGGATTAGCAGGAATACCTCGACGATACTCTGACTACCCAGACGCATATACATCATGAAACGTAGTATCAAGAATTGGGTCTACAATTTCTATTGTAGGAATCATTATATTCATTGTAATTATATGAGAAAGAATGATTACAAACCGAGCAATTATATTTAGAGCTAACATAAGAAGATCAACAGAATGACTACAAAATAACCCTCCTGCAGAACATAGTTACTCAGAATTACCATTAATCTCTAGATTCTAATATGGCAGATTAGTGCAGTAGATTTAAGCTCTACAAATAAAGGTTTGACCTTTTATTAGAAAATATTTATTAATGGCAACATGATCAAATTTATCTCTTCAAGATGGAGCTTCACCATTAATGGAGCAATTATCATTGTTTCATGATCATACTATGGTCGTATTATTATTAATTACAGTAATTGTAGGTTATGCCCTAAGTTATATATTATTTATTGCCTATACTAACCGTAATATACTTCATGGACATTTAATTGAAACAATCTGAACAGCTTTACCAGCAATTACATTAATTTTTATTGCCCTTCCATCATTATGACTATTATATTTACTTGATGATTCAGTAGATGCAATAATTACATTTAAAACCATTGGACGACAATGATATTGAAGATATGAATATTCAGACTTCATAGACGTAGAATTTGACACTTATATAACACCAGAACAAGACCTAGAAAATGATGGATTCCGACTACTAGATGTAGATAACCGAACAATCCTACCAATAAATACAGAAGTACGAGTATTAACAAGAGCATCAGATGTTCTACACTCATGAGCAGTTCCTGCATTAGGGGTTAAAATTGATGCAACGCCAGGTCGGTTAAATCAAGGAACATTCACAATAAATCGACCTGGATTATTCTTTGGACAATGCTCAGAAATCTGTGGAGCAAACCACAGATTTATACCAATTGTAATTGAAAGAACTTCAGTAAATTTATTTATTAAGTGATTATCTAAGATAATTTAAGGAGTTAGTTAAAATAAATAACATTAGAGTGTCAATCTAAAGTAACTAAAAAAAATTAGTACACCTTGAAATTCATCAGATGACTGAAAGTAAGTAATGGTCTCTTAAACCAAATAATAGTAAATTAACGACTACTTCTGATGGGGAAATTATATCCAAATCCCTCAAATATCCCCTCTTATATGATTCTCACTATTCATTATATTTTCAGCTACATTAATCTTGTTTAATCCAATAATCTTCTTCTCATTTAAACCTAACCTTATTAAAAGAGCAGAAAAAGGAACAATTGAAATAAAAAACTTAAATTGAAAATGATAACAAATCTATTCTCAACATTTGACCCATCAACTAACATCTTTAATTTATCATTAAATTGAACTAGAACATTTCTAGGACTATTATTAATCCCATCACTATTTTGACTTACACCATCACGAATTAACATTATCTGAAATAAACTAAATTTAACCTTACATAATGAATTTAAAACACTTCTTGGACCAAAATCATTTAATGGAACAACATTCATTTTCATCTCAATTTTTATTATAATATTATTTAACAATTTCATAGGATTATTCCCTTATATTTTTACTAGAACAAGACATTTAGCATTAACATTTGCAATTGCCCTACCTATATGGCTAAGATTTATATTATTTGGATGAATTAACCATACTAATCATATATTTACACACCTTGTACCACAAGGTACACCGCCTGCATTAATATCATTTATAGTACTAATTGAAACAATTAGTAATGTTATTCGACCAGGTACATTAGCAGTACGGTTGGCAGCAAATATAATTGCAGGACACTTATTATTAACCTTATTAGGAAACACAGGACCATCTATAGCAATAAACTTAATCTCATTACTAATTATTGGACAAATACTTCTATTAATTCTAGAATCAGCAGTAGCAATAATTCAAGCCTATGTTTTCTCAATTCTAAGAACTCTATATTCTAGAGAAGTATATTAAACCTATGTTAACAACTCACTCAAACCATCCATTCCACTTAGTAGACTATATACCTTGACCATTAACAGGAGCAATTGGAGCAATAGTCCTAGTATCAGGACTAGCAAAATGATTCCACCTATTTAATATTAACTTATTCATAATTGGATTTGGAATTACCCTACTAACTATAATTCAATGATGACGAGATGTAGTACGAGAAGGAACATATCAAGGATTACATACAGGATTTGTATCAATTGGATTACGATGAGGAATAATTTTATTTATTGCATCAGAGGTATTATTTTTCGTTTCTTTTTTTTGAGCATTCTTTAGAAGAAGATTAGCACCAACAATTGAACTAGGAATACTATGACCTCCAATAGGAATTCAACCCTTTAACCCTATACAAATTCCATTACTTAATACAGCTATTCTTTTAGCATCAGGAGTAACAGTAACATGAGCACATCATAGTTTAATGGAATCTAATCATACTCAAGCACTACAAGGATTATTCTTCACAGTGTTATTAGGACTATACTTTACAATACTTCAAGCATATGAATATTGAGAAGCACCTTTTACCATTGCAGATGCAGTTTATGGATCAACATTCTTTGTTGCAACAGGATTCCATGGTTTACACGTAATTATTGGAACAATCTTTTTATCAACATGTCTACTTCGACACTCAATAAATCAATTTTCACCAAGACATCACTTTGGATTTGAAGCAGCAGCATGATACTGACACTTCGTAGACGTAGTATGATTATTCTTATATATCTCTATTTATTGATGAGGTAGATAATTGTTTTTCTAGTATAAATAGTACATTTGACTTCCAATCAGAAAGCTTGATATAAATCAAGAAAAACAATTCTAATTCTATCAACAAGAGTTTTCATTAGATTTATTATTCCAATAATTGTTATAATCCTGGCAACAACACTATCAAAAAAATTAATTAATGATCGAGAAAAAAGATCACCATTCTAATGTGGGTTTGATCCAAAAAGATCAGCACGAATACCATTCTCAATACGATTCTTCCTAATCGCAGTAATCTTTTTAATTTTTGATGTAGAAATTGCACTAATTCTACCAATTGTAATTATTTTTAAAACTTCAGACATTATAATCTGAACAGTATCAACAATATTTTTTATTCTAGTTCTATTAGGAGGACTATACCATGAATGAAACCAAGGAGCATTACAATGAGCAGAATAAAGGGTTGTAGTTAAATATAACATTTGGGTTGCATTCAAAAAGTATTGATATTATCAATCAACCTTAAATAGAATAAGAAGCGAAATATTGCAGTCAGTTTCGACCTGGAAGATTGGTATGTACTACCCTTATTCTTATTAATTGAAGCCAAAAAGAGGCGTATTACTGTTAATAATAATATAATTGAACTATAATAGTTCCAATTAAGGAAATGTAAAGCCAATATGAAAGCTGCTAACTTTTTATATTAGCGGTTAAACTCCGTTAACATTTCTAAAATTTATATAGTTTAAATAAAACATTACATTTTCACTGTAAAAATAATATATCTATATTTATAAATACTTAAAAGTAAAAATACTTCCTTAACATCTTCAGTGTCACGCTCTAATTATAAGCTATTTAAGTAAACGAAAAACAATATTACCAAAATAAATATTCAAAAAATAAAAGTTAAAAGATAAATCTTGAAATTAGAATCATATCAACCTTGAATAGAACCAATTAAATAAATAAATAATCTATA
This sequence comes from Schistocerca gregaria, assembly GCF_023897955.1. Classification (NCBI taxonomy): domain Eukaryota; kingdom Metazoa; phylum Arthropoda; class Insecta; order Orthoptera; family Acrididae; genus Schistocerca; species Schistocerca gregaria. The sequence continues at coordinate 96,623,569 of NC_064922.1, forward strand.
TAAACCTTGACCACCAAGTAATTCACCTCAACCATAATCAAATGACTTAGATGAATAATAACCTATTTTTAAAGGAATATATCTAATAAACTTGGTTGAAAGAAAAGGTATAAATCATATAGAACCAGCAAATCTAACAAAAGAAAGTATACTTAAAGAAAATAAATTATGAGAAAAATCAAAATTAGAAATAAGATAACCTAAATAAGCACCTAAAATAACAACTGTAATAGTTAAAAACTTTAAATAATAAGGTAAAGCAATCACATGAGGAATAGGAAAAATTAATCAAGATAAAAGACTACCACCAAAAACAGCAACAAACAATAGACCAATTATTCCAAATGAAATATAATAACCCTTATCATCAAAAGAAAATCTAGAATAAAAATTATTATCACCAGATATTGAATAATAAAACAAACGAAAAGAATAAGAAGCAGTTAAACCAGTAGAAAAAAAATAAAGAAAAAAAATTAAACAATTAATTCATCTTAAACAAACCATCTCAAGAATTAAATCCTTTGAATAAAATCCCGCTAAAAAAGGTATTCCACACAAAGATAAACTAGAAACATTAAAACAAACTGAAGTTAAAGGTATGAAATTAACAATTGATCCTATAAAACGAATATCCTGAGAATCCTTCAAATTATGAATTATTGAACCTGCACATATAAATAATAATGCCTTAAATAAAGCATGAGCCAATAAATGAAAAAATGCAAGCTTTGGATAACCTATAGCCAAAATTCTTATTATTAAACCAAGTTGTCTTAAAGTAGAAAGAGCAATAATCTTCTTTAAATCAAACTCAAAATTAGCGCCCAATCCAGCCATAAATATAGTTATACAACCAATTAAAAGTAAAAATCAACCACAATTATAAGTATCCAATATTGGTCTAAAACGAATTAATAAATAAACACCAGCAGTAACAAGAGTAGAAGAATGAACTAAAGCAGAAACAGGAGTAGGAGCTGCTATAGCAGCAGGAAGTCATGAAGAGAAAGGAATCTGAGCTCTCTTAGTTATAGCTGCTAAAACAATTAATATAGTAATGAGCTTTATTTCAAAAGAATTAGAAATAAAATCATAATAATAAATATAATTTCAACCACCAAAATTTAACATTCATGCAATAGAAATTAAAATAGCAACATCACCAATACGATTAGAAAGTGCAGTTAATATACCAGCGCTATAAGATTTTACATTTTGATAATAAATAACTAAACAATAAGAAACTAAACCTAAACCATCTCAACCTAATAAAATTCTAATTAAATTAGGACTAATAATTAAAAAACCTATAGAAAGAATAAATATTAAAACAATAATAATAAATCGATTTATATTCTTTTCATCTGATATATAATCCTCTCTATAATAAATAACCAAAGAAGAAATATATATAACAAAAGATATAAAAATAAGAGATATTCAATCCAAAATTAAAGTTATAACAACTATAGAACCATTTAAATTGAAAAGCTCTCACTCAACAAAAACTCTATAATCAATTATTAAATAATAAATACCTAAAATAAAAATTATAGTTCTCGAAATAAACAAAGAAAAAAAACTCAAAGAACAAATAGAAAATAAATTCACGGCCTAAGATGAAAAACTTCATATCATTGATTCCACAAAACAATATTTTTAATTAAAATACTTAAGCAAACTAAACAAAGAAATATTCACCCTTTAAACAGAGAATATTTAAAGGCAATCAATGTAAAAGTAAAAGATGATATTCACGAAAATAACCAAGAGAACAAGTATAAACACCAGAATAATAATTCCCATCCTGAGAATAAGAATATATATACAAAGTATAAACAGCTCTAAAAAAAGATAAAAAAATCAAAGCAAAGAATCTAAAAGAAGATCAAGATTAATTTCTATTTAATAATCTAATTTCACCTACCAAATTTAAAGAAGGAGGAGCAGCCATATTTGATGATCTTAAAAGAAATCATCATAAAGCCATTCTTGGCATCAAATTAATTATACCCTTGTTAATTAATAATCGTCATCTACCTAAACGTTCATAAATAATATTAGATAAACAAAATAAACCAGAAGAACATAAACCATGACCAACCATTAGAGAAAGAGAACCTACACAACCTCATCAATTCATAGTCATCAATCCACCAATAACCATTCTTATATGAGCAACAGAAGAATATGCAATTAAAGACTTTAAATCAACCTGACGAAAACAAATAAATCTTACAATAACACCCCCAGATAAACCTAAAGACAATCAAAAATAATTAAACTTTAAACCCAAATAAGAAATAACCTTTATAACACGAAAAATACCATAACCACCTAACTTTAATAAAACACCAGCAAGAATTATTCTACCTGAAATAGGGGCCTCTACATGAGCCTTAGGAAGTCATAAATGAACCAAAAACATAGGTATCTTAACTAAAAAAGCCAAAATTATAAATACATAAAACATAAAATAATAAGAACCAAAATCAACCAATAAAGGAAAATATAAAGTATTAGAAAAATCATAAACCTTAAATAAAACTAATAATAAATGTAATCTAGCAACCAAAGTATAAAAAATTAAATAAACACCAGCCTGCAAACGCTCAGGTTGATAACCCCAACCCAAAATTAAAAGTAAAGTAGGAACTAATCTAGCCTCAAAAAAATATAAAAAGAAAGAAGACTTAATCTAGCAAATGAACAATAAAGCATAATTATTAAAATCAAAACCATAAAAACAAAAAAATTAGAATGATATGAAATTAAATAAACTGAACCTCTAGCAGTGATTATTAAAGAACAAATCCAAAAACTAAGTAAAATTAAACTAAAAGAAAAATAATCAATACCAAAATAATATCTAATTATATTCAAATCAGGATATGAATAAACACAAATTATAAAAACAAAACCCGACAGAAACATTAAAGAATGAACCAACCATCAACAATTATTTAATAAACAAAGAGGGATCAAAAAAATAGTTATAAATAAATACTTTAACATAAAGATAAACCAAAAGAAGTAAAAAAATCATTACCATGAGAACGAATTATTGAAACTAAAATAGAAAGACCTAAAGCACCCTCACAAACAGAAAAAACTAAAAAAATAACACGAAAAAAATAATCATAATCAAACTCAATAAGAAAAACAATAACTAACATAAATAAAGAAAGAACAATATATTCTAATCTCAAAAGAACCATTAATAAATGTTTACGTTTAGAAGAAAAAACATAAACACCAGCAAAATAAATCAATAAAGAAGTAAAAATAGAGAATATAAACATTAGTTTTAATAGTTTAAAAAAAACGCCGGTCTTGTAAACCGGAAATAAGTCCAGCCCCCACTTTTAAAACTTCAGAGGTGGAAAAGCTTCCATCATCGGTCCCCAAAACCGGTATTTTAAATAAACTAACCCCTGAAATGATGAAAATCATAATTATATCATTATCAAATGTAATAAATATTAATTTTATTAAATTAAGACACCCAATATCAATAATGCTTTTTATTATCCTTCAAACCTTCCTAGTTGGATTAATAACAGGAACAATAATAGAAAGATATTGATTATCATATATTTTATTTTTAACATTTCTTGGTGGTATACTAGTATTATTTATTTACATTACAAGAATTGCATCAAACGAAATATTTCAGCCTAAATCAATCACTATAATTATTACATTAATAATGTGAGTATTTATCATATTAATATTAATTATTCTAGATATATCTATATTTATAGACTTTTTCAAAAACACCGAAACTATAAATATTGATAATTCAATCAATTATCAAGAAATAACAATATCTTTAGAAAAATTATATAATAGACCAACATTCATTATTACAATAATAATAATAATTTATTTATTTTTAGCACTACTAGCAGTTGTTAAAATCACCAATATTAATCAGGGACCTATTCGTAAATTAAGTTAATTACTAATGAATAAACCCTTACGATTAAGACATCCATTAATTAAAATTATTAATAACTCTTTAATTGACTTACCTGCCCCAACAAATATTTCATTTTGATGAAATTTTGGATCCCTATTAGGGTTATGTTTGGTGATTCAAATCGTAACTGGACTATTTTTAGCTATACATTATACATCAAATATTGAAATAGCATTCAGTAGTGTAGTACACATCTGCCGAGATGTAAATAATGGTTGAATTATCCGAACCTTACACGCAAATGGAGCATCAATATTTTTTATTTGTATTTACTTACATGTAGGACGGGGAATTTACTATGGATCTTATATATATATACATACCTGAATAATTGGTACAGTGATTTTATTTTTAGTTATAGCAACTGCATTTATAGGATATGTCTTACCCTGAGGCCAAATATCTTTTTGAGGTGCAACAGTAATTACTAATTTATTATCAGCAATCCCATACTTAGGAATAGATTTAGTCCAATGAGTATGAGGAGGATTCGCTGTTGATAATGCAACATTAAATCGATTCTTCACATTCCATTTTGTATTACCATTTATTATTGCTGCTATAGCAGCAATTCATTTATTTTTTCTTCACCAAACAGGATCTAATAATCCTCTTGGACTAAATGGAGATATTGAAAAAATTCCATTCCATCCATACTTTACCTTTAAGGATTCTATTACATTTGTAATAATAACATCATTATTAATTATACTATGTTTAATTAATCCTTACCTATTAGGAGATCCAGATAACTTTGTACCTGCCAACCCATTAGTAACACCAGTTCACATTCAACCAGAATGATATTTCCTATTTGCATATGCAATTCTACGATCTATCCCTAATAAGTTAGGAGGTGTTATTGCATTATTTTTATCAATTAGAATCTTAATAATTTTACCATTTTATAATAAAACACCATTCCGAGGCATTCAATTTTACCCTATTAATCAAATTTTATTCTGAATTATAGTAGTTGTTGTATGCTTACTAACGTGAATTGGTAAACGACCTGTTGAAGAACCTTATATTATAACAGGTCAAATCTTAACAATTATTTACTTCACATATTTCTTAATTAATGTCCATGTCGCAAACGCATGAGATAAATTAATTAAGGAATAAAGTTAATTAGCTTAGGAAAAGCATATGTTTTGAAAACATAAAATTAGAAGTTTAACTCTTCTATTAACTTATCTCAAAAAATTTCACTAAACAAATGAGATAAATAAAATCTTTAAACCAACAAAGAAAATAAAAAAATTCAAAGATAAAGGTAAAAAACTTTTTCAAGCTAAGTACATTAATTTATCATAACGGAACCGTGGTAATGTTCCACGAACCCAAATAAAACCAAAAGATATAATAGCAAGCTTAATAAAAAATATAAAAGAATAAAAATCACCGCCCAAAAAAATTAAAGCCAATAACATTCTTATGAAGACAATTCTAGTATATTCAGCTAAAAAAATTAAAGTAAAACCACCCGCACCATACTCAATATTAAATCCTGAAACTAACTCAGATTCCCCTTCAGCAAAATCAAAAGGAGTACGATTAGTTTCAGCTAAGCAAGAAGCAAAACAAGCTAAAGCTAAAGGAAAAGAAATAATAATAAATCAACAATAAAGCTGATAGTTTATAAAATCAAACATATTAAAACTACCAATTAAAATAATTAAAGACAATAAAATTAAAGCTAAACTAACTTCATAAGAAATTGTTTGAGCAACAGAACGAAGAGAACCTAATAATGAATAATTTGAATTAGAAAATCAACCAGCAATTATAACAGTATAAACACCTAATCTAGTACAACATAAAAAAAATAAAATCCATAAGAAAAAGAACACATATAAGTTAAATAAGGAAAAATTACTCAAATGGCTAAAGAAATCATTAAATTAAAAACAGGGGAAAAATAATAAAGTAGGTAATTAGATATAATAGGAATTGGCTGCTCCTTACAAATTAACTTAATAGCATCTCTAAATGGCTGATTAATTCCAACAAAACCTACCTTATTTGGACCCTTTCGAATCTGAATATAACCTAAAACCTTACGCTCTAATAAAGTTAAAAAGGCAACACTAATTAAAACACAAATAACCAATAAAAGAAAATTCAAAATAAATATAAATAAATCATAAAGTATCAATACTATTTGTAGAAAAAATCTACATAAATGAATTCTAAATTCAACACATTAATCTGTCAAAATAGTAAATAAATTAATATTAATCAATATAACAAAAAATATTTTAACCATATGGTCCTTTCGTACTAATATGGATTAACAATCTTAGGATAGAAACCGACCTGGCTCACGCCAGTCTGAACTCAGATCATGTAAGAATTTAAAGGTCGAACAGACCTAATCATTGGGCTCCTGCACCCAAAATTTTTCTTAATCCAACATCGAGGTCGCAATCTGCTTTGTCGATATGAGCTCTCAAAAACAATTACGCTGTTATCCCTAAGGTAACTTAATCTTATGATCATAAATTATGGATCAAAATAACAAACATAAATAAATGATATAATAATGAAGAGTTTATCTATTCTTCATGTCACCCCAACAAAACATCATCATTAAATATAGAAAGACAAACAAAAAACTATATAAAAGTAAAATGTCAAGCTCTATAGGGTCTTCTCGTCCTAAAGAAGAATTTAAGCCTTTTGACTCAAAAGTTAAATTCAAAAATTTATTAAGAGACAGTTGATTTCTCGTCAAGCCATTCATTCCAGCCACTAATTAAGAGACTAATGATTATGCTACCTTTGCACGGTCAAAATACCGCGGCTCTTTAAAAATACGCTCAGTGAGCAGGCCAGACCTCAAAATATAAACAAGAGGACATGTTTTTGATAAACAGGCGGAAATCAATTTTGCCTAGTTCCTTATAATAAGTTCACAAGGTACAAATTTCATACAAATAAATATACTAATTCTATCATTATTACAAAAATTTTAAAATTAAATTAATAATCTTAATAAAAATCCTAAAATATTTATAAAATCAAAATAAAAAATAATGAACTAAAACGTAATCTTAAAGATAGCTGGTTTAAAGCTTACTATTATATTTCTATAAAATAAATTATAGGTTATTAACTTCAAAGCTTATCCCTTAAAGAATAAATAAGTTAATATTTTTACTTAAAAAATTAAATAAAAACAAATAACTGTAAAAAATTAAATTTTTTCTTAAGAAACTAGATATCTTGGGAAACGATTAACATCTCATTTCTATAAATAATTTAATAATAATTATGATACATTAACTATAAATTATTTATAAATCAACCCAAATCGAGACAAGTAAAATAAATACTAAAATTTTGATACACCCTGATACAAAAGGTACAATAAATAAAATCTACTTAAAAAAATTTAAAATAATATTTCATAAAACACTTACATTACCAATAAACTATAATTTAAAAAATCAATTCTATAAAATATACTAAGACAAAAATACAATAAAATTATTTATATTAAATAATTAAATAAACAAAAAATAAATATAATAAAATAAATAATCAAGATATCCTGATTTGCACATAAAAATTTTCAGTGTAAATGAAACACTTTACTAATAACATTTCACCTTACAAATTTATATTTCAACCCTAATAATATAAACAACTGTTTTAACCAATAATATTCACTTGTATCAATCGTATAACCGCGGCTGCTGGCACGAATTATGCCGATACTAAATCAATTGCTAAATCCAAAATCACTTGATAATTAAATCAAATTACTGCAAAAAGAACATTTAGTCTAACAAAACTTACATATAATACAAAGAAAAAGTGAATAAACAAGCAAGAATAAAACTTTTAAAAATAAAAAATAAGAAAATTTTAAATCTATTAATTCAGGAAAAAATAAAAGATTCAAATATTTAAAGAAAAAAAAAGAAAAAAACCACAAACATTAACAAAAAAAAAAGAAACGCCCCTATGTATGACCACAACAACTTCTCTATTATATATAATTAAAGATTAATATGGAACATGTATAGCAATAAATGTATTATATTCTTTCTTATTTAATCTTTCTATTCACTAATAAATAAATAAAGATTAAATAATATAATAAATATATTTTATACAATTATGTAATTTAATATAATATGTTATTAATATGAATTCTTTTTTTTATATTAAGTTAACTTTCATATATATTAGTTAAATAATCTAATTATAGATAATTTACATAATTATATTATTATAATTAATATAATTATTTATATTAATTATAATATTTTATATTTAAATTAATAATTTTATTTATTATATCCAATTATAATAATATTAAATATTAAATTACATATTATTATATATATTATATTATAATAATCTATTTTAAGCTAAAAACATAAGTAGCTATAATCCTAGGTAAATAATTGCATTAAAATAATCAATTGATAATGGTAAGATGAACTTATAATACTTTAATTTCAATTAAATGTAATATATTAATATAAATTATTTATTATATATATATATATATATATATAAAAAATGAGCAGGATAAATTAATCCTAATTAAACAAAATAATACATAAAAGAAATTCAAAAGAAAACTTTCGATTTATATATTAAATAAATGAAGTGCCTGATTAAAGGGTTACCTTGATAGGGTAAATAAAGTAAATAAAATTACCTTCATTAAAATTACATAAGATAGAATTAAACTACCTCCTTTAGTATCAAAAACTAACGTGCATCATACACCTTAATGTAAAAAGGTAAGCTAAACAAGCTAATGGGTTCATACCCCATTTATAGAGGTATCAATCCTCTCCTTTTTAATGACCAACAACTCTACAAAACTTCTCTTCCTATCAACATTAATGATAGGAACGATCCTGTCCATTTCATCAAATTCCTGATTTGGGGTTTGAATAGGACTTGAGATCAACTTACTTTCATTTATTCCGCTCCTAACAAGAAATAAAAATATAATAAAAAATGAATCATCAATTAAATATTTTATTGTCCAAGCAATAGCATCGACAATATTATTATTTTCAATTTTGCTGATTCAAATAAAATATCCCATGGGATGGGAAACAGAATTTATCCCATCAATAATAATTAGATCTAGACTATTATTAAAGATTGGAGCTGCACCTTTCCATTTCTGATTTCCAGAAGTTATAGGAGCATCAAGATGAAATAATTGTTTAACATTAATAACATGACAAAAAATCGCCCCAATAATGGTCTTATCTTATTGTATTCAATTAAGAACTTTTATTTGAACAATTATTATCTTAAGAATTATTATTGGGGCAATAGGAGGTTTAAATCAAACATCCTTACGACAACTTTTAGCATATTCATCAATCAGACATCTAGGTTGAATAATTAGATCATTAACAGTCAGAGAAAACATCTGAGAACTATACTTCATTATTTACTCACTATTAAGATTAATTATAGTTTTATTATTTAAGCAAATAAATTTATTTTTCATAAATCAAATTTATTCAGCCAGAAATATAAAAACCGAAATTAAATTCATAATATTCTTATCTTTATTATCTTTAGGTGGACTACCACCATTCCTTGGATTCTTACCAAAATGAATTGTAATACAATCATTAATAGAAAACAATATAACAACTATTATAACTATTATAGTTGTATTTACTACAATTACACTCTACTACTATATACGTATCAGATTCTCGGCTCTAATTATATCATACACAGAAAATTCGTGATCTATAAAGATAAAGTCCCAAAAATCAAGAATCATTCTTCCTATAACAGTAATAATTTCAACAATAGGATTGATTTCAACATCAACCTTAATTTCATTATACTAAGGACTTAAGTTAATCAAACTAATAACCTTCAAAGTTATAATTAAAAGAATAATCTTTTAGGCCTTAGTAAAATTTTACACCTCTAGAATTGCAGTCTAGAATCATAATTGAATATAAGACCTAAATATGATAAGAGAGAAAACATCTCATAAGTAGATTTACAGTCTACCACCTAAAATTCAGCCATCTTACTGCAAAAATGATTATTCTCAACAAACCATAAGGACATTGGTACTTTATACTTCATATTTGGAGCATGAGCAGGAATAGTAGGAACATCAATAAGAATACTTATTCGTGCTGAACTTGGCCAACCCGGATCTCTAATTGGGGATGACCAGATTTATAATGTTATTATTACAGCTCATGCATTCGTAATAATTTTCTTTATAGTAATACCTATTATAATTGGTGGATTTGGTAATTGACTTGTTCCACTAATAATTGGTGCACCAGATATAGCATTTCCACGAATAAATAATATAAGTTTTTGATTACTACCACCTTCACTAACCCTTCTTCTTACATCTTCTATAGTAGATAATGGTGCTGGTACAGGATGAACAGTTTACCCTCCTCTAGCAGGAGCTATTGCACACGGGGGTGCATCTGTAGATCTAGCTATTTTTTCACTGCACTTAGCAGGTGTATCATCTATTCTTTTCGTTTGTTTTATTATTCAATATCTGGTGATAATAATTTTTATTCTAGATTTTCTTTTGATGATAAGGGTTATTATATTTCATTTGGAATAATTGGTCTATTGTTTGTTGCTGTTTTTGGTGGTAGTCTTTTATCTTGATTAATTTTTCCTATTTCTCATGTGATTGCTTTACCTTATTATTTAAAGTTTTTAACTATTACAGTAGTTATTTTAGGTGCTTATTTAGGTTATCTTATTTCTAATTTTGATTTTTCTCATAATTTATTTTCTTTAAGTATACTTTCTTTTGTTAGATTTGCTGGTTCTATATGATTTATACCTTTTCTTTCAACTAAGTTTATTAGATATATTCCTTTAAAAATAGGTTATTATTCATCTAAGTCATTTGATTATGGTTGAGGTGAATTACTTGGTGGTCAAGGTTTATATAGATTATTTATTTATTTAATTGGTTATATTCAAGGTTGATATGATTCTAATTTCAAGATTTATCTTTTAACTTTTATTTCTTGAATATTTATTTTGGTAATATTGTTTTTCGTTTACTTAAATAGCTTATAATTAGAGCGTGACACTGAAGATGTTAAGGAAGTATTTTTACTTTTAAGTATTTATAAATATAGATATATTATTTTTACAGTGAAAATGTAATGTTTTATTTAAACTATATAAATTTTAGAAATGTTAACGGAGTTTAACCGCTAATATAAAAAGTTAGCAGCTTTCATATTGGCTTTACATTTCCTTAATTGGAACTATTATAGTTCAATTATATTATTAACAGTAATACGCCTCTTTTTGGCTTCAATTAATAAGAATAAGGGTAGTACATACCAATCTTCCAGGTCGAAACTGACAGCAATATTTCGCTTCTTATTCTATTTAAGGTTGATTGATAATATCAATACTTTTTGAATGCAACCCAAATGTTATATTTAACTACAACCCTTTATTCTGCTCATTGTAATGCTCCTTGGTTTCATTCATGGTATAGTCCTCCTAATAGAACTAGAATAAAAAATATTGTTGATACTGTTCAGATTATAATGTCTGAAGTTTTAAAAATAATTACAATTGGTAGAATTAGTGCAATTTCTACATCAAAAATTAAAAAGATTACTGCGATTAGGAAGAATCGTATTGAGAATGGTATTCGTGCTGATCTTTTTGGATCAAACCCACATTCAAATGGTGATCTTTTTTCTCGATCATTAATTAATTTTTTTGATAGTGTTGTTGCCAGGATTATAACAATTATTGGAATAATAAATCTAATGAAAACTCTTGTTGATAGAATTAGAATTGTTTTTCTTGATTTATATCAAGCTTTCTGATTGGAAGTCAAATGTACTATTTATACTAGAAAAACAATTATCTACCTCATCAATAAATAGAGATATATAAGAATAATCATACTACGTCTACGAAGTGTCAGTATCATGCTGCTGCTTCAAATCCAAAGTGATGTCTTGGTGAAAATTGATTTATTGAGTGTCGAAGTAGACATGTTGATAAAAAGATATTTCCAATAATTACGTGTAAACCATGGAATCCTGTTGCAACAAAGAATGTTGATCCATAAACTGCATCTGCAATGGTAAAAGGTGCTTCTCAATATTCATATGCTTGAAGTATTGTAAAGTATAGTCCTAATAACACTGTGAAGAATAATCCTTGTAGTGCTTGAGTATGATTAGATTCCATTAAGCTATGATGTGCTCATGTTACTGTTACTCCTGATGCTAAAAGAATAGCTGTATTAAGTAATGGAATTTGTATAGGGTTAAAGGGTTGAATTCCTATTGGAGGTCATAGTATTCCTAGTTCAATTGTTGGTGCTAATCTTCTTCTAAAGAATGCTCAAAAAAAAGAAACGAAAAATAATACCTCTGATGCAATAAATAAAATTATTCCTCATCGTAATCCAATTGATACAAATCCTGTATGTAATCCTTGATATGTTCCTTCTCGTACTACATCTCGTCATCATTGAATTATAGTTAGTAGGGTAATTCCAAATCCAATTATGAATAAGTTAATATTAAATAGGTGGAATCATTTTGCTAGTCCTGATACTTGGACTATTGCTCCAATTGCTCCTGTTAATGGTCAAGGTCTATAGTCTACTAAGTGGAATGGGTGGTTTGAGTGAGTTGTTAACATAGGTTTAATATACTTCTCTAGAATATAGAGTTCTTAGAATTGAGAAAACATAGGCTTGAATTATTGCTACTGCTGATTCTAGAATTAATAGAAGTATTTGTCCAATAATTAGTAATGAGATTAAGTTTATTGCTATAGATGGTCCTGTGTTTCCTAATAAGGTTAATAATAAGTGTCCTGCAATTATATTTGCTGCCAACCATACTGCTAATGTACCTGGTCGAATAACATTACTAATTGTTTCAATTAGTACTATAAATGATATTAATGCAGGCGGTGTACCTTGTGGTACAAGGTGTGTAAATATATGATTAGTATGGTTAATTCATCCAAATAATATAAATCTTAGCCATATAGGTAGGGCAATTGCAAATGTTAATGCTAAATGTCTTGTTCTAGTAAAAATATAAGGGAATAATCCTATGAAATTGTTAAATAATATTATAATAAAAATTGAGATGAAAATGAATGTTGTTCCATTAAATGATTTTGGTCCAAGAAGTGTTTTAAATTCATTATGTAAGGTTAAATTTAGTTTATTTCAGATAATGTTAATTCGTGATGGTGTAAGTCAAAATAGTGATGGGATTAATAATAGTCCTAGAAATGTTCTAGTTCAATTTAATGTTAAATTAAAGATGTTAGTTGATGGGTCAAATGTTGAGAATAGATTTGTTATCATTTTCAATTTAAGTTTTTTATTTCAATTGTTCCTTTTTCTGCTCTTTTAATAAGGTTAGGTTTAAATGAGAAGAAGTTTATTTGATTAAACAAGATTAATGTAGCTGAAAATATAATGAATAGTGAGAATCATATAAGAGGGGATATTTGAGGGATTTGGATATAATTTCCCCATCAGAAGTAGTCGTTAATTTACTATTATTTGGTTTAAGAGACCATTACTTACTTTCAGTCATCTGATGAATTTCAAGGTGTACTAATTTTTTTTAGTTACTTTAGATTGACACTCTAATGTTATTTATTTTAACTAACTCCTTAAATTATCTTAGATAATCACTTAATAAATAAATTTACTGAAGTTCTTTCAATTACAATTGGTATAAATCTGTGGTTTGCTCCACAGATTTCTGAGCATTGTCCAAAGAATAATCCAGGTCGATTTATTGTGAATGTTCCTTGATTTAACCGACCTGGCGTTGCATCAATTTTAACCCCTAATGCAGGAACTGCTCATGAGTGTAGAACATCTGATGCTCTTGTTAATACTCGTACTTCTGTATTTATTGGTAGGATTGTTCGGTTATCTACATCTAGTAGTCGGAATCCATCATTTTCTAGGTCTTGTTCTGGTGTTATATAAGTGTCAAATTCTACGTCTATGAAGTCTGAATATTCATATCTTCAATATCATTGTCGTCCAATGGTTTTAATTGTAATTATTGCATCTACTGAATCATCAAGTAAATATAATAGTCGTAATGATGGAAGGGCAATAAAAATTAATGTAATTGCTGGTAAAGCTGTTCAGATTGTTTCAATTAAATGTCCATGAAGTATATTACGGTTAGTATAGGCAATAAATAATATATAACTTAGGGCATAACCTACAATTACTGTAATTAATAATAATACGACCATAGTATGATCATGAAAGAATGATAATTGCTCCATTAATGGTGAAGCTCCATCTTGAAGAGATAAATTTGATCATGTTGCCATTAATAAATATTTTCTAATAAAAGGTCAAACCTTTATTTGTAGAGCTTAAATCTACTGCACTAATCTGCCATATTAGAATCTAGAGATTAATGGTAATTCTGAGTAACTATGTTCTGCAGGAGGGTTATTTTGTAGTCATTCTGTTGATCTTCTTATGTTAGCTCTAAATATAATTGCTCGGTTTGTAATCATTCTTTATCATATAATTACAAAGAATATAATGATTCCTACAATAGAAATTGTAGACCCAATTCTTGATACTACGTTTCATGATGTATATGCATCTGGGTAGTCAGAGTATCGTCGAGGTATTCCTGCTAATCCTAGGAAGTGTTGAGGAAAGAATGTTAAATTTACTCCAATGAATATAATTGTAAATTGGATTTTTAATCATGTATTATTTATAGTTAATCCTGTAAATAGTGGATATCATTGAATGACACCTCCTATAATTGCAAATACTGCTCCTATAGATAATACATAATGAAAGTGGGCTACTACATAATATGTATCATGTAATACAATATCAAGTGATGAATTTGCTAATACTAATCCTGTTAATGCACCAATTGTAAATAGGAAAATAAATCCTAGAGCTCATAATAATGGTGGATTGAACTGAAGTTAAAGGTATGAAATTAACAATTGATCCTATAAAACGAATATCCTGAGAATCCTTCAGATTATGAATTATTGAACCTGCACATATAAATAATAATGCCTTAAATAAAGCATGAGCCAATAAATGAAAAAATGCAAGCTTTGGATAACCTATAGCCAAAATTCTTATTATTAAACCAAGTTGTCTTAAAGTAGAAAGAGCAATAATCTTCTTTAAATCAAACTCAAAATTAGCGCCCAATCCAGCCATAAATATAGTTATACAACCAATTAAAAGTAAAAATCAACCACAATTATAAGTATCCAATATTGGTCTAAAACGAATTAATAAATAAACACCAGCAGTAACAAGAGTAGAAGAATGAACTAAAGCAGAAACAGGAGTAGGAGCTGCTATAGCAGCAGGAAGTCATGAAGAGAAAGGAATCTGAGCTCTCTTAGTTATAGCTGCTAAAACAATTAATATAGTAATGAGCTTTATTTCAAAAGAATTAGAAATAAAATCATAATAATAAATATAATTTCTACCACCAAAATTTAAAATTCATGCAATAGAAATTAAAATAGCAACATTACCAATACGATTAGAAAGTGCAGTTAATATACCAGCACTATAAGATTTTACATTTTGATAATAAATAACTAAACAATAAGAAACTAAACCTAAACCATCTCAACCTAATAAAATTCTAATTAAATTAGGACTAATAATTAAAAAACCTATAGAAAGAATAAATATTAAAACAATAATAATAAAACGATTTATATTCTTTTCACCAGATATATAATCCTCTCTATAATAAATAACCAAAGAAGAAATATATATAACAAAAGATATAAAAATAAGAGATATTCAATCCAAAATTAAAGTTATAACAACTATAGAACCATTTAAATTGAAAAGCTCTCACTCAACAAAAACTCTATAATCAATTATTAAATAATAAATACCTAAAATAAAAATTATAGTTCTCGAAATAAACAAAGAAAAAAAACTCAAAGAACAAATAGAAAATAAATTCACGGCCTAAGATGAAAAACTTCATATCATTGATTCCACAAAACAATATTTTTAATTAAAATACTTAAGCAAACTAAACAAAGAAATATTCACCCTTTAAACAGAGAATATTTAAAGGCAATCAATGTAAAAGTAAAAGATGATATTCACGAAAATAACCAAGAGAACAAGTATAAACACCAGAATAATAATTCCCATGCTGAGAATAAGAATATATATACAAAGTATAAACAGCTCTAAAAAAAGATAAAAAAATCAAAGCAAAGAATCTAAAAGAAGATCAAGATATAATTCTATATAATAATCTAATTTCACCTACCAAATTTAAAGAAGGAGGAGCAGCCATATTTGATGATCTTAAAAGAAATCATCATAAAGCCATTCTTGGCATCAAATTAATTATACCCTTGTTAATTAATAATCTTTGTCTACCTAAACGTTCATAAATAATATTAGATAAACAAAATAAACCAGAAGACCATAAACCATGACCAACCATTAGAGAAAGAGAACCTACACAACCTCATCAATTCATAGTCATCAATAACCATTCTTATATGAGCAACAGAAGAATATGCAATTAAAGACTTTAAATCAACCTGACGAAAACAAATAAATCTTACAATAACACCCCCAGATAAACCTAAAGACAATCAAAAATAATTAAACTTTAAACCCAAATAAGAAATAACCTTTATAACACGAAAAATACCATAACCACCTAACTTTAATAAAACACCAGCAAGAATTATTCTACCTGAAATAGGGGCCTCTACATGAGCCTTAGGAAGTCATAAATGAACCAAAAACATAGGTATCTTAACTAAAAAAGCCAAAATTATAAATACATAAAACATAAAATAATAAGAACCAAAATCAACCAATAAAGGAAAATATAAAGTATTAGAAAAATCATAAACCTTAAATAAAACTAATAATAAAGGTAATCTAGCAACCAAAGTATAAAAAATTAAATAAACACCAGCCTGCAAACGCTCAGGTTGATAACCCCAACCCAAAATTAAAAGTAAAGTAGGAACTAATCTAGCCTCAAAAAAAATATAAAAAGAAAGAAGACTTAATCTAGCAAATGAACAATAAAGCATAATTATTAAAATCAAAACCATAAAAACAAAAAAATTAGAATGATATGAACTTAAATAAACTGAACCTCTAGCAGTGATTATTAAAGAACAAATCCAAAAACTAAGTAAAATTAAACTAAAAGAAAAATAATCAATACCAAAATAATATCTAATTATATTCAAATCAGCATATGAATAAACACAAATTATACAAACAAAACCCGACAGAAACATTAAAGAATGAACCAACCATCAACAATTATTTAATAAACAAAGAGGGATCAAGAAAATAGTTATAAATAAATACTTTAACATAAAGATAAACCAAAAGAATTAAAAAAATCATTACCATGAGAACGAATTATTGAAACTAAAATAGAAAGACCTAAAGCACCCTCACAAACAGAAAAAACTAAAAAAATAACAGGAAGAAAATAATCATAATCAAACTCAATAAGAAAAACAATAACTAACATAAATAAAGAAAGAACAATATATTCTAATCTCAAAAGAACCATTAATAAATGTTTACGTTTAGAAGAAAAAACATAAACACCAGCAAAATAAATCAATAAAGAAGTAAAAATAGAGAATATAAACATTAGTTTTAATAGTTTAAAAAAAACGCCGGTCTTGTAAACCGGAAATAAGTCCAGCCCCCACTTTTAAAACTTCAGAGGTGGAAAAGCTTCCATCATCGGTCCCCAAAACCGGTATTTTAAATAAACTAACCCCTGAAATGATCAAAATAATAATTATATCATTATCAAATGTAATAAATATTAATTTTATTAAATTAAGACACCCAATATCAATAATGCTTTTTATTATCCTTCAAACCTTCCTAGTTGGATTAATAACAGGAACAATAATAGAAAGATATTGATTATCATATATTTTATTTTTAACATTTCTTGGTGGTATACTAGTATTATTTATTTACATTACAAGAATTGCATCAAACGAAATATTTCAGCCTAAATCAATCACTATAATTATTACATTAATAATGTGAGTATTTATCATATTAATATTAATTATTCTAGATATATCTATATTTATAGACTTTTTCAAAAACACCGAAACTATAAATATTGATAATTCAATCAATTATCAAGAAATAACAATATCTTTAGAAAAATTATATTATAGACCCACATTCATTATTACAATAATAATAATAATAATTTATTTATTTTTAGCACTACTAGCAGTTGTTAAAATCACCAATATTAATCAGGGACCTATTCGTAAAATAAGATAATTACTAATGAATAAACCCTTACGATTAAGACATCCTTTAATTAAAATTATTAATAACTCTTTAATTGACTTACCTGCCCCAACAAATATTTCATTTTGATGAAATTTTGGATCCCTATTAGGGTTATGTTTGGTAATTCAAATCGTAACTGGACTATTTTTAGCTATACAATATACATCAAATATTGAAATAGCATTCAGTAGTGTAGTACACATCTGCCGAGACGTAAATATTGGTTGAATTATCCGAACCTTACACGCAAATGGAGCATCTATATTTTTTATTTGTATTTACTTACATGTAGGACGGGGAATTTACTATGGATCTTATATATATATACATACCTGAATAATTGGTACAGTGATTTTATTTTTAGTTATAGCAACTGCATTTATAGGATATGTCTTACCCTGAGGCCAAATATCTTTTTGAGGTACAACAGTAATTACTAATTTATTATCAGCAATCCCATACTTAGGAACAGATTTAGTCCAATGAGTATGAGGAGGATTCGCTGTTGATAATGCAACATTAAATCGATTCTTCACATTCCATTTTGTATTATCATTTATTATTGCTGCTATAGCAGCAATTCATTTATTTTTTCTTCACCAAACAGGATCTAATAATCCTCTTGGACTAAATGGAGATATTGAAAAAATTCCATTCCATCCATACTTTACCTTTAAGGATTCTATTACATTTGTAATAATAACATCATTATTAATTATACTATGTTTAATTAATCCTTACCTATTAGGAGATCCAGATAACTTTGTACCTGCCAACCCATTAGTAACACCAGTTCACATTCAACCAGAATGATATTTCCTATTTGCATATGCAATTCTACGATCTATCCCTAATAAGTTAGGAGGTGTTATTGCATTATTTTTATCAATTAGAATCTTAATAATTTTACCATTTTATAATAAAACACCATTCCGAGGCATTCAATTTTACCCTATTAATCAAATTTTATTCTGAATTATAGTAGTTGTTGTATGCTTACTAACGTGAATTGGTAAACGACCTGTTGAAGAACCTTATATTATAACAGGTCAAATCTTAACAATTATTTACTTCACGTATTTCTTAATTAATGTCCATGTCGCAAACACATGAGATAAATTAATTAAGGAATAAAGTTAATTAGCTTAGGAAAAGCATATGTTTTGAAAACATAAAATTAGAAGTTTAACTCTTCTATTAACTTTTCTCAAAAAATTTCACTAAACAAATGAGATAAATAAAATCTTTAAACCAACAAAGAAAATAAAAAAATTCAAAGATAAAGGTAAAAAACTTTTTCAAGCTAAGTACATTAATTTATCATAACGGAACCGTGGTAATGTTCCACGAACCCAAATAAAACCAAAAGATATAATAGCAAGCTTAATAAAAAATATAAAAGAATAAAAATCACCGCCCAAAAAAATTAAAGCCAATAACATTCTTATGAAGACAATTCTAGTATATTCAGCTAAAAAAATTAAAGTAAAACCACCCGCACCATACTCAATATTAAATCCTGAAACTAACTCAGATTCCCCTTCAGCAAAATCAAAAGGAGTACGATTAGTTTCAGCTAAGCAAGAAGCAAAACAAGCTAAAGCTAAAGGAAAAGAAATAATAATAAATCAACAATAAAGCTGATAGTTTATAAAATCAAACATATTAAAACTACCAATTAAAATAATTAAAGACAATAAAATTAAAGCTAAACTAACTTCATAAGAAATTGTTTGAGCAACAGAACGAAGAGAACCTAATAATGAATAATTTGAATTAGAAGATCAACCAGCAATTATAACAGTATAAACACCTAATCTAGTACAACATAAAAAAAATAAAAATCCATAAGAAAAAGAACACATATAAGTTAAATAAGGAAAAATTACTCAAACGGCTAAAGAAATCATTAAATTAAAAACAGGGGAAAAATAATAAAGTAGGTAATTAGATATAATAGGAATTGGCTGCTCCTTACAAATTAACTTAATAGCATCTCTAAATGGCTGAGGAATTCCAACAAAACCTACCTTATTTGGACCCTTTCGAATCTGAATATAACCTAAAACCTTACGCTCTAATAAAGTTAAAAAGGCAACACTAATTAAAACACAAATAACCAATAAAAGAAAATTCAAAATAAATATAAATAAATCATAAAGTATCAATACTATTTGTAGAAAAAATCTACATAAATGAATTCTAAATTCAACACATTAATCTGTCAAAATAGTAAATAAATTAATATTAATCGATATAACAAAAAATATTTTAACCATATGGTCCTTTCGTACTAATATGGATTAACAATCTTAGGATAGAAACCGACCTGGCTCACGCCGGTCTGAACTCAGATCATGTAAGAATTTAAAGGTCGAACAGACCTAATCATTGGGCTCCTGCACCCAAAATTTTTCTTAATCCAACATCGAGGTCGCAATCTGCTTTGTCGATATGAGCTCTCAAAAACAATTACGCTGTTATCCCTAAGGTAACTTAATCTTATGATCATAAATTATGGATCAAAATAACAAACATAAATAAATGATATAATAATGAAGAGTTTATCTATTCTTCATGTCACCCCAACAAAACATCATCATTAAATATAGAAAGACAAACAAAAAACTATATAAAAGTAAAATGTCAAGCTCTATAGGGTCTTCTCGTCCTAAAGAAGAATTTAAGCCTTTTGACTCAAAAGTTAAATTCAAAAATTTATTAAGAGACAGTTGATTTCTCGTCAAGCCATTCATTCCAGCCACTAATTAAGAGACTAATGATTATGCTACCTTTGCACGGTCAAAATACCGCGGCTCTTTAAAAATACGCTCAGTGAGCAGGCCAGACCTCAAAATATAAACAAGAGGACATGTTTTTGATAAACAGGCGGAAATCAATTTTGCCTAGTTCCCTATAATAAGTTCACAAGGTACAAATTTCATACAAATAAATATACTAATTCTATCATTATTACAAAAATTTTAAAATTAAATTAATAATCTTAATAAAAAACCTAAAATATTTATAAAATCAAAATAAGAAATAATGAACTAAAACGTAATCTTAAAGATAGCTGGTTTAAAGCTTACTATTATATTTCTATAAAATAAATTATAGGTTATTAACTTCAAAGCTTATCCCTTAAAGAATAAATAAGTTAATATTTTTAGTTAAAAAATTAAATAAAAACAAATAACTTTAAAAAATTAAATTTTTTCTTAAGAAACTAGATATCTTGGGAAACGATTAACACCTCATTTCTATAAATAATTTAATAATAATTATGATACATTAACTATAAATTATTTATAAATCAACCCAAATCGAGACAAGTAAAATAAATACTAAAATTTTGATAAACCCTGATACAAAAGGTACAATAAATAAAATCTACTTAAAAAAATTTAAAATAATATTTCATAAAACTCTTACATTACCAATAAACTATAATTTAAAAAATCAATTCTATAAAATATACTAAGACAAAAATAGAATAAAATTATTTATATTAAATAATGAAATAAACAAAAAATAAATATAATAAAATAAATAATCAAGATATCCTGATTTGCACAGAAAAATTTTCAGTGTAAATGAAACACTTTACTAATAAGTTATATCTTGAAACTCTTCCTAGATACACTTTCCAGTACATCTACTATGTTACGACTTATCTCATCTAAATTGAAGCTACTTTAAAATAAAATAGAATAATCAATAATGAGAGTGACGTGCGATGTGTACACATCTCAGAGCCAATATCAGTTAAATTAAATAAATTAAATTACTATCAAATCCACCTTCATTAACAGTATTTCACTATCAAATCCGTTATAAACAAAAATCTATTGTAACCCACCTCCTCTTAACTATAAGCTGCACCTTGACCTGAAATATTTTATAATTATAAATCTTGAGAATTATAACTCTAAAAAGATTCTCTGATAACGGAGATATACAAACAAATAAATTAAGTAGAGTAAATCGCGTATTATCAATCATGGGGTAGGTTCCTCTGAATGGAATGAGATACCGCCAAATTCTTTGGGTTTAAAGACCTTAACTAATAGTACCCTGGTAAATATAATTAACATTTAAAATAATAGGGTATCTAATCCTAGTTTATTATTTAAATTTCACAGATTCATAAAAAGGGCCACAAATAAATTTTAACATTTCACCTTACAAATTTATATTTCAACCCTAATAATATAAACAACTGTTTTAACCAATAATATTCACTTGTATCAATCGTATAACCGCGGCTGCTGGCACGAATTATGCCGATACTAAATCAATTGCTAAATCCAAAATCACTTGATAATTAAATCAAATTACTGCAAAAAGAACATTTAGTCTAACAAAACTTACATATAATACAAAGAAAAAGTGAATAAACAAGCAAGAATAAAACTTTTAAAAATAAAAAATAAGAAAATTTTAAATCTATTAATTCAGGAAAAAATAAAAGATTCAAATATTTAAAGAAAAAAAAAGAAAAAAACCACAAACATTAACAAAAAAAAAAGAAACGCCCCTATGTATGACCACAACAACTTCTCTATTATATATAATTAAAGATTAATATGGAACATGTATAGCAATAAATGTATTATATTCTTTCTTATTTAATCTTTCTTTTCACTAATAAATAAAGAAAGATTAAATAATATAATAAATATATTTTATACAAGTATGTAATTTAATATAATATGTTATTAATATGAATCCTTTTTTTTATATTAAGTTAACTTTCATATATATTAGTTAAATAATCTAATTATAGATAATTTACATAATTATATTATTATAATTAATATAATTATTTATATTAATTATAATATTTTATATTTAAATTAATAATTTTATTTATTATATCCAATTATAATAATATTAAATATTAAATTACATATTATTATATATATTATATTATAATAACCTATTTTAAGCTAAAAACATAAGTAGCTATAATCCTAGGTAAATAATTGCATTAAAATAATCAATTGATAATGGTAAGATGAACTTATAATACTTTAATTTCAATTAAATGTAATATATTAATATAAATTATTTAATATATATATATATATAAAAAAAATAAAATGAGCAGGATAAATTAATCCTAATTAAACAAAATAATACATAAAAGAATTTCAAAAAAAACTTTCGATTTATATATTAAATAAATGAAGTGCCTGATTAAAGGGTTACCTTGATAGGGTAAATAAAGTAAATAAAATTACCTTCATTAAAATTACATAAGATAGAATTAAACTACCTCCTTTAGTATCAAAAACTAACGTGCATCATACACCTTAATGTAAAAAGGTAAGCTAAACAAGCTAATGGGTTCATACCCCATTTATAGAGGTATCAATCCTCTCCTTTTTAATGACCAACAACTCTACAAAACTTCTCTTCCTATCAACATTAATGATAGGAACGATCCTGTCCATTTCATCAAATTCCTGATTTGGGGTTTGAATAGGACTTGAGATCAACTTACTTTCATTTATTCCGCTCCTAACAAGAAATAAAAATATAATAATAAATGAATCATCAATTAAATATTTTATTGTCCAAGCAATAGCATCGACAATATTATTATTTTCAATTTTGCTGATTCAAATAAAATATCCCATGGGATGGGAAACAGAATTTATCCCATCAATAATAATTAGATCTAGACTATTATTAAAGATTGCAGCTGCACCTTTCCATTTCTGATTTCCAGAAGTTATAGGAGCATCAAGATGAAATAATTGTTTAACATTAATAACATGACAAAAAATCGCCCCAATAATGGTCTTATCTTATTGTATTCAATTAAGAACTTTTATTTGAACAAATATTATCTTAAGAATTATTATTGGGGCAATAGAAGGTTTAAATCAAACATCCTTACGACAACTTTTAGCATATTCATCAATCAGACATCTAGGTTGAATAATTAGATCATTAACAGTCAGAGAAAACATCTGAGAACTATACTTCATTATTTACTCACTATTAAGATTAAATATAGTTTTATTATTTAAGCAAATAAATTTATTTTTCATAAATCAAATTTAGTCAGCCAGAAATATAAAAACCGAAATTAAATTCATAATATTCTTATCTTTATTATCTTTAGGTGGACTACCACCATTCCTTGGATTCTTACCAAAATGAATTGTAATACAATCATTAATAGAAAACAATATAACAACTATTATAACTATTATAGTTGTATTAACTACAATTACACTCTACTACTATATACGTATTAGATTCTCAGCTCTAATTATATCATACACAGAAAATTCGTGATCTATAAAGATAAAGTCCCAAAAATCAAGAATCATTCTTCCTATAACAGTAATAATTTCAACAATAGGATTGATTTCAACATCAACCTTAATTTCATTATACTAAGGACTTAAGTTAATCAAACTAATAACCTTCAAAGTTATAATTAAAAGAATAATCTTTTAGGCCTTAGTAAAATTTTACACCTCTAGAATTGCAGTCTAGAATCATAATTGAATATAAGACCTAAATATGATAAGAGAGAAAACATCTCATAAGTAGATTTACAGTCTACCACCTAAAATTCAGCCATCTTACCGCAAAAATGATTATTCTCAACAAACCATAAGGACATTGGTACTTTATACTTCATATTTGGAGCGTGAGCAGGAATAGTAGGAACATCAATAAGAATACTTATTCGTGCTGAACTTGGCCAACCCGGATCTCTAATTGGGGATGACCAGATTTATAATGTTATTATTACAGCTCACGCATTCGTAATAATTTTCTTTATAGTAATACCTATTATAATTGGTGGATTTGGTAATTGACTTGTTCCACTAATAATTGGTGCACCAGATATAGCATTTCCACGAATAAATAATATAAGTTTTTGATTACTACCACCTTCACTAACCCTTCTTCTTACATCTTCTATAGTAGATAATGGTGCTGGTACAGGATGAACAGTTTACCCTCCTCTAGCAGGAGCTATTGCACACGGGGGTGCATCTGTAGATCTAGCTATTTTTTCACTGCACTTAGCAGGTGTATCATCTATTCTTGGTGCAGTGAATTTCTTTACAACAGCAATTAATATACGATCAGAAAGTATAACTTTAGATCAAACACCTTTATTTGTATGATCTGTAGCTATTACAGCATTACTTCTCCTTCTTTCACTTCCAGTTTTAGCAGGAGCTATTACTATATTATTAACAGATCGAAATTTAAATACATCATTCTTTGACCCTGCAGGAGGGGGTGACCCAATTCTATATCAACATCTATTTTGATTCTTTGGACACCCAGAAGTTTATATTTTAATTCTACCGGGGTTCGGAATTATTTCACATATTGTATGTCAAGAAAGAGGAAAAATTGAATCATTTGGAACATTAGGTATAATTTATGCTATACTATCAATTGGACTAATAGGATTTATTGTATGAGCACATCATATATTTACAGTAGGAATGGATGTTGACACACGAGCATATTTTACATCAGCAACAATAATTATTGCTGTACCTACAGGAATTAAGGTATTTAGATGATTAGCTACATTATATGGAACTAAATTCAAGTTCAATCCACCATTATTATGAGCTCTAGGATTTATTTTCCTATTTACAATTGGTGCATTAACAGGATTAGTATTAGCAAATTCATCACTTGATATTGTATTACATGATACATATTATGTAGTAGCCCACTTTCATTATGTATTATCTATAGGAGCAGTATTTGCAATTATAGGAGGTGTCATTCAATGATATCCACTATTTACAGGATTAACTATAAATAATACATTATTAAAAATCCAATTTACAATTATATTCATTGGAGTAAATTTAACATTCTTTCCTCAACACTTCCTAGGATTAGCAGGAATACCTCGACGATACTCTGACTACCCAGACGCATATACATCATGAAACGTAGTATCAAGAATTGGGTCTACAATTTCTATTGTATTCTTTGTAATTATATGAGAAAGAATGATTACAAACCGAGCAATTATATTTAGAGCTAACATAAGAAGATCAACAGAATGACTACAAAATAACCCTCCTGCAGAACATAGTTACTCAGAATTACCATTAATCTCTAGATTCTAATATGGCAGATTAGTGCAGTAGATTTAAGCTCTACAAATAAAGGTTTGACCTTTTATTAGAAAATATTTATTAATGGCAACATGATCAAATTTATCTCTTCAAGATGGAGCTTCACCATTAATGGAGCAATTATCATTCTTTCATGATCATACTATGGTCGTATTATTATTAATTACAGTAATTGTAGGTTATGCCCTAAGTTATATATTATTTATTGCCTATACTAACCGTAATATACTTCATGGACATTTAATTGAAACAATCTGAACAGCTTTACCAGCAATTACATTAATTTTTATTGCCCTTCCATCATTACGACTATTATATTTACTTGATGATTCAGTAGATGCAATAATTACAATTAAAACCATTGGACGACAATGATATTGAAGATATGAATATTCAGACTTCATAGACGTAGAATTTGACACTTATATAACACCAGAACAAGACCTAGAAAATGATGGATTCCGACTACTAGATGTAGATAACCGAACAATCCTACCAACAAATACAGAAGTACGAGTATTAACAAGAGCATCAGATGTTCTACACTCATGAGCAGTTCCTGCATTAGGGGTTAAAATTGATGCAACGCCAGGTCGGTTAAATCAAGGAACATTCACAATAAATCGACCTGGATTATTCTTTGGACAATGCTCAGAAATCTGTGGAGCAAACCACAGATTTATACCAATTGTAATTGAAAGAACTTCAGTAAATTTATTTATTAAGTGATTATCTAAGATAATTTAAGGAGTTAGTTAAAATAAATAACATTAGAGTGTCAATCTAAAGTAACTAAAAAAAATTAGTACACCTTGAAATTCATCAGATGACTGAAAGTAAGTAATGGTCTCTTAAACCAAATAATAGTAAATTAACGACTACTTCTGATGGGGAAATTATATCCAAATCCCTCAAATATCCCCTCTTATATGATTCTCACTATTCATTATATTTTCAGCTACATTAATCTTGTTTAATCAAATAAACTTCTTCTCATTTAAACCTAACCTTATTAAAAGAGCAGAAAAAGGAACACTTGAAATAAAAAACTTAAATTGAAAATGATAACAAATCTATTCTCAACATTTGACCCATCAACTAACATCTTTAATTTATCATTAAATTGAACTAGAACATTTCTAGGACTATTATTAATCCCATCACTATTTTGACTTACACCATCACGAATTAACATTATCTGAAATAAACTAAATTTAACCTTACATAATGAATTTAAAACACTTCTTGGACCAAAATCATTTAATGGAACAACATTCATTTTCATCTCAATTTTTATTATAATATTATTTAACAATTTCATAGGATTATTCCCTTATATTTTTACTAGAACAAGACATTTAGCATTAACATTTGCAATTGCCCTACCTATATGGCTAAGATTTATATTATTTGGATGAATTAACCATACTAATCATATATTTACACACCTTGTACCACAAGGTACACCGCCTGCATTAATATCATTTATAGTACTAATTGAAACAATTAGTAATGTTATTCGACCAGGTACATTAGCAGTACGGTTGGCAGCAAATATAATTTCAGGACACTTATTATTAACCTTATTAGGAAACACAGGACCATCTATAGCAATAAACTTAATCTCATTACTAATTATTGGACAAATACTTCTATTAATTCTAGAATCAGCAGTAGCAATAATTCAAGCCTATGTTTTCTCAATTCTAAGAACTCTATATTCTAGAGAAGTATATTAAACCTATGTTAACAACTCACTCAAACCACCCATTCCACTTAGTAGACTATAGACCTTGACCATTAACAGGAGCAATTGGAGCAATAGTCCTAGTATCAGGACTAGCAAAATGATTCCACCTATTTAATATTAACTTATTCATAATTGGATTTGGAATTACCCTACTAACTATAATTCAATGATGACGAGATGTAGTACGAGAAGGAACATATCAAGGATTACATACAGGATTTGTATCAATTGGATTACGATGAGGAATAATTTTATTTATTGCATCAGAGGTATTATTTTTCGTTTCTTTTTTTTGAGCATTCTTTAGAAGAAGATTAGCACCAACAATTGAACTAGGAATACTATGACCTCCAATAGGAATTCAACCCTTTAACCCTATACAAATTCCATTACTTAATACAGCTATTCTTTTAGCATCAGGAGTAACAGTAACATGAGCACATCATAGCTTAATGGAATCTAATCATACTCAAGCACTACAAGGATTATTCTTCACAGTGTTATTAGGACTATACTTTACAATACTTCAAGCATATGAATATTGAGAAGCACCTTTTACCATTGCAGATGCAGTTTATGGATCAACATTCTTTGTTGCAACAGGATTCCATGGTTTACACGTAATTATTGGAACAATCTTTTTATCAACATATCTACTTCGACACTCAATAAATCAATTTTCACCAAGACATCACTTTGGATTTGAAGCAGCAGCATGATACTGACACTTCGTAGACGTAGTATGATTATTCTTATATATCTCTATTTATTGATGAGGTAGATAATTGTTTTTCTAGTATAAATAGTACATTTGACTTCCAATCAGAAAGCTTGATATAAATCAAGAAAAACAATTCTAATTCTATCAACAAGAGTTTTCATTAGATTTATTATTCCAATAATTGTTATAATCCTGGCAACAACACTATCAAAAAAATTAATTAATGATCGAGAAAAAAGATCACCATTCTAATGTGGGTTTGATCCAAAAAGATCAGCACGAATACCATTCTCAATAAGATTCTTCCTAATTGCAGTAATCTTTTTAATTTTTGATGTAGAAATTGCACTAATTCTACCAATTGTAATTATTTTTAAAACTTCAGACATTATAATCTGAACAGTATCAACAATATTTTTTATTCTAGTTCTATTAGGAGGACTATACCATGAATGAAACCAAGGAGCATTACAATGAGCAGAATAAAGGGTTGTAGTTAAATATAACATTTGGGTTGCATTCAAAAAGTATTGATATTATCAATCAACCTTAAATAGAATAAGAAGCGAAATATTGCAGTCAGTTTCGACCTGGAAGATTGGTATGTACTACCCTTATTCTTATTAATTGAAGCCAAAAAGAGGCGTATTACTGTTAATAATATAATTGAACTATAATAGTTCCAATTAAGGAAATGTAAAGCCAATATGAAAGCTGCTAACTTTTTATATTAGCGGTTAAACTCCGTTAACATTTCTAAAATTTATATAGTTTAAATAAAACATTACATTTTCACTGTAAAAATAATATATCTATATTTATAAATACTTAAAAGTAAAAATACTTCCTTAACATCTTCAGTGTCACGCTCTAATTATAAGCTATTTAAGTAAACGAAAAACAATATTACCAAAATAAATATTCAAAAAATAAAAGTTAAAAGATAAATCTTGAAATTAGAATCATATCAACCTTGAATATAACCAATTAAATAAATAAATAATCTATATAAACCTTGACCACCAAGTAATTCACCTCAACCATAATCAAATGACTTAGATGAATAATAACCTATTTTTAAAGGAATATATCTAATAAACTTAGTTGAAAGAAAAGGTATAAATCATATAGAACCAGCAAATCTAACAAAAGAAAGTATACTTAAAGAAAATAAATTATGAGAAAAATCAAAATTAGAAATAAGATAACCTAAATAAGCACCTAAAATAACAACTGTAATAGTTAAAAACTTTAAATAATAAGGTAAAGCAATCACATGAGGAATAGGAAAAATTAATCAAGATAAAAGACTACCACCAAAAACAGCAACAAACAATAGACCAATTATTCCAAATGAAATATAATAACCCTTATCATCAAAAGAAAATCTAGAATAAAAATTATTATCACCAGATATTGAATAATAAAACAAACGAAAAGAATAAGAAGCAGTTAAACCAGTAGAAAAAAAAAAAGAAAAAAAATTAAACAATTAATTCATCTTAAACAAACCATCTCAAGAATTAAATCCTTTGAATAAAATCCCGCTAAAAAATGTATTCCACACAAAGATAAACTAGAAACATTAAAACAAACTGAAGTTAAAGGTATGAAATTAACAATTGATCCTATAAAACGAATATCCTGAGAATCCTTCAAATTATGAATTATTGAACCTGCACATATAAATAATAATGCCTTAAATAAAGCATGAGCCAATAAATGAAAAAATGCAAGCTTTGGATAACCTATAGCCAAAATTCTTATTATTAAACCAAGTTGTCTTAAAGTAGAAAGAGCAATAATCTTCTTTAAATCAAACTCAAAATTAGCGCCCAATCCAGCCATAAATATAGTTATACAACCAATTAAAAGTAAAAATCAACCACAATTATAAGTATCCAATATTGGTCTAAAACGAATTAATAAATAAACACCAGCAGTAACAAGAGTAGAAGAATGAACTAAAGCAGAAACAGGAGTAGGAGCTGCTATAGCAGCAGGAAGTCATGAAGAGAAAGGAATCTGAGCTCTCTTAGTTATAGCTGCTAAAACAATTAATATAGTAATGAGCTTTATTTCAACAGAATTAGAAATAAAATCATAATAATAAATATAATTTCAACCACCAAAATTTAACATTCATGCAATAGAAATTAAAATAGCAACATCACCAATACGATTAGAAAGTGCAGTTAATATACCAGCACTATAAGATTTTACATTTTGATAATAAATAACTAAACAATAAGAAACTAAACCTAAACCATCTCAACCTAATAAAATTCTAATTAAATTAGGACTAATAATTAAAAAACCTATAGAAAGAATAAATATTAAAACAATAATAATAAAACGATTTATATTCTTTTCACCAGATATATAATCCTCTCTATAATAAATAACCAAAGAAGAAATATATATAACAAAAGATATAAAAATAAGAGATATTCAATCCAAAATTAAAGTTATAACAACTATAGAACCATTTAAATAGAAAAGCTCTCACTCAACAAAAACTCTATAATCAATTATTAAATAATAAATACCTAAAATAAAAATTATAGTTCTCGAAATAAACAAAGAAAAAAAACTCAAAGAACAAATAGAAAATAAATTCACGGCCTAAGATGAAAAACTTCATATCATTGATTCCACAAAATAATATTTTTAATTAAAATACTTAAGCAAACTAAACAAAGAAATATTCACCCTTTAAACAGAGAATATTTAAAGGCAATCAATGTAAAAGTAAAAGATGATATTCACGAAAATAACCAAGAGAACAAGTATAAACACCAGAATAATAATTCCCATGCTGAGAATAAGAATATATATACAAAGTATAAACAGCTCTAAAAAAAGATAAAAAAATCAAAGCAAAGAATCTAAAAGAAGATCAAGATATAATTCTATTTAATAATCTAATTTCACCTACCAAATTTAAAGAAGGAGGAGCAGCCATATTTGATGATCTTAAAAGAAATCATCATAAAGCCATTCTTGGCATCAAATTAATTATACCGTTGTTAATTAATAATCTTCGTCTACCTAAACGTTCATAAATAATATTAGATAAACAAAATAAACCAGAAGAACATAAACCATGACCAACCATTAGAGAAAGAGAACCTACACAACCTCATCAATTCATAGTCATCAATCCACCAATAACCATTCTTATTTGAGCAACAGAAGAATATGCAATTAAAGACTTTAAATCAACCTGACGAAAACAAATAAATCTTACAATAACACCCCCAGATAAACCTAAAGACAATCAAAAATAATTAAACTTTAAACCCAAATAAGAAATAACCTTTATAACACGAAAAATACCATAACCACCTAACTTTAATAAAACATCAGCAAGAATTATTCTCCCTGAAATAGGGGCCTCTACATGAGCCTTAGGAAGTCATAAATGAACCAAAAACATAGGTATCTTAACTAAAAAAGCCAAAATTATAAATACATAAAACATAAAATAATAAGAACCAAAATCAACCAATAAAGGAAAATATAAAGTATTAGAAAAATCATAAACCTTAAATAAAACTAATAATAAAGGTAATCTAGCAACCAAAGTATAAAAAATTAAATAAACACCAGCCTGCAAACGCTCAGGTTGATAACCCCAACCCAAAATTAAAAGTAAAGTAGGAACTAATCTAGCCTCAAAAAAAATATAAAAAGAAAGAAGACTTAATCTAGCAAATGAACAATAAAGCATAATTATTAAAATCAAAACCATAAAAACAAAAAAATTAGAATGATATGAACTTAAATAAACTGAACCTCTAGCAGTGATTATTAAAGAACAAATCCAAAAACTAAGTAAAATTAAACTAAAAGAAAAATAATCTATACCAAAATAATATCTAATTATATTCAAATCAGCATATGAATAAACACAAATTATACAAACAAAACCCGACAGAAACATTAAAGAATGAACCAACCATCAACAATTATTTAATAAACAAAGAGGGATCAAAAAAATAGTTATAAATAAATACTTTAACATAAAGATAAACCAAAAGAATTAAAAAAAATCATTACCATGAGAACGAATTATTGAAACTAAAATATAAAGACCTAAAGCACCCTCACAAACAGAAAAAACTAAAAAAATAACAGGACAAAAATAATCATAATCAAACTCAATAAGAAAAACAATAACTAACATAAATAAAGAAAGAACAATATATTCTAATCTCAAAAGAACCATTAATAAATGTTTACGTTTAGAAGAAAAAACATAAACACCAGCAAAATAAATCAATAAAGAAGTAAAAATAGAGAATATAAACATTAGTTTTAATAGTTTAAAAAAAACGCCGGTCTTGTAAACCGGAAATAAGTCCAGCCCCCACTTTTAAAACTTCAGAGGTGGAAAAGCTTCCATCATCGGTCCCCAAAACCGGTATTTTAAATAAACTAACCCCTGAAATGATCAAAATAATAATTATATCATTATCAAATGTAATAAATATTAATTTTATTAAATTAAGACACCCAATATCAATAATGCTTTTTATTATCCTTCAAACCTTTCTAGTTGGATTAATAACAGGAACAATAATAGAAAGATATTGATTATCATATATTTTATTTTTAACATTTCTTGGTGGTATACTAGTATTATTTATTTACATTACAAGAATTGCATCAAACGAAATATTTCAGCCTAAATCAATCACTATAATTATTACATTAATAATGTGAGTATTTATCATATTAATATTAATTATTCTAGATATATCTATATTTATAGACTTTTTCAAAAACACCGAAACTATAAATACTGATAATTCAATCAATTATCAAGAAATAACAATATCTTTAGAAAAATTATATAATAGACCAACATTCATTATTACAATAATAATAATAATTTATTTTTTTTTAGCACTACTAGCAGTTGTTAAAATCACCAATATTAATCAGGGACCTATTCGTAAAATAAGATAATTACTAATGAATAAACCCTTACGATTAAGACATCCTTTAATTAAAATTATTAATAACTCTTTAATTGACTTACCTGCCCTAACAAATATTTCATTTTGATGAAATTTTGGATCCCTATTAGGGTTATGTTTGGTGATTCAAATCGTAACTGGACTATTTTTAGCTATACATTATACATCAAATATTGAAATAGCATTCAGTAGTGTAGTACACATCTGCCGAGACGTAAATAATGGTTGAATTATCCGAACCTTACACGCAAATGGAGCATCTATATTTTTTATTTGTATTTACTTACATGTAGGACGGGGAATTTACTATGGATCTTATATATATATACATACCTGAATAATTGGTACAGTGATTTTATTTGTAGTTATAGCAACTGCATTTATAGGATATGTCTTACCCTGAGGCCAAATATCTTTTTGAGGTGCAACAGTAATTACTAATTTATTATCAGCAATCCCATACTTAGGAACAGATTTAGTCCAATGAGTATGAGGTCTTCTCGTCCTAAAGAAGAATTTAAGCCTTTTGACTCAAAAGTTAAATTCAAAAATTTATTAAGAGACAGTTGATTTCTCGTCAAGCCATTCATTCCAGCCACTAATTAAGAGACTAATGATTATGCTACCTTTGCACGGTCAAAATACCGCGGCTCTTTAAAAATACGCTCAGTGAGCAGGCCAGACCTCAAAATATAAACAAGAGGACATGTTTTTGATAAACAGGCGGAAATCTATTTTGCCTAGTTCCTTATAATAAGTTCACAAGGTAAAAATTTCATACAAATAAATATACTAATTCTATCATTATTACAAAAAATTTAAAATTAAATTAATAATCTTAATAAAAAACCTAAAGTATTTATAAAATCAAAATAAAAAATAATGAACTAAAACGTAATCTTAAAGATAGCTGGTTTAAAGCTTACTATTATATTTCTATAAAATAAATTATAGGTTATTAACTTCAAAGCTTATCTCTTAAAGAATAAATAAGTTAATATTTTTACTTAAAAAATTAAATAAAAACAAATAACTTTAAAAAATTAAATTTTTTGTTAAGAAACTAGATATATTGGGAAACGATTAACATCTCATTTCTATAAATATTTTAATAATAATTATGATACATTAACTATAAATTATTTATAAATCAACCCAAATCGAGACAAGTAAAATAAATACTAAAATTTTGATAAACCCTGATACAAAAGGTACAATAAATAAAATCTACTTAAAAAAATTTAAAAAAATATTTCATAAAACACTTACATTACCAATAAACTATAATTTAAAAAATCAATTCTATAAAATATACTAAGACAAAAATACAATAAAATTATTTATATTAAATAATTAAATAAACAAAAAATAAATATAATAAAATAAATAATCAAGATATCCTGATTTGCACAGAAAAATTTTCAGTGTAAATGAAACACTTTACTAATAAGTTATATCTTGAAACTCTTCCTAGATACACTTTCCAGTACATCTAGTATGTTACGACTTATCTCATCTAAATTGAAGCTACTTTAAAATAAAATAGAATAATCAATAATGAGAGCGACGGGCGATGTGTACACATCTCAGAGCCAATATCAGTTAAATTAAATAAATTAAATTACTATCAAATCCACCTTCATTAACAGTATTTCACTATCAAATCCGTTATAAACAAAAAT
Organism: Schistocerca gregaria; assembly: GCF_023897955.1. Taxonomy (NCBI): domain Eukaryota; kingdom Metazoa; phylum Arthropoda; class Insecta; order Orthoptera; family Acrididae; genus Schistocerca; species Schistocerca gregaria. The sequence goes on from NC_064922.1 coordinate 96,659,195, forward strand.
CTATTGTAACCCACCTCCTCTTAACTATGAGCTGCACCTTGACCTGAAATATTTTATAATTATAAATCTTGAGAATTATAACTCTAAAAAGATTCTCTGATAACGGAGATATACAAACAAATTAATTAAGTAGAGTAAATCGTGTATTATCAATCATGGGGTAGGTTCCTCTGAATGGAATGAGATACCGCCAAATTCTTTGGGTTTAAAGACCTTAACTAATAGTACCCTGGTAAATATAATTAACATTTAAAATAATAGGGTATCTAATCCTAGTTTATTATTTAAATTTCACAGATTCATAAAAAGGGCCACAAATAAATTTTAACATTTCACCTTACAAATTTATATTTCAACCCTAATAATATAAACAACTGTTTTAACCAATAATATTCACTTGTATCAATCGTATAACCGCGGCTGCTGGCACGAATTATGCCGATACTAAATCAATTGCTAAATCCAAAATCACTTGATAATTAAATCAAATTACTGCAAAAAGAACATTTAGTCTAACAAAACTTACATATAATACAAAGAAAAAGTGAATAAACAAGCAAGAATAAAACTTTTAAAAATAAAAAATAAGAAAATTTTAAATCTATTAATTCAGGAAAAAATAAAAGATTCAAATATTTAAAGAAAAAAAAAGAAAAAAACCACAAACATTAACAAAAAAAAAAGAAACGCCCCTATGTATGACCACAACAACTTCTCTATTATATATAATTAAAGATTAATATGGAACATGTATAGCAATAAATGTATTATATTCTTTCTTATTTAATCTTTCTTTTCACTAATAAATAAATAAAGATTAAATAATATAATAAATATATTTTATATAATTATGTAATTTAATATAATATGTTATTAATATGAATTCTTTTTTTATATTAAGTTAACTTTCATATATATAAGTTAAATAATCTAATTATAGATAATTTACATAATTATATTATTATAATTAATATAATTATTTATATTAATTATAATATTTTATATTTAAATTAATAATTTTATTTATTATATCCAATTATAATAATATTAAATATTAAATTACATATTATTATATATATTATATTATAATAACCTATTTTAAGCTAAAAACACAGGTAGCTATAATCCTAGGTAAATAATTGCATTAAAATAATCAATTGATAATGGTAAGATGAACTTATAATACTTTAATTTCAATTAAATGTAATATATTAATATAAATTATTTATTATATATATATATATAAAAAATAAAATGAGCAGGATAAATTAATCCTAATTAAACAAAATAATACATTAAAGAATTTCAAAAAAAAACTTTCGATTTATATATTAAATAAATGAAGTGCCTGATTAAAGGGTTACCTTGATAGGGTAAATAAAGTAAATAAAATTACCTTCATTAAAATTACATAAGATAGAATTAAACTACCTCCTTTAGTATGAAAAACTAACGTGCATCATACACCTTAATGTAAAAAGGTAAGCTAAACAAGCTAATGGGTTCATACCCCATTTATAGAGGTATCAATCCTCTCCTTTTTAATGACCAAAACTCTACAAAACTTCTCTTCCTATCAACATTAATGATAGGAACGATCCTGTCCATTTCATCAAATTCCTGATTTGGGGTTTGAATAGGACTTGAGATCAACTTACTTTCATTTATTCCGCTCCTAACAAGAAATAAAAATATAATAATAAATGAATCATCAATTAAATATTTTATTGTCCAAGCAATAGCATCGACAATATTATTATTTTCAATTTTGCTGATTCAAATAAAATATCCCATGGGATGGGAAACAGAATTTATCCCATCAATAATAATTAGATCTAGACTATTATTAAAGATTGGAGCTGCACCTTTCCATTTCTGATTTCCAGAAGTTATAGGAGCATCAAGATGAAATAATTGTTTAACATTAATAACATGACAAAAAATCGCCCCAATAATGGTCTTATCTTATTGTATTCAATTAAGAACTTTTATTTGAACAATTATTATCTTAAGAATTATTATTGGGGCAATAGGAGGTTTAAATCAAACATCCTTACGTCAACTTTTAGCATATTCATCAATCAGACATCTAGGTTGAATAATTAGATCATTAACAGTCAGAGAAAACATCTGAGAACTATACTTCATTATTTACTCACTATTAAGATTAATTATAGTTTTATTATTTAAGCAAATAAATTTATTTTTCATAAATCAAATTTATTCAGCCAGAAATATAAAAACCGAAATTAAATTCATAATATTCTTATCTTTATTATCTTTAGGTGGACTACCACCATTCCTTGGATTCTTACCAAAATGAATTGTAATACAATCATTAATAGAAAACAATATAACAACTATTATAACTATTATAGTTGTATTAACTACAATTACACTCTACTACTATATACGTATTAGATTCTCAGCTCTAATTATATCATACACAGAAAATTCGTGATCTATAAAGATAAAGTCCCAAAAATCAAGAATCATTCTTCCTATAACAGTAATAATTTCAACAATAGGATTGATTTCAACATCAACCTTAATTTCATTATACTAAGGACTTAAGTTAATCAAACTAATAACCTTCAAAGTTATAATTAAAAGAATAATCTTTTAGGCCTTAGTAAAATTTTACACCTCTAGAATTGCAGTCTAGAATCATAATTGAATATAAGACCTAAATATGATAAGAGAGAAAACATCTCATAAGTAGATTTACAGTCTACCACCTAAAATTCAGCCATCTTACCGCAAAAATGATTATTCTCAACAAACCATAAGGACATTGGTACTTTATACTTCATATTTGGAGCATGAGCAGGAATAGTAGGAACATCAATAAGAATACTTATTCGTGCTGAACTTGGCCAACCCGGATCTCTAATTGGGGATGACCAGATTTATAATGTTATTATTACAGCTCACGCATTCGTAATAATTTTCTTTATAGTAATACCTATTATAATTGGTGGATTTGGTAATTGACTTGTTCCACTAATAATTGGTGCACCAGATATAGCATTTCCACGAATAAATAATATAAGTTTTTGATTACTACCACCTTCACTAACCCTTCTTCTTACATCTTCTATAGTAGATAATGGTGCTGGTACAGGATGAACAGTTTACCCTCCTCTAGCAGGAGCTATTGCACACGGGGGTGCATCTGTAGATCTAGCTATTTTTTCACTGCACTTAGCAGGTGTATCATCTATTCTTGGTGCAGTGAATTTCATTACAACAGCAATTAATATACGATCAGAAAGTATAACTTTAGATCAAACACCTTTATTTGTATGATCTGTAGCTATTACAGCATTACTTCTCCTTCTTTCACTTCCAGTTTTAGCAGGAGCTATTACTATATTATTAACAGATCGAAATTTAAATACGTCATTCCTTGACCCTCTAGCTATTTTTTCACTGCATTTAGCAGGTGTATCATCTATTCTTGGTGCAGTGAATTTCATTACAACAGCAATTAATATACGATCAGAAAGTATAACTTTAGATCAAACACCTTTATTTGTATGATCTGTAGCTATTACAGCATTACTTCTCCTTCTTTCACTTCCAGTTTTAGCAGGAGCTATTACTATATTATTAACAGATCGAAATATAAATACATCATTCTTTGACCCTGCAGGAGGGGGTGACCCAATTCTATATCAACATCTATTTTGATTCTTTGGACACCCAGAAGTTTATATTTTAATTCTACCGGGGTTCGGAATTATTTCACATATTGTATGTCAAGAAAGAGGAAAAATTGAATCATTTGGAACATTAGGTATAATTTATGCTATACTATCAATTGGACTAATAGGATTTATTGTATGAGCACATCATATATTTACAGTAGGAATGGATGTTGACACACGAGCATATTTTACATCAGCAACAATAATTATTGCTGTACCTACAGGAATTAAGGTATTTAGATGATTAGCTACATTATATGGAACTAAATTCAAGTTCAATCCACCATTATTATGAGCTCTAGGATTTATTTTCCTATTTACAATTGGTGGATTAACAGGATTAGTATTAGCAAATTCATCACTTGATATTGTATTACATGATACATATTATGTAGTAGCCCACTTTCATTATGTATTATCTATAGGAGCAGTATTTGCAATTATAGGAGGTGTCATTCAATGATATCCACTATTTACAGGATTAACTATAAATAATACATGATTAAAAATCCAATTTACAATTATATTCATTGGAGTAAATTTAACATTCTTCCTCAACACTTCCTAGGATTAGCAGGAATACCTCGACGATACTCTGACTACCCAGACGCATATACATCATGAAACGTAGTATCAAGAATTGGGTCTACAATTTCTATTGTAGGAATCATTATATTCATTGTAATTATATGAGAAAGAATGATTACAAACCGAGCAATTATATTTAGAGCTAACATAAGAAGATCAACAGAATGACATGGACATTTAATTGAAACAATCTGAACAGCTTTACCAGCAATTACATTAATTTTTATTGCCCTTCCATCATTACGACTATTATATTTACTTGATGATTCAGTAGATGCAATAATTACAATTAAAACCATTGGACGACAATGATATTGAAGATATGAATATTCAGACTTCATAGACGTAGAATTTGACACTTATATAACACCAGAACAAGACCTAGAAAATGATGGATTCCGACTACTAGATGTAGATAACCGAACAATCCTACCAATAAATACAGAAGTACGAGTATTAACAAGAGCATCAGATGTTCTACACTCATGAGCAGTTCCTGCATTAGGGGTTAAAATTGATGCAACGCCAGGTCGGTTAAATCAAGGAACATTCACAATAAATCGACCTGGATTATTCTTTGGACAATGCTCAGAAATCTGTGGAGCAAACCACAGATTTATACCAATTGTAATTGAAAGAACTTCAGTAAATTTATTTATTAAGTGATTATCTAAGATAATTTAAGGAGTTAGTTAAAATAAATAACATTAGAGTGTCAATCTAAAGTAACTAAAAAAAATTAGTACACCTTGAAATTCATCAGATGACTGAAAGTAAGTAATGGTCTCTTAAACCAAATAATAGTAAATTAACGACTACTTCTGATGGGGAAATTATATCCAAATCCCTCAAATATCCCCTCTTATATGATTCTCACTATTCATTATATTTTCAGCTACATTAATCTTGTTTAATCAAATAAACTTCTTCTCATTTAAACCTAACCTTATTAAAAGAGCAGAAAAAGGAACAATTGAAATAAAAAACTTAAATTGAAAATGATAACAAATCTATTCTCAACATTTGACCCATCAACTAACATCTTTAATTTATCATTAAATTGAACTAGAACATTTCTAGGACTATTATTAATCCCATCACTATTTTGACTTACACCATCACGAATTAACATTATCTGAAATAAACTAAATTTAACCTTACATAATGAATTTAAAACACTTCTTGGACCAAAATCATTTAATGGAACAACATTCATTTTCATCTCAATTTTTATTATAATATTATTTAACAATTTCATAGGATTATTCCCTTATATTTTTACTAGAACAAGACATTTTGCATTAACATTTGCAATTGCCCTACCTATATGGCTAAGATTTATATTATTTGGATGAATTAACCATACTAATCATATATTTACACACCTTGTACCACAAGGTACACCGCCTGCATTAATATCATTTATAGTACTAATTGAAACAATTAGTAATGTTATTCGACCAGGTACGTTAGCAGTACGGTTGGCAGCATATATAATTGCAGGACACTTATTATTAACCTTATTAGGAAACACAGGACCATCTATAGCAATAAACTTAATCTCATTACTAATTATTGGACAAATACTTCTATTAATTCTAGAATCAGCAGTAGCAATAATTCAAGCCTATGTTTTCTCAATTCTAAGAACTCTATATTCTAGAGAAGTATATTAAACCTATGTTAACAACTCACTCAAACCACCCATTCCACTTAGTAGACTATAGACCTTGACCATTAACAGGAGCAATTGGAGCAATAGTCCTAGTATCAGGACTAGCAAAATGATTCCACCTATTTAATATTAACTTATTCATAATTGGATTTGGAATTACCCTACTAACTATAATTCAATGATGACGAGATGTAGTACGAGAAGGAACATATCAAGGATTACATACAGGATTTGTATCAATTGGATTACGATGAGGAATAATTTTATTTATTGCATCAGAGGTATTATTTTTCGTTTCTTTTTTTGAGCATTCTTTAGCAGAAGATTAGCACCAACAATTGAACTAGGAATACTATGACCTCCAATAGGAATTCAACCTTTAACCCTATACAAATTCCATTACTTAATACAGCTATTCTTTTAGCATCAGGAGTAACAGTAAATAAAACATTACATTTTCACTGTAAAAATAATATATCTATATGTATAAATACTTAAAAGTAAAAATACTTCCTTAACATCTTCAGTGTCACGCTCTAATTATAAGCTATTTAAGTAAACGAAAAACTATATTACCAAAATAAATATTCAAAAAATAAAAATTAAAAGATAAATCTTGAAATTAGAATCATATCAACCTTGAATATAACCAATTAAATAAATAAATAATCTATATAAACCTTGACCACCAAGTAATTCACCTCAACCATAATCAAATGAGTTAGATGAATAATAACCTATTTTTAAAGGAATATATCTAATAAACTTAGTTGAAAGAAAAGGTATAAATCATATAGAACCAGCAAATCTAACAAAAGAAAGTATACTTAAAGAAAATAAATTATGAGAAAAATCAAAATTAGAAATAAGATAACCTAAATAAGCACCTAAAATAACAACTGTAATAGTTAAAAACTTTAAATAATAAGGTAAAGCAATCACATGAGGAATAGGAAAAATTAATCAAGATAAAAGACTACCACCAAAAACAGCAACAAACAATAGACCAATTATTCCAAATGAAATATAATAACCCTTATCATCAAAAGAAAATCTAGAATAAAAATTATTATCACCAGATATTGAATAATAAAACAAACGAAAAGAATAAGAAGCAGTTAAACCAGTAGAAAAAAAATAAAGAAAAAAAATTAAACAATTAATTCATCTTAAACAAACCATCTCAAGAATTAAATCCTTTGAATAAAATCCCGCTAAAAAAGGTATTCCACACAAAGATAAACTAGAAACATTAAAACAAACTGAAGTTAAAGGTATGAAATTAACAATTGATCCTATAAAACGAATATCCTGAGAATCCTTCAAATTATGAATTATTGAACCTGCACATATAAATAATAATGCCTTAAATAAAGCATGAGCCAATAAATGAAAAAATGCAAGCTTTGGATAACCTATAGCCAAAATTCTTATTATTAAACCAAGTTGTCTTAAAGTAGAAAGAGCAATAATCTTCTTTAAATCAAACTCAAAATTAGCGCCCAATCCAGCCATAAATATAGTTATACAACCAATTAAAAGTAAAAATCAACCACAATTATAAGTATCCAATATTGGTCTAAAACGAATTAATAAATAAACACCAGCAGTAATAAGAGTAGAAGAATGAACAAAAGCAGAAACAGGAGTAGGAGCTGCTATAGCAGCAGGAAGTCATGAAGAGAAAGGAATCTGAGCTCTCTTAGTTATAGCTGCTGAAACAATTAATATAGTAATGAGCTTTATTTCAAAAGAATTAGAAATAAAATCATAATAATAAATATAATTTCAACCACCAAAATTTAACATTCATGCAATAGAAATTAAAATAGCAACATCACCAATACGATTAGAAAGTGCAGTTAATATACCAGCACTATAAGATTTTACATTTTGATAATAAATAACTAAACAATAAGAAACTAAACCTAAACCATCTCAACCTAATAAAATTCTAATTAAATTAGGACTAATAATTAAAAAACCTATAGAAAGAATAAATATTAAAACAATAATAATAAAACGATTTATATTCTTTTCACCAGATATATAATCCTCTCTATAATAAATAACCAAAGAAGAAATATATATAACAAAAGATATAAAAATAAGAGATATTCAATCCAAAATTAAAGTTATAACAACTATAGAACCATTTAAATTGAAAAGCTCTCACTCAACTAAAACTCTATAATCAATTATTAAATAATAAATACCTAAAATAAAAATTATAGTTCTCGAAATAAACTAAGAAAAAAACTCAAAGAACAAATAGAAAATAAATTCACGGCCTAAGATGAAAAACTTCATATTATTGATTCCACAAAACAATATTTTTAATTAAAATACTTAAGCAAACTAAACAAAGAAATATTCACCCTTTAAACAGAGAATATTTAAAGGCAATCAATGTAAAAGTAAAAGATGATATTCACGAAAATAACCAAGAGAACAAGTATAAACACCAGAATAATAATTCCCATGCTGAGAATAAGAATATATATACAAAGTATAAACAGCTCTAAAAAAAGATAAAAAAATCAAAGCAAAGAATCTAAAAGAAGATCAAGATATAATTCTATTTAATAATCTAATTTCACCTACCAAATTTAAAGAAGGAGGAGCAGCCATATTTGATGATCTTAAAAGAAATCATCATAAAGCCATTCTTGGCATCAAATTAATTATACCCTTGTTAATTAATAATCTTCGTCTACCTAAACGTTCATAAATAATATTAGATAAACAAAATAAACCAGAAGAACATAAACCATGACCAACCATTAGAGAAAGAGAACCTACACAACCTCATCAATTCATAGTCATCAATCCACCAATAACCATTCTTATATGAGCAACAGAAGAATATGCAATTAAAGACTTTAAATCAACCTGACGAAAACAAATAAATCTTACAATAACACCCCCAGATAAACCTAAAGACAATCAAAAATAATTAAACTTTAAACCCAAATAAGAAATAACCTTTATAACACGAAAAATACCATAACCACCTAACTTTAATAAAACACCAGCAAGAATTATTTTACCTGAAATAGGGGCCTCTACATGAGCCTTAGGAAGTCATAAATGAACCAAAAACATAGGTATCTTAACTAAAAAGGCAAAATTATAAATACATAAAACATAAAATAATAAGAACCAAAATCAACCAATAAAGGAAAATATAAAGTATTAGAAAAAACATAAACCTTAAATAAAAATAATAATAAAGGTAATCTAGCAACCAAAGTATAAAAAATTAAATAAACACCAGCCTGCAAACGCTCAGGTTGATAACCCCAACCCAAAATTAAAAGTAAAGTAGGAACTAATCTAGCCTCAAAAAAAATATAAAAAGAAAGAAGACTTAATCTAGCAAATGAACAATAAAGCATAATTATTAAAATCAAAACCATAAAAACAAAAAAATTAGAATGATATGAACTTAAATAAACTGAACCTCTAGCAGTGATTATTAAAGAACAAATCCAAAAACTAAGTAAAATTAAACTAAAAGAAAAATAATCAATACCAAAATAATATCTAATTACATTCAAATCAGCATATGAATAAACACAAATTATAAAAACAAAACCCGACAGAAACATTAAAGAATGAACCAACCATCAACAATTATTTAATAAACAAAGAGGGATCAAAAAAATAGTTATAAATAAATACTTTAACATAAAGATAAACCAAAAGAATTAAAAAAATCATTACCATGAGAACGAATTATTGAAACTAAAATAGAAAGACCTAAAGCACCCTCACAAACAGAAAAAACTAAAAAAATGACAGGAAAAAAACAATCATAATCAAACTCAATAAGAAAAACAATAACTAACATAAATAAAGAAAGAACAATATATTCTAATCTCAAAAGAACCATTAATAAATGTTTACGTTTAGAAGAAAAAACATAAACACCAGCAAAATAAATCAATAAAGAAGTAAAAATAGAGAATATAAACATTAGTTTTAATAGTTTAAAAAAAACGCCGGTCTTGTAAACCGGAAATAAGTCCAGCCCCCACTTTTAAAACTTCAGAGGTGGAAAAGCTTCCATCATCGGTCCCCAAAACCGGTATTTTAAATAAACTAACCCTGAAATGATCAAAATAATAATTATACCATTATCAAATGTAATAAATATTAATTTTATTAAATTAAGACACCCAATATCAATAATGCTTTTTATTATCCTTCAAACCTTCCTAGTTGGATTAATAACAGGAACAATAATAGAAAGATATTGATTATCATATATTTTATTTTTAACATTTCTTGGTGGTATACTAGTATTATTTATTTACATTACAAGAATTGCATCAAACGAAATATTTCAGCCTAAATCAATCACTATAATTATTACATTAATAATGTGAGTATTTATCATATTAATATTAATTATTCTAGATATATCTATATTTATAGACTTTTTCAAAAGCACCGAAACTATAAATATTGATAATTCAATCAATTATCAAAAAAAAAACAATATCTTTAGAAAAATTATATAATAGACAAACATTCATTATTACAATAATAATAATAATTTATTTATTTTTAGCACTACTAGCAGTTGTTAAAATCACCAATATTAATCAGGGACCTATTCGTAAAATAAGATAATTACTAATGAATAAACCCTTACGATTAAGACATCCTTTAATTAAAATTATTAATAACTCTTTAATTGACTTACCTGCCCCAACAAATATTTCATTTTGATGAAATTTTTGATCCCTATTAGGGTTATGTTTGGTAAATCAAATCGTAACTGGACTATTTTTAGCTATACATTATACATCAAATATTGAAATAGCATTCAGTAGTGTAGTACACATCTGCCGAGACGTAAATAATGGTTAAATTATCCGAACCTTACACGCAAATGGAGCATCTATATTTTTTATTTGTATTTACTTACATGTAGGACGGGGAATTTACTATGGATCTTATATATATATACATACCTGAATAATTGGTACAGTGATTTTATTTTTAGTTATAGCAACTGCATTTATAGGATATGTCTTACCCTGAGGCCAAATATCTTTTTGAGGTGCAACAATAATTACTAATTTATTATCAGCAATCCCATACTTAGGAACAGATTTAGTCCAATGAGTATGAGGAGGATTCGCTGTTGATAATGCAACATTAAATCGATTCTTCACATTCCATTTTGTATTACCATTTATTATTGCTGCTATAGCAGCAATTCATTTATTTTTTCTTCACCAAACAGGATCTAATAATCCTCTTGGACTAAATGGAGATATTGAAAAAATTCCATTCCATCCATACTTTACCTTTAAGGATTCTATTACATTTGTAATAATAACATCATTATTAATTATACTATGTTTAATTAATCCTTACCTATTAGGAGATCCAGATAACTTTGTACCTGCCAACCCATTAGTAACACCAGTTCACATTCAACCAGAATGATATTTCCTATTTGCATATGCAATTCTACGATCTATCCCTAATAAGTTAGGAGGTGTTATTGCATTATTTTTATCAATTAGAATCTTAATAATTTTACCATTTTATAATAAAACACCATTCCGAGGCATTCAATTTTACCCTATTAATCAAATTTTATTCTGAATTATCGTAGTTGTTGTATGCTTACTAACGTGAATTGGTAAACGACCTGTTGAAGAACCTTATATTATAACAGGTCAAATCTTAACAATTATTTACTTCACATATTTCTTAATTAATGTCCATGTCGCAAACGCATGAGATAAATTAAATAAGGAATAAAGTTAATTAGCTTAGGAAAAGCATATGTTTTGAAAACATAAAATTAGAAGTTTAACTCTTCTATTAACTTTTCTCAAAAAATTTCACTAAACAAATGAGATAAATAAAATCTTTAAACCAACAAAGAAAATAAAAAAATTCAAAGATAAAGGTAAAAAACTTTTTCAAGCTAAGTACATTAATTTATCATAACGGAACCGTGGTAATGTTCCACGAACCCAAATAAAACCAAAAGATATAATAGCAAGCTTAATAAAAAATATAAAAGAATAAAAATCACCGCCCAAAAAAATTAAAGCCAATAACATTCTTATGAAGACAATTCTAGTATATTCAGCTAAAAAAATTAAAGTAAAACCACCCACACCATACTCAATATTAAATCCTGAAACTAACTCAGATTCCCCTTCAGCAAAATCAAAAGGAGTACGATTAGTTTCAGCTAAGCAAGAAGCAAAACAAGCTAAAGCTAAAGGAAAAGAAATAATAATAAATCAACAATAAAGCTGATAGTTTATAAAATCAAACATATTAAAACTACCAATTAAAATAATTAAAGACAATAAAATTAAAGCTAAACTAACTTCATAAGAAATTGTTTGAGCAACAGAACGAAGAGAACCTAATAATGAATAATTTGAATTAGAAGATCAACCAGCAATTATAACAGTATAAACACCTAATCTAGTACAACATAAAAAAAATAAAAATCCATAAGAAAAAGAACACATATAAGTTAAATAAGGAAAAATTACTCAAACGGCTAAAGAAATCATTAAATTAAAAACAGGGGAAAAATAATAAAGTAGGTAATTAGATATAATAGGAATTGGCTGCTCCTTACAAATTAACTTAATAGCATCTCTAAATGGCTGAGGAATTCCAACAAAACCTACCTTATTTGGACCCTTTCGAATCTGAATATAATCTAAAACCTTACGCTCTAGTAAAGTTAAAAAGGCAACACTATTAAAAACACAAATAACCAATAAAAGAAAATTCAAAATAAATATAAATAAATCATAAAGTATCAATACTATTTGTAGAAAAAATCTACATAAATGAATTCTAAATTCAACACATTAATCTGTCAAAATAGTAAATAAATTAATATTAATCAATATAACAAAAAATATTTTAACCATATGGTCCTTTCGTACTAATATGGATTAACAATCTTAGGATAGAAACCGACCTGGCTCACGCCGGTCTGAACTCAGATCATGTAAGAATTTAAAGGTCGAACAGACCTAATCATTGGGCTCCTGCACCCAAAATTTTTCTTAATCCAACATCGAGGTCGCAATCTGCTTTGTCGATATGAGCTCTCAAAAACAATTACGCTGTTATCCCTAAGGTAACTTAATCTTATGATCATAAATTATGGATCAAAATAACAAACATAAATAAATGATATAATAATGAAGAGTTTATCTATTCTTCATTTCACCCCAACAAAACATCATCATTAAATATAGAAAGACAAACAAAAAACTATATAAAAGTAAAATGTCAAGCTCTATAGGGTCTTCTCGTCCTAAAGAAGAATTTAAGCCTTTTGACTCAAAAGTTAAATTCAAAAATTTATTAAGAGACAGTTGATTTCTCGTCAAGCCATTCATTCCAGCCACTAATTAAGAGACTAATGATTATGCTACCTTTGCACGGTCAAAATACCGCGGCTCTTTAAAAATACGCTCAGTGAGCAGGCCAGACCTCAAAATATAAACAAGAGGACATGTTTTTGATAAACAGGCGGAAATCAATTTTGCCTAGTTCACAAGGTAAAAATTTCATACAAATAAATATACTAATTCTATCATTATTACAAAAATTTTAAAATTAAATTAATAATCTTAATAAAAAACCTAAAATATTTATAAAATCAAAATAAAAAATAATGAACTAAAACGTAATCTTAAAGATAGCTGGTTTAAAGCTTACTATTATATTTCTATAAAATAAATTATAGGTTATTAACTTCAAAGCTTATCCCTTAAAGAATAAATAAGTTAATATTTTTACTTAAAAAATTAAATAAAAACAAATAACTTTAAAAAATTAAATTTTTTCTTAAGAAACTAGATATCTTGGGAAACGATTAACATCTCATTTCTATAAATAATTTAATAATAATTATGATACATTAACTATAAATTATTTATAAATCAACCCAAATCGAGACAAGTAAAATAAATACTAAAATTTTGATAAACCCTGATACAAAAGGTACAATAAATAAAATCTACTTAAAAAAATTTAAAATAATATTTCATAAAACACTTACATTACCAATAAACTATAATTTAAAAAATCAATTCTATAAAATATACTAAGACAAAAATACAATAAAATTATTATTATTAAATAATTAAATAAACAAAAAATAAATATAATAAAATAAATAATCAAGATATCCTGATTTGCACAGAAAAATTTTCTGTGTAAATGAAACACTTTACTAATAAGTTATATCTTGAAACTCTTCCTAGATACACTTTCCAGTACATCTACTATGTTACGACTTATCTCATCTAAATTGAAGCTACTTTAAAATAAAATAGAATAATCAATAATGAGAGCGACGGGCGATGTGTACACATCTCAGAGCCAATATCAGTTAAATTAAATAAATTAAATTACTATCAAATCCACCTTCATTAACAGTATTTCACTATCAAATCCGTTATAAACAAAAATCTATTGTAACCCACCTCCTCTTAACTATAAGCTGCACCTTGACCTGAAATATTTTATAATTATAAATCTTGAGAATTATAACTCTAAAAAGATTCTCTGATAACGGAGATATACAACCAAATAAATTAAGTAGAGTAAATCGTGTATTATCATTCATGGGGTAGGTTCCTCTGAATGGAATGAGATACCGCCAAATTATTTGGGTTTAAAGACCTTAACTAATAGTACCCTGGTAAATATAATTAACATTTAAAATAATAGGGTATCTAATCCTAGTTTATTATTTAAATTTCACAGATTCATAAAAAGGGCCACAAATAAATTTTAACATTTCACCTTACAAATTTATATTTCATCCCTAATAATATAAACAACTGTTTTAACCAATAATATTCACTTGTATCAATAGTATAACCGCGGCTGCTGGCACGAATTATGCCGATGGTCATTAAAAAGGAGAGGATTGATACCTCTATAAATGGGGTATGAACCCATTAGCTTGTTTAGCTTACCTTTTTACATTAAGGTGTATGATGCACGTTAGTTTTTGATACTAAAGGAGGTAGTTTTATTCTATCTTATGTAATTTTAATGAAGGTAATTTTATTTACTTTATTTACCCTATCAAGGTAAACCTTTAATCAGGCACTTCATTTATTTAATATATAAATCGAAAGTTTTTTTTTGAAATTCTTTTATGTATTATTTTGTTTAATTAGGATTAATTTATCCTGCTCACTTTATTTTTTTATATATACATATATAATAAATAATTTATTTTAATATTTTACATTTAATTGATATTAAAGTATTATAAGTTCATCTTACCAATATCAATTGATTATTTTAATGCAATTATTTACCTAGGATTATAGCTACTTACGTTTTTAGCTTAAAATAGGTTATTATAATATAATATATATAATAATATGTAATTTTATATTTAATATTATTATAATTGGATATAATAAATAAAATTATTAATTTAAATATAAAATATTATAATTAATATAAATAATTATATTAATTATAATAATATAATTATGTAAATTATCTATAATTAGATTATTTAACTAATATATATGAAAGTTAACTTAATATAAAAAAGAATTCATATTAATAACTTATTATATTAAATTACATAATTGTATAAAATATATTTATTATATTATTTAATCTTTCTTTATTTATTAGTGAAAAGAAAGATTAAATAAGAAAGAATATAATACATTTATTGCTATACATGTTCCATATTAATCTTTAATTATATATAATAGAGAAGTTGTTGTGGTCATACATAGGGGCGTTTCTTTTTTTTTTGTTAATGTTTGTGGTTTTTTTCTTTTTTTTTCTTTAAATATTTCAATCTTTTATTTTTTCCTGAATTAATAGATTTAAAATTTTCTTATTTTTTATTTTTAAAAGTTTTATTCTTGCTTGTTTATTCACTTTTTCTTTGTATTATATGTAAGTTTTGTTAGACTAAATGTTCTTTTTGCAGTAATTTGATTTAATTATCAAGTGATTTTGGATTTAGGAATTGATTTAGTATCGGCATAATTCGTGCCAGCAGCCGCGGTTATACGATTGATACAAGTGAATATTATTGGTTAAAACAGTTGTTTATATTATTAGGGTTGAAATATAAATTTGTAAGGTGAAATGTTAAAATTTATTTGTGGCCCTTTTTATGAATCTGTGAAATTTAAATAATAAACTAGGATTAGATACCCTATTATTTTAAATGTTAATTATATTTACCAGGGTACTATTAGTTAAGGTCTTTAAACCCAAAGAATTTGGCGGTATCTCATTCCATTCAGAGGAACCTACCCCATGATTGATAATACACGATTTACTCTACTTAATTTATTTGGTTGTATATCTCCGTTATCAGAGAATCTTTTTAGAGTTATAATTCTCAAGATTTATAATTATAAAATATTTCAGGTCAAGGTGCAGCTTATAGTTAAGAGGAGGTGGGTTACAATAGATTTTTGTTTATAACGGATTTGATAGTGAAATACTGTTAATGAAGGTGGATTTGATAGTAATTTAATTTATGTAATTTAACTGATATTGGCTCTGAGATGTGTACACATCGCCCGTCGCTCTCATTATTGATTATTCTATTTTATTTTAAAGTAGCTTCAATTTAGATGAGATAAGTCGTAACATAGTAGATGTACTGGAAAGTGTATCTAGGAAGAGTTTCAAGATATAACTTATTAGTAAAGTGTTTCATTTACACTGAAAATTTTTCTGTGCAAATCAGGATATGTTGATTATTTATTTTATTATATTTATTTTTTGTTTATTTAATTATTTAATATAAATAATTTTATTGTATTTTTGTCTTAGTATATTTTATAGAATTGATTTTTTAAATTATAGTTTATTGGTAATGTAAGTGTTTTATGAAATATTTTTTTAATTTTTTTAAGTAGATTTTATTTATTGTACCTTTTGTATCAGGGTTTATCAAAATTTTAGTATTTATTTTACTTGTCTCGATTTGGGTTGATTTATAAATAATTTATAGTTAATGTATCATAATTATTATTAAATTATTTATAGAAATGAGATGTTAATCGTTTCCCAAGATATCTAGTTTCTTAAGAAAAAATTTAATTTTTTAAAGTTATTTGTTTTTATTTAATTTTTTAAGTAAAAATATTAACTTATTTATTCTTTAAGGGATAAGCTTTGAAGTTAATAACCTATAATTTATTTTATAGAAATATAATAGTAAGCTTTAAACCAGCTATCTTTAAGATTACGTTTTAGTTCATTATTTTTTATTTTGATTTTATAAATATTTTAGGTTTTTTATTAAGATTATTAATTTAATTTTAAAATTTTTGTAATAATGATAGAATTAGTATATTTATTTGTATGAAATTTTTACCTTGTGAACTAGGCAAAATTGATTTCCGCCTGTTTATCAAAAACATGTCCTCTTGTTTATATTTTGAGGTCTGGCCTGCTCACTGAGCGTATTTTTAAAGAGCCGCGGTATTTTGACCGTGCAAAGGTAGCATAATCATTAGTCTCTTAATTAGTGGCTGGAATGAATGGCTTGACGAGAAATCAACTGTCTCTTAATAAATTTTTGAATTTAACTTTTGAGTCAAAAGGCTTAAATTCTCCTTTAGGACGAGAAGACCCTATAGAGCTTGACATTTTACTTTTATATAGTTTTTTGTTTGTCTTTCTATATTTAATGATGATGTTTTGTTGGGGTGACATGAAGAATAGATAAACTCTTCATTATTATATCATTTATTTATGTTTGTTATTTTGATCCATAATTTATGATCATAAGATTAAGTTACCTTAGGGATAACAGCGTAATTGTTTTTGAGAGCTCATATCGACAAAGCAGATTGCGACCTCGATGTTGGATTAAGAAAAATTTTGGGTGCAGGAGCCCAATGATTAGGTCTGTTCGACCTTTAAATTCTTACATGATCTGAGTTCAGACCGGCGTGAGCCAGGTCGGTTTCTATCCTAAGATTGTTAATCCATATTAGTACGAAAGGACCATATGGTTAAAATATTTTTTGTTATATTGATTAATATTAATTTATTTACTATTTTGACAGATTAATGTGTTGAATTTAGAATTCATTTATGTAGATTTTTTCTACAAATAGTATTGATACTTTATGATTTATTTATATTTATTTTGAATTTTCTTTTATTGGTTATTTGTGTTTTAATTAGTGTTGCCTTTTTAACTTTATTAGAGCGTAAGGTTTTAGGTTATATTCAGATTCGAAAGGGTCCAAATAAGGTAGGTTTTGTTGGAATTCCTCAGCCATTTAGAGATGCTATTAAGTTAATTTGTAAGGAGCAGCCAATTCCTATTATATCTAATTACCTACTTTATTATTTTTCCCCTGTTTTTAATTTAATGATTTCTTTAGCCGTTTGAGTAATTTTTCCTTATTTAACTTATATGTGTTCTTTTTCTTATGGATTTTTATTTTTTTTATGTTGTACTAGATTAGGTGTTTATACTGTTATAATTGCTGGTTGATCTTCTAATTCAAATTATTCATTATTAGGTTCTCTTCGTTCTGTTGCTCAAACAATTTCTTATGAAGTTAGTTTAGCTTTAATTTTATTGTCTTTAATTATTTTAATTGGTAGTTTTAATATGTTTGATTTTATAAACTATCAGCTTTATTGTTGATTTATTATTATTTCTTTTCCTTTAGCTTTAGCTTGTTTTGCTTCTTGCTTAGCTGAAACTAATCGTACTCCTTTTGATTTTGCTGAAGGGCAATCTGAGTTAGTTTCAGGATTTAATATTGAGTATGGTGCGGGTGGTTTTACTTTAATTTTTTTAGCTGAATATACTAGAATTGTCTTCATAAGAATGTTATTGGCTTTAATTTTTTTGGGCAGTGATTTTTATTCTTTTATATTTTTTATTAAGCTTGCTATTATATCTTTTGGTTTTATTTGGGTTCGTGGAACATTACCACGGTTCCGTTATGATAAATTAATGTACTTAGCTTGAAAAAGTTTTTTACCTTTATCTTTGATTTTTTTTATTTTCTTTGTTGGTTTAAAGATTTTATTTATCTCATTTGTTTAGTGAAATTTTTTGAGAAAAGTTAATAGAAGAGTTAAACTTCTAATTTTATGTTTTCAAAACATATGCTTTTCCTAAGCTAATTAACTTTATTCCTTAATTAATTTATCTCATGCGTTTGCGACATGGACATTAATTAAGAAATATGTGAAGTAAATAATTGTTAAGATTTGACCTGTTATAATATAAGGTTCTTCAACAGGTCGTTTACCAATTCACATTAGTAAGCATACAACAACTACTATAATTCAGAATAAAATTTGATTAATAGGGTAAAATTGAATGCCTCGGAATGGTGTTTTATTATAAAATGGTAAAATTATTAAGATTCTAATTGATAAAAATAATGCAATAACACCTCCTAACTTATTAGGGATAGATCGTAGAATTGCATATGCAAATAGGAAATATCATTCTGGTTGAATGTGAACTGGTGTTACTAATGGGTTGGCAGGTACAAAGTTATCTGGATCTCCTAATAGGTAAGGATTAATTAAACATAGTATAATTAATAATGATGTTATTATTACAAATGTAATAGAATCCTTAAAGGTAAAGTATGGATGGAATGGAATTTTTTCAATATCTCCATATAGTCCAAGAGGATTATTAGATCCTGTTTGGTGAAGAAAAAATAAATGAATTGCTGCTATAGCAGCAATAATAAATGGTAATACAAAATGGAATGTGAAGAATCGATTTAATGTTGCATTATCAACAGCGAATCCTCCTCATACTCATTGGACTAAATCTGTTCCTAAGTATGGGATTGCTGATAATAAATTAGTAATTACTGTTGCACCTCAAAAAGATATTTGGCCTCAGGGTAAGACATATCCTATAAATGCAGTTGCTATAACTAAAAATAAAATCACTGTACCAATTATTCAGGTATGTATATATATATCTAGAATAATTAATATTAATATGATAAATACTCACATTATTAATGTAATAATTATAGTGATTGATTTAGGCTGAAATATTTCGTTTGATGCAATTCTTGTAATGTAAATAAATAATACTAGTATACCACCAAGAAATGTTAAAAATAAAATATATGATAATCAATATCTTTCTATTATTGTTCCTGTTATTAATCCAACTAGGAAGGTTTGAAGGATAATAAAAAGCATTATTGATATTGGGTGTCTTAATTTAATAAAATTAATATTTATTACATTTGATAATGGTATAATTATTATTTTGATCATTTCAGGGGTTAGTTTATTTAAAATACCGGTTTTGGGGACCGATGATGGAAGCTTTTCCACCTCTGAAGTTTTAAAAGTGGGGGCTGGACTTATTTCCGGTTTACAAGACCGGCGTTTTTTTTAAACTATTAAAACTAATGTTTATATTCTCTATTTTTACTTCTTTATTGATTTATTTTGCTGGTGTTTATGTTTTTTCTTCTAAACGTAAACATTTATTAATGGTTCTTTTGAGATTAGAATATATTGTTCTTTCTTTATTTATGTTAGTTATTGTTTTTCTTATTGAGTTTGATTATGATTATTTTTTTCCTGTTATTTTTTTAGTTTTTTCTGTTTGTGAGGGTGCTTTAGGGCTTTCTATTTTAGTTTCAATAATTCGTTCTCATGGTAATGATTTTTTTAATTCTTTTGGTTTATCTTTATGTTAAAGTATTTATTTATAACTATTTTTTTGATCCCTCTTTGTTTATTAAATAATTGTTGATGGTTGGTTCATTCTTTAATGTTTCTGTCGGGTTTTGTTTTTATAATTTGTGTTTATTCATATGCTGATTTGAATGTAATTAGATATTATTTTGGTATTGATTATTTTTCTTTTAGTTTAATTTTACTTAGTTTTTGGATTTGTTCTTTAATAATCACTGCTAGAGGTTCAGTTTATTTAAGTTCATATCATTCTAATTTTTTTGTTTTTATGGTTTTGATTTTAATAATTATGCTTTATTGTTCATTTACTAGATTAAGTCTTCTTTCTTTTTATATTTTTTAATTTTGGGTTGGGGTTATCAACCTGAGCGTTTGCAGGCTGGTGTTTATTTAATTTTTTATACTTTGGTTGCTAGATTACCTTTATTATTAGTTTTATTATTAGTTTTATGATTTTTCTAATACTTTATATTTTCCTTTATTGGTTGATTTTGGTTCTTATTATTTTATGTTTTATGTATTTATAATTTTGGCTTTTTTAGTTAAGATACCTATGTTTTTGGTTCATTTATGACTTCCTAAGGCTCATGTAGAGGCCCCTATTTCAGGTAGAATAATTCTTGCTGGTGTTTTATTAAAGTTAGGTGGTTATGGTATTTTTCGTGTTATAAAGGTTATTTCTTATTTGGGTTTAAAGTTTAATTATTTTTGATTGTCTTTAGGTTTATCTGGGGGTGTTATTGTAAGATTTATTTGTTTTCGTCAGGTTGATTTAAAGTCTTTAATTGCATATTCTTCTGTTGCTCATATAAGAATGGTTATTGGTGGATTGATGACTATGAATTGATGAGGTTGTGTAGGTTCTCTTTCTCTAATGGTTGGTCATGGTTTATGTTCTTCTGGTTTATTTTGTTTATCTAATATTATTTATGAACGTTTAGGTAGACGAAGATTATTAATTAACAAGGGTATAATTAATTTGATGCCAAGAATGGCTTTATGATGATTTCTTTTAAGATCATCAAATATGGCTGCTCCTCCTTCTTTAAATTTGGTAGGTGAAATTAGATTATTAAATAGAATTATATCTTGATCTTCTTTTAGATTCTTTGCTTTGATTTTTTTATCTTTCTTTAGAGCTGTTTATACTTTGTATATATATTCTTATTCTCAGCATGGGAATTATTATTCTGGTGTTTATACTTGTTCTCTTGGTTATTTTCGTGAATATCATCTTTTACTTTTACATTGATTGCCTTTAAATATTCTCTGTTTAAAGGGTGAATATTTCTTTGTTTAGTTTGCTTAAGTATTTTAATTAAAAATATTGTTTTGTGGAATCAATGATATGAAGTTTTTCATCTTAGGCCGTGAATTTATTTTCTATTTGTTCTTTGAGTTTTTTTTCTTTGTTTATTTCGAGAACTATAATTTTTATTTTAGGTATTTATTATTTAATAATTGATTATAGAGTTTTTGTTGAGTGAGAGCTTTTCAATTTAAATGGTTCTATAGTTGTTATAACTTTAATTTTGGATTGAATATCTCTTATTTTTATATCTTTTGTTATATATATTTCTTCTTTGGTTATTTATTATAGAGAGGATTATATATCTGGTGAAAAGAATATAAATCGTTTTATTATTATTGTTTTAATATTTATTCTTTCTATAGGTTTTTTAATTATTATTCCTAATTTAATTAGAATTTTATTAGGTTGAGATGGTTTAGGTTTACTTTCTTATTGTTTAGTTATTTATTATCAAAATGTAAAATCTTATAGTGCTGGTATATTAACTGCACTTTCTAATCGTATTGGTGATGTTGCTATTTTAATTTCTATTGCATGAATGTTAAATTTTGGTGGTTGAAATTATATTTATTATTATGATTTTATTTCTAATTCTTTTGAAATAAAGCTCATTACTATATTAATTGTTTTAGCAGCTATAACTAAGAGAGCTCAGATTCCTTTCTCTTCATGACTTCCTGCTGCTATAGCAGCTCCTACTCCTGTTTCTGCTTTAGTTCATTCTTCTACTCTTGTTACTGCTGGTGTTTATTTATTAATTCGTTTTAGACCAATATTGGATACTTATAATTGTGGTTGATTTTTACTTTTAATTGGTTGTATAACTATATTTATGGCTGGATTGGGCGCTAATTTTGAGTTTGATTTAAAGAAGATTATTGCTCTTTCTACTTTAAGACAACTTGGTTTAATAATAAGAATTTTGGCTATAGGTTATCCAAAGCTTGCATTTTTTCATTTATTGGCTCATGCTTTATTTAAGGCATTATTATTTATATGTGCAGGTTCAATAATTCATAATTTGAAGGATTCTCAGGATATTCGTTTTATAGGATCAATTGTTAATTTCATACCTTTAACTTCAGTTTGTTTTAATGTTTCTAGTTTATCTTTGTGTGGAATACCTTTTTTAGCGGGATTTTATTCAAAGGATTTAATTCTTGAGATGGTTTGTTTAAGATGAATTAATTGTTTAATTTTTTTCTTTATTTTTTTTCTACTGGTTTAACTGCTTCTTATTCTTTTCGTTTGTTTTATTATTCAATATCTGGTGATAATAATTTTTATTCTAGATTTTCTTTTGATGATAAGGGTTATTATATTTCATTTGGAATAATTGGTCTATTGTTTGTTGCTGTTTTTGGTGGTAGTCTTTTATCTTGATTAATTTTTCCTATTCCTCATGTGATTGCTTTACCTTATTATTTAAAGTTTTTAACTATTACAGTTGTTATTTTAGGTGCTTATTTAGGTTATCTTATTTCTAATTTTGATTTTTCTCATAATTTATTTTCTTTAAGTATACTTTCTTTTGTTAGATTTGCTGGTTCTATATGATTTATACCTTTTCTTTCAACTAAGTTTATTAGATATATTCCTTTAAAAATAGGTTATTATTCATGTAAGTCATTTGATTATGGTTGAGGTGAATTACTTGGTGGTCAAGGTTTATATAGATTATTTATTTATTTAATTGGTTATATTCAAGGTTGATATGATTCTAATTTCAAGATTTATCTTTTAACTTTTATTTTTTGAATATTTATTTTGGTAATATTGTTTTTCGTTTACTTAAATAGCTTATAATTAGAGTGTGACACTGAAGATGTTAAGGAAGTATTTTTACTTTTAAGTATTTATAAATATAGATATATTATTTTTAGAGTGAAAATGTAATGTTTTATTTAAACTATATAAATTTTAGAAATGTTAACGGAGTTTAACCGCTAATATAAAAAGTTAGCAGCTTTCATATTGGCTTTACATTTCCTTAATTGGAACTATTATAGTTCAATTATATTATTAACAGTAATACGCCTCTTTTTGGCTTCAATTAATAAGAATAAGGGTAGTACATACCAATCTTCCAGGTCGAAACTGACTGCAATATTTCGCTTCTTATTCTATTTAAGGTTGATTGATAATATCAATACTTTTTGAATGCAACCCAAATGTTATATTTAACTACAACCCTTTATTCTGCTCATTGTAATGCTCCTTGGTTTCATTCATGGTATAGTCCTCGTAATACAACTAGAATAAAAAATATTGTTGATACTGTTCAGATTATAATGTCTGAAGTTTTAAAAATAATTACAATTGGTAGAATTAGTGCAATTTCTACATCAAAAATTAAAAAGATTACTGCGATTAGGAAGAATCGTATTGAGAATGGTATTCGTGCTGATCTTTTTGGATCAAACCCACATTCAAATGGTGATCTTTTTTCTCGATCATTAATTAATTTTTTTGATAGTGTTGTTGCCAGGATTATAACAATTATTGGAATAATAAATCTAATGAAAACTCTTGTTGATAGAATTAGAATTGTTTTTCTTGATTTATATCAAGCTTTCTGATTGGAAGTCAAATGTACTATTTATACTAGAAAAACAATTATCTACCTCATCAATAAATAGAGATATATAAGAATAATCATACTACGTCTACGAAGTGTCAGTATCATGCTGCTGCTTCAAATCCAAAGTGATGTCTTGGTGAAAATTGATTTATTGAGTGTCGAAGTAGACATGTTGATAAAAAGATTGTTCCAATAATTACGTGTAAACCATGGAATCCTGTTGCAACAAAGAATGTTGATCCATAAACTGCATCTGCAATGGTAAAAGGTGCTTCTCAATATTCATATGCTTGAAGTATTGTAAAGTATATTCCTAATAACACTGTGAAGAATAATCCTTGTAGTGCTTGAGTATGATTAGATTCCATTAAACTATGATGTGCTCATGTTACTGTTACTCCTGATGCTAAAAGAATAGCTGTATTAAGTAATGGAATTTGTATAGGGTTAAAGGGTTGAATTCCTATTGGAGGTCATAGTATTCCTAGTTCAATTGTTGGTGCTAATCTTCTTCTAAAGAATGCTCAAAAAAAAGAAACGAAAAATAATACCTCTGATGCAATACATAAAATTATTCCTCATCGTAATCCAATTGATACAAATCCTGTATGTAATCCTTGATATGTTCCTTCTCGTACTACATCTCGTCATCATTGAATTATAGTTAGTAGGGTAATTCCAAATCCAATTATGAATAAGTTAATATTAAATAGGTGGAATCATTTTGCTAGTCCTGATACTAGGACTATTGCTCCAATTGCTCCTGTTAATGGTCAAGGTCTATAGTCTACTAAGTGGAATGGGTGGTTTGAGTGAGTTGTTAACATAGGTTTAATATACTTCTCTAGAATATAGAGTTCTTAGAATTGAGAAAACATAGGCTTGAATTATTGCTACTGCTGATTCTAGAATTAATAGAAGTATTTGTCCAATAATTAGTAATGAGATTAAGTTTATTGCTATAGATGGTCCTGTGTTTCCTAATAAGGTTAATAATAAGTGTCCTGCAATTATATTTGCTGCCAACCGTACTGCTAATGTACCTGGTCGAATAACATTACTAATTGTTTCAATTAGTACTATAAATGATATTAATGCAGGCGGTGTACCTTGTGGTACAAGGTGTGTAAATATATGATTAGTATGGTTAATTCATCCAAATAATATAAATCTTAGCCATATAGGTAGGGCAATTGCAAATGTTAATGCTAAATGTCTTGTTCTAGTAAAAATATAAGGGAATAATCCTATGAAATTGTTAAATAATATTATAATAAAAATTGAGATGAAAATGAATGTTGTTCCATTAAATGATTTTGGTCCAAGAAGTGTTTTAAATTCATTATGTAAGGTTAAATTTAGTTTATTTCAGATAATGTTAATTCGTGATGGTGTAAGTCAAAATAGTGATGGGATTAATAATAGTCCTAGAAATGTTCTAGTTCAATTTAATGGTAAATTAAAGATGTTAGTTGATGGGTCAAATGTTGAGAATAGATTTGTTATCATTTTTAATTTAAGTTTTTTATTTCAATTGTTCCTTTTTCTGCTCTTTTAATAAGGTTAGGTTTAAATGAGAAGAAGTTTATTTGATTAAACAAGATTAATGTAGCTGAAAATATAATGAATAGTGAGAATCATATAAGAGGGGATATTTGAGGGATTTGGATATAATTTCCCCATCAGAAGTAGTCGTTAATTTACTATTATTTGGTTTAAGAGACCATTACTTACTTTCAGTCATCTGATGAATTTCAAGGTGTACTAATTTTTTTTAGTTACTTTAGATTGACACTCTAATGTTATTTATTTTAACTAACTCCTTAAATTATCTTAGATAATCACTTAATAAATAAATTTACTGAAGTTCTTTCAATTACAAATGGTATAAATCTGTGGTTTGCTCCACAGATTTCTGAGCATTGTCCAAAGAATAATCCAGGTCGATTTATTGTGAATGTTCCTTGATTTAACCGACCTGGCGTTGCATCAATTTTAACCCCTCATGCAGGAACTGCTCATGAGTGTAGAACATCTGATGCTCTTGTTAATATTCGTACTTCTGTATTTATTGGTAGGATTGTTCGGTTATCTACATCTAGTAGTCGGAATCCATCATTTTCTAGGTCTTGTTCTGGTGTTATATAAGTGTCAAATTCTACGTCTAAAGTCCTTAGTATAATGAAATTAAGGTTGATGTTGAAATCAATCCTATTGTTGAAATTATTACTGTTATAGGAAGAATGATTCTTGATTTTTGGGACTTTATCTTTATAGATCACGAATTTTCTGTGTATGATATAATTAGAGCTGAGAATCTAATACGTATATAGTAGTAGAGTGTAATTGTAGTTAATACAACTATAATAGTTATAATAGTTGTTATATTGTTTTCTATTAATGATTGTATTACAATTCATTTTGGTAAGAATCCAAGGAATGGTGGTAGTCCACCTAAAGATAATAAAGATAAGAATATTATTAATTTAATTTCGGTTTTTATATTTCTGGCTGAATAAATTTGATTTATGAAAAATAAATTTATTTGCTTAAATAATAAAACTATAATTAATCTTAATAGTGAGTAAATAATGAAGTATAGTTCTCAGATGTTTTCTCTGACTGTTAATGATCTAATTATTCAACCTAGATGTCTGATTGATGAATATGCTAAAAGTTGTCGTAAGGATGTTTGATTTAAACCTCCTATTGCCCCAATAATAATTCTTAAGATAATAATTGTTCAAATAAAAGTTCTTAATTGAATACAATAAGATAAGACCATTATTGGGGCGATTTTTTGTCATGTTATTAATGTTAAACAATTATTTCATCTTAATGCTCCTATAACTTCTGGAAATCAGAAATGGAAAGGTGCAGCTCCAATCTTTAATAATAGTCTAGATCTAATTATTATTGATGGGATAAATTCTGTTTCCCATCCCATGGGATATTTTATTTGAATCAGCAAAATTGAAAATAATAATATTGTCGATGCTATTGCTTGGACAATAAAATATTTAATTGATGATTCATTTATTATTATATTTTTATTTCTTGTTAGGAGCGGAATAAATGAAAGTAAGTTGATCTCAAGTCCTATTCAAACCCCAAATCAGGAATTTGATGAAATGGACAGGATCGTTCCTATCATTAATGTTGATAGGAAGAGAAGTTTTGTAGAGTTGTTGGTCATTAAAAAGGAGAGGATTGATACCTCTATAAATGGGGTATGAACCCATTAGCTTGTTTAGCTTACCTTTTTACATTAAGGTGTATGATGCGCGTTAGTTTTTGATACTAAAGGAGGTAGTTTAATTCTATCTTATGTAATTTTAATGAAGGTAATTTTATTTACTTTATTTACCCTATCAAGGTAACCCTTTAATCAGGCACTTCATTTATTTAATATATAAATCGAAAGTTTTTTTTTGAAATTCTTTTATGTATTATTTTGTTTAATTAGGATTAATTTATCCTGCTCATTTTATTTTTTTTATATATATATATAATAAATAATTTATATTAATATATTACATTTAATTGAAATTAAAGTATTATAAGTTCATCTTACCATTATCAATTGATTATTTTAATGCAATTATTTACCTAGGATTATAGCTACTTACGTTTTTAGCTTAAAATAGGTTATTATAATATAATATATATATAATAATATGTAATTTAATATTTAATATTATTATAATTGGATATAATAAATAAAATTATTAATTTAAATATAAAATATTATAATTAATATAAATAATTATATTAATTATAATAATATAATTATGTAAATTATCTATAATTAGATTATTTAACTAATATATATGAAAGTTAACTTAATATAAAAAAAGAATTCATATTAATAACTTATTATATTAAATTACATAATTGTATAAAATATATATATTATATTATTTAATCTTTCTTTATTTATTAGTGAAAAGAAAGATTAAATAAGAAAGAATATAATACATTTATTGCTATACATGTTCCATATTAATCTTTAATTATATATAATAGAGAAGTTGTTGTGGTCATACATAGGGGCGTTTCTTTTTTTTTTTGTTAATGTTTGTGGTTTTTTTCTTTTTTTTTCTTTAAATATTTGAATCTTTTATTTTTTCCTGAATTAATAGATTTAAAATTTTCTTATATTTTATTTTTAAAAGTTTTATTCTTGCTTGTTTATTCACTTTTTCTTTGTATTATATGTAAGTTTTGTTAGACTAAATGTTCTTTTTGCAGTAATTTGATTTAATTATCAAGTGATTTTGGATTTAGCAATTGATTTAGTATCGGCATAATTCGTGCCAGCAGCCGTGGTTATACGATTGATACAAGTGAATATTATTGGTTAAAACAGTTGTTTATATTATTAGGGTTGAAATATAAATTTGTAAGGTGAAATGTTAAAATTTATTTGTGGCCCTTTTTATGAATCTGTGAAATTTAAATAATAAACTAGGATTAGATACCCTATTATTTTAAATGTTAATTATATTTACCAGGGTACTATTAGTTAAGGTCTTTAAACCCAAAGAATTTGGCGGTATCTCATTCCATTCAGAGGAACCTACCCCATGATTGATAATACACGATTTACTCTACTTAATTTATTTGGTTGTATATCTCCGTTATCAGAGAATCTTTTTAGAGTTATAATTCTCAAGATTTATAATTATAAAATATTTCAGGTCAAGGTGCAGCTTATAGTTAAGAGGAGGTGGGTTACAATAGATTTTTGTTTATAACGGATTTGATAGTGAAATACTGTTAATGAAGGTGGATTTGATAGTAATTTAATTTATTTAATTTAACTGATATTGGCTCTGAGATGTGTACACATCGCCCGTCGCTCTCATTATTGATTATTCTATTTTATTTTAAAGTAGCTTCAATTTAGATGAGATAAGTCGTAACATAGTAGATGTACTGGAAAGTGTATCTAGGAAGAGTTTCAAGATATAACTTATTAGTAAAGTGTTTCATTTACACTGAAAATTTTTCTGTGCAAATCAGGATATCTTGATTATTTTTTTTAATATATTTATTTTTTGTTTATTTAATTATTTAATATAAATAATTTTATTGTATTTTTGTCTTAGTATATTTTATAGAATTGATTTTTTAAATTATAGTTTATTGGTAATGTAAGTGTTTTATGTAATATTATTTTAAATTTTTTTAAGTAGATTTTATTTATTGTACCTTTTGTATCAGGGTTTATCAAAATTTTAGTATTTATTTTACTTGTCTCGATTTGGGTTGATTTATTAATAATTTATAGTTAATGTATCATAATTATTATTAAATTATTTATAGAAATGAGATGTTAATCGTTTCCCAAGATATCTAGTTTCTTAAGAAAAAATTTAATTTTTTAAATATATTTGTTTTTATTTAATTTTTTAAGTAAAAATATTAACTTATTTATTCTTTAAGGGATAAGCTTTGAAGTTAATAACCTATAATTTATTTTATAGAAATATAATAGTAAGCTGTAAACCAGCTATCTTTAAGATTACGTTTTAGTTCATTATTTTTTATTTTGATTTTATAAATATTTTAGGTTTTTTATTAAGACTATTAATTTAATTTTAAAATTTTTGTAATAATGATAGAATTAGTATATTTATTTGTATGAAATTTTTACCTTGTGAACTTATTATAAGGAACTAGGCAAAATTGATTTCCGCCTGTTTATCAAAAACATGTCCTCTTGTTTATATTTTGAGGTCTGGCCTGCTCACTGAGCGTATTTTTAAAGAGCCGCGGTATTTTGACCGTGCAAAGGTAGCATAATCATTAGTCTCTTAATTAGTGGCTGGAATGAATGGCTTGACGAGAAATCAACTGTCTCTTAATAAATTTTTGAATTTAACTTTTGAGTCAAAAGGCTTAAATTCTTCTTTAGCACGAGAAGACCCTATAGAGCTTGACATTTTACTTTTATATAGTTTTTTGTTTGTCTTTCTATATTTAATGATGATGTTTTGTTGGGGTGACATGAAGAATAGATAAACTCTTCATTATTATATCATTTATTTATGTTTGTTATTTTGATCCATAATTTATGATCATAAGATTAAGTTACCTTAGGGATAACAGCGTAATTGTTTTTGAGAGCTCATATCGACAAAGCAGATTGCGACCTCGATGTTGGATTAAGAAAAATTTTGGGTGCAGGAGCCCAATGATTGGGTCTGTTTGACCTTTAAATTCTTACATGATCTGAGTTCAGACCGGCGTGAGCCAGGTCGGTTTCTATCCTAAGATTGTTAATCCATATTAGTACGAAAGGACCATATGGTTAAAATATTTTTTGTTATATTGATTAATATTAATTTATTTACTATTTTGACAGATTAATGTGTTGAATTTAGAATTCATTTATGTAGATTTTTTCTACAAATAGTATTGATACTTTATGATTTATTTATATTTATTTTGAATTTTCTTTTATTGGTTATTTGTGTTTTAATTAGTGTTGCCTTTTTAACTTTATTAGAGCGTAAGGTTTTAGGTTATATTCAGATTCGAAAGGGTCCAAATAAGGCAGGTTTTGTTGGAATTCCTCAGCCATTTAGAGATGCTATTAAGTTAATTTGTAAGGAGCAGCCAATTCCTATTATATCTAATTACCTACTTTATTATTTTTCCCCTGTTTTTAATTTAATGATTTCTTTAGCCGTTTGAGTAATTTTTCCTTATTTAACTTATATGTGTTCTTTTTCTTATGGATTTTTATTTTTTTTATGTTGTACTAGATTAGGTGTTTATACTGTTATAATTGCTGGTTGATCTTCTAATTCAAATTATTCATTATTAGGTTCTCTTCGTTCTGTTGCTCAAACAATTTCTTATGAAGTTAGTTTAGCTTTAATTTTATTGTCTTTAATTATTTTAATTGGTAGTTTTAATATGTTTGATTTTATAAACTATCAGCTTTATTGTTGATTTATTATTATTTCTTTTCCTTTAGCTTTAGCTTGTTTTGCTTCTTGCTTAGCTGACACTAATCGTACTCCTTTTGATTTTGCTGAAGGGGAATCTGAGTTAGTTTCAGGATTTAATATTGAGTATGGTGCGGGTGGTTTTACTTTAATTTTTTTAGCTGAATATACTAGAATTGTCTTCATAAGAATGTTATTGGCTTTAATTTTTTTGGGCGGTGATTTTTATTCTTTTATATTTTTTATTAAGCTTGCTATTATATCTTTTGGTTTTATTTGGGTTCGTGGAACATTACCACGGTTCCGTTATGATAAATTAATGTACATAGCTTGAAAAAGTTTTTTACCTTTATCTTTGAATTTTTTTATTTTCTTTGTTGGTTTAAAGATTTTACTTATCTCATTTGTTTAGTGAAATTTTTTGAGAAAAGTTAATGGAAGAGTTAAACTTCTAATTTTATGTTTTCAAAACATATGCTTTTCCTAAGCTAATTAACTTTATTCCTTAATTAATTTATCTCATGCGTTTGCAACATGGACATTAATTAAGAAATATGTGAAGTAAATAATTGTTAAGATTTGACCTGTTATAATATAAGGTTCTTCAACAGGTCGTTTACCAATTCACGTTAGTAAGCATACAACAACTACTATAATTCAGAATAAAATTTGATTAATAGGGTAAAATTGAATGCCTCAGAATGGTGTTTTATTATAAAATGGTAAAATTATTAAGATTCTAATTGATAAAAATAATGCAATAACACCTCCTAACTTATTAGGGATAGATCGTAGAATTGCATATGCAAATAGGAAATTCATTCTGGTTGAATGTGAACTGGTGTTACTAATGGGTTGGCAGGTACAAAGTTATCTGGATCTCCTAATATGTAAGGATTAATTAAACATAGTATAATTAATAATGATGTTATTATTACAAATGTAATAGAATCCTTAAAGGTAAAGTATGGATGGAATGGAATTTTTTAAATATCTCCATTTAGTCCAAGAGGATTATTAGATCCTGTTTGGTGAAGAAAAAATAAATGAATTGCTGCTATAGCAGCAATAATAAATGGTAATACAAAATGGAATGTGAAGAATCGATTTAATGTTGCATTATCAACAGCGAATCCTCCTCATACTCATTGGACTAAATCTGTTCCTAAGTATGGGATTGCTGATAATAAATTAGTAATTACTGTTGCACCTCAAAAAGATATTTGGCCTCAGGGTAAGACATATCCTATAAATGCAGTTGCTATAACTAAAAATAAAATCACTGTACCAATTATTCAGGTATGTATATATATATAAGATCCATAGTAAATTCCCCGTCCTACATGTAAGTAAATACAAATAAAAAATATAGATGCTCCATTTGCGTGTAAGGTTCGGATAATTCAACCATTATTTACGTCTCGGCAGATGTGTACTACACTACTGAATGCTATTTCAATATTTGATGTATAATGTATAGCTAAAAATAGTCCAGTTACGATTTGAATTACCAAACATTACCCTAATAGGGATCCAAAATTTCATCAAAATGAAATATTTGTTGGGGCAGGTAAGTCAATTAAAGAGTTATTAATAATTTTAATTAAAGGATGTCTTAATCATAAGGGTTTATTCATTAGTAATTATCTTATTTTACGAATAGGTCCCTGATTAATATTGGTGATTTTAACAACTGCTAGTAGTGCTAAAAATAAATGAATTATTATTATTATTGTAATAATGAATGTTGGTCTATTATATAATTTTTCTAAAGATATTGTTATTTCTTGATAATTGATTGAATTATCAATATTTGTAGTTTCGGTGTTTTTGAAAAAGTCTATAAATATAGATATATCTAGAATAATTAATATTAATATGATAAATACTCACATTATTAATGTAATAATTATAGTGATTGATTTAGGCTGAAATATTTCGTTTGATGCAATTCTTGTAATGTAAATAAATAATACTAGTATACCACCAAGAAATGTTAAAAATAAAATATATGATAATCAATTTCTTTCTATTATTGTTCCTGTTATTAATCCAACTAGGAAGGTTTGAAGGATAATAAAAAGCATTATTGATATTGGGTGTCTTAATTTAATAAAATTAATATTTATTACATTTGATAATAATATAATTATTATTTTGATCATTTCAGGGGTTAGTTTATTTAAAATACCGGTTTTGGGGACCGATGATGGAAGCTTTTCCACCTCTGAAGTTTTAAAAGTGGGGGCTGGACTTATTTCCGGTTTACAAGACCGGCGTTTTTTTTAAACTATTAAAACTAATGTTTATATTCTCTATTTTTACTTCTTTATTGATTTATTTTGCTGGTGTTTATGTTTTTTCTTCTAAACGTAAACATTTATTAATGGTTCTTTTGAGATTAGAATATATTGTTCTTTCTTTATTTATGTTAGTTATTGTTTTTCTTATTGAGTTTGATTATGATTATTTTTTTCCTGTTATTTTTTTAGTTTTTTCTGTTTGTGAGGGTGCTTTAGGTCTTTCTATTTTAGTTTCAATAATTCGTTCTCATGGTAATGATTTTTTTAATTCTTTTGGTTTATCTTTATGTTAAAGTATTTATTTATAACTATTTTTTGATCCCTCTTTGTTTATTAAATAATTGTTGATGGTTGGTTCATTCTTTAATGTTTCTGTCGGGTTTTGTTTTTATAATTTGTGTTTATTCAAATGCTGATTTGAATATAATTAGATATTATTTTGGTATTGATTATTTTTCTTTTAGTTTAATTTTACTTAGTTTTTGGATTTGTTCTTTAATAATCACTGCTAGAGGTTCAGTTTATTTAAGTTCATATCATTCTAATTTTTTTGTTTTTATGGTTTTGATTTTAATAATTATGCTTTATTGTTCATTTGCTAGATTAAGTCTTCATTCTTTTTATATTTTTTTTGAGGCTAGATTAGTTCCTACTTTACTTTTAATTTTGGGTTGGGGTTATCAACCTGAGCGTTTGCAGGCTGGTGTTTATTTAATTTTTTATACTTTGGTTGCTAGATTACCTTTATTATTAATTTTTTTTAAGGTTTATGATTTTTCTAATACTTTATATTTTCCTTTATTGGTTGATTTTGGTTCTTATTATTTTATGTTTTATGTATTTATAATTTTGGCTTTTTTAGTTAAGATACCTATGTTTTTGGTTCATTTATGACTTCCTAAGGCTCATGTAGAGGCCCCTATTTCAGGTGGAATAATTCTTGCTGGTGTTTTATTAAAGTTAGGTGGTTATGGTATTTTTCGTGTTATAAAGGTTATTTCTTATTTGGGTTTAAAGTTTAATTATTTTTGATTGTCTTTAGGTTTATCTGGGGGTGTTATTGTAAGATTTATTTGTTTTCGTCAGGTTGATTTAAAGTCTTTAATTGCATATTCTTCTGTTGCTCATATAAGAATGGTTATTGGTGGATTGATGACTATGAATTGATGAGGTTGTGTAGGTTCTCTTTCTCTAATGGTTGGTCATGGTTTATGTTCTTCTGGTTTATTTTGTTTATCTAATATTATTTATGAACGTTTAGGTAGACGAAGATTATTAATTAACAAGGGTATAATTAATTTGATGCCAAGAATGGCTTTATGATGATTTCTTTTAAGATCATCAAATATGGCTGCTCCTCCTTCTTTAAATTTGGTAGGTGAAATTAGATTATTAAATAGAATTATATCTTGATCTTCTTTTAGATTCTTTGCTTTGATTTTTTTATCTTTTTTTAGAGCTGTTTATACTTTGTATATATATTCTTATTCTCAGCATGGGAATTATTATTCTGGTGTTTATACTTGTTCTCTTGGTTATTTTCGTGAATATCATCTTTTACTTTTACATTGATTGCCTTTAAATATTCTCTGTTTAAAGGGTGAATATTTCTTTGTTTAGTTTGCTTAAGTATTTTAATTAAAAATATTGTTTTGTGGAATCAATGATATGAAGTTTTTCATCTTAGGCCGTGAATTTATTTTCTATTTGTTCTTTGAGTTTTTTTTCTTTGTTTATTTCGAGAACTATAATTTTTATTTTAGGTATTTATTATTTAATAATTGATTATAGAGTTTTTGTTGAGTGAGAGCTTTTCAATTTAAATGGTTCTATAGTTGTTATAACTTTAATTTTGGATTGAAAATCTCTTATTTTTATATCTTTTGTTATATATATTTCTTCTTTGGTTATTTATTATAGAGAGGATTATATATCTGGTGAAAACAATATAAATCGTTTTATTATTATTGTTTTAATATTTATTCTTTCTATATGTTTTTTAATTATTAGTCCTAATTTAATTAGAATTTTATTAGGTTGAGATGGTTTAGGTTTAGTTTCTTATTGTTTAGTTATTTATTATGAAAATGTAAAATCTTATAGTGCTGGTATATTAACTGCACTTTCTAATCGTATTGGTGATGTTGCTATTTTAATTTCTATTGCATGAATGTTAAATTTTGGTGGTTGAAATTATATTTATTATTATGATTTTATTTCTAATTCTTTTGAAATAAAGCTCATTACTATATTAATTGTTTTAGCAGCTATAACTAAGAGAGCTCAGATTCCTTTCTCTTCATGACTTCCTGCTGCTATAGCAGCTCCTACTCCTGTTTCTGCTTTAGTTCATTCTTCTACTCTTGTTACTGCTGGTGTTTATTTATTAATTCGTTTTAGACCAATATTGGATACTTATAATTGTGGTTGATTTTTACTTTTAATTGGTTGTATAACTATATTTATGGCTGGATTGGGCGCTAATTTTGAGTTTGATTTAAAGAAGATTATTGCTCTTTCTACTTTAAGACAACTTGGTTTAATAATAAGAATTTTGGCTATAGGTTATCCAAAGCTTGCATTTTTTCATTTATTGGCTCATGCTTTATTTAAGGCATTATTATTTATATGTGCAGGTTCTATAATTCATAATTTGAAGGATTCTCAGGATATTCGTTTTATAGGATCAATTGTTAATTTCATACCTTTAACTTCAGATTGTTTTAATGTTTCTAGTTTATCTTTGTGTGGAATACCTTTTTTAGCGGGATTTTATTCAAAGGATTTAATTCTTGAGATGGTTTGTTTAAGATGAATTAATTGTTTAATTTTTTTTCTTTATTTTTTTTCTACTGGTTTAACTGCTTCTTATTCTTTTCGTTTGTTTTATTATTCAATATCTGGTGATAATAATTTTTATTCTAGATTTTCTTTTGATGATAAGGGTTATTATATTTCATTTGGAATAATTGGTCTATTGTTTGTTGCTGTTTTTGGTGGTAGTCTTTTATCTTGATTAATTTTTCCTATTCCTCATGTGATTGCTTTACCTTATTATTTAAAGTTTTTAACTATTACAGTTGTTATTTTAGGTGCTTATTTAGGTTATCTTATTTCTAATTTTGATTTTTCTCATAATTTATTTTCTTTAAGTATACTTTCTTTTGTTAGATTTGCTGGTTCTATATGATTTATACCTTTTCTTTCAACTAAGTTTATTAGATATATTCCTTTAAAAATAGGTTATTATTCATCTAAGTCATTTGATTATGGTTGAGGTGAATTACTTGGTGGTCAAGGTTTATATAGATTATTTATTTATTTAATTGGTTATATTCAAGGTTGATATGATTCTAATTTCAAGATTTATCTTTTAACTTTTATTTTTTGAATATTTATTTTGGTAATATTGTTTTTCGTTTACTTAAATAGCTTATAATTAGAGCGTGACACTGAAGATGTTAAGGAAGTATTTTTACTTTTAAGTATTTATAAATATAGATATATTATTTTTACAGTGAAAATGTAATGTTTTATTTAAACTATATAAATTTTAGAAATGTTAACGGAGTTTAACCGCTAATATAAAAAGTTAGCAGCTTTCATATTGGCTTTACATTTCCTTAATTGGAACTATTATAGTTCAATTATATTATTAACAGTAATACGCCTCTTTTTGGCTTCAATTAATAAGAATAAGGGTAGTACATACCAATCTTCCAGGTCGAAACTGACTGCAATATTTCGCTTCTTATTCTATTTAAGGTTGATTGATAATATCAATACTTTTTGAATGCAACCCAAATGTTATATTTAACTACAACCCTTTATTCTGGTCATTGTAATGCTCCTTGGTTTCATTCATGGTATAGTCCTCGTAATAGAACTAGAATAAAAAATATTGTTGATACTGTTCAGATTATAATGTCTGAAGTTTTAAAAATAATTACAATTGGTAGAATTAGTGCAATTTCTACATCAAAAATTAAAAAGATTACTGCGATTAGGAAGAATCGTATTGAGAATGGTATTCGTGCTGATCTTTTTGGATCAAACCCACATTCAAATGGTGATCTTTTTTCTCGATCATTAATTAATTTTTTTGATAGTGTTGTTGCCAGGATTATAACAATTATTGGAATAATAAATCTAATGAAAACTCTTGTTGATAGAATTAGAATTGTTTTTCTTGATTTATATCAAGCTTTCTGATTGGAAGTCAAATGTACTATTTATACTAGAAAAACAATTATCTACCTCATCAATAAATAGAGATATATAAGAATAATCATACTACGTCTACGAAGTGTCAGTATCATGCTGCTGCTTCAAATCCAAAGTGATGTCTTGGTGAAAATTGATTTATTGAGTGTCGAAGTAGACATGTTGATAAAAAGATTGTTCCAATAATTACGTGTAAACCATGGAATCCTGTTGCAACAAAGAATGTTGATCCATAAACTGCATCTGCAATGGTAAAAGGTGCTTCTCAATATTCATATGCTTGAAGTATTGTAAAGTATAGTCCTAATAACACTGTGAAGAATAATCCTTGTAGTGCTTGAGTATGATTAGATTCCATTAAACTATGATGTGCTCATGTTACTGTTACTCCTGATGCTAAAAGAATAGCTGTATTAAGTAATGGAATTTGTATAGGGTTAAAGGGTTGAATTCCTATTGGAGGTCATAGTATTCCTAGTTCAATTGTTGGTGCTAATCTTCTTCTAAAGAATGCTCAAAGAAAAGAAACGAAAAATAATACCTCTGATGCAATACATAAAATTATTCCTCATCGTAATCCAATTGATACAAATCCTGTATGTAATCCTTGATATGTTCCTTCTCGTACTACATCTCGTCATCATTGAATTATAGTTAGTAGGGTAATTCCAAATCCAATTATGAATAAGTTAATATTAAATAGGTGGAATCATTTTGCTAGTCCTGATACTAGGACTACTGCTCCAATTGCTCCTGTTAATGGTCAAGGTCTATAGTCTACTAAGTGGAATGGGTGGTTTGAGTGAGTTGTTAACATAGGTTTAATATACTTCTCTAGAATATAGAGTTCTTAGAATTGAGAAAACATAGGCTTGAATTATTGCTACTGCTGATTCTAGAATTAATAGAAGTATTTGTCCAATAATTAGTAATGAGATTAAGTTTATTGCTATAGATGGTCCTGTGTTTCCTAATAAGGTTAATAATAAGTGTCCTGCAATTATATTTGCTGCCAACCGTACTGCTAATGTACCTGGTCGAATAACATTACTAATTGTTTCAATTAGTACTATAAATGATATTAATGCAGGCGGTGTACCTTGTGGTACAAGGTGTGTAAATATATGATTAGTATGGTTAATTCATCCAAATAATATAAATCTTAGCCATATAGGTAGGGCAATTGCAAATGTTAATGCTAAATGTCTTGTTCTAGTAAAAATATAAGGGAATAATCCTATGAAATTGTTAAATAATATTATAATAAAAATTGAGATGAAAATGAATGTTGTTCCATTAAATGATTTTGGTCCAAGAAGTGTTTTAAATTCATTATGTAAGGTTAAATTTAGTTTATTTCAGATAATGTTAATTCGTGATGGTGTAAGTCAAAATAGTGATGGGATTAATAATAGTCCTAGAAATGTTCTAGTTCAATTTAATGGTAAATTAAAGATGTTAGTTGATGGGTCAAATGTTGAGAATAGATTTGTTATCATTTTTAATTTAAGTTTTTTATTTCAATTGTTCCTTTTTCTGCTCTTTTAATAAGGTTAGGTTTAAATGAGAAGAAGTTTATTTGATTAAACAAGATTAATGTAGCTGAAAATATAATGAATAGTGAGAATCATATAAGAGGGGATATTTGAGGGATTTGGATATAATTTCCCCATCAGAAGTAGTCGTTAATTTACTATTATTTGGTTTAAGAGACCATTACTTACTTTCAGTCATCTGATGAATTTCAAGGTGTACTAATTTTTTTTAGTTACTTTAGATTGACACTCTAATGTTATTTATTTTAACTAACTCCTTAAATTATCTTAGATAATCACTTAATAAATAAATTTACTGAAGTTCTTTCAATTACAAATGGTATAAATCTGTGGTTTGCTCCACAGATTTCTGAGCATTGTCCAAAGAATAATCCAGGTCGATTTATTGTGAATGTTCCTTGATTTAACCGACCTGGCGTTGCATCAATTTTAACCCCTCATGCAGGAACTGCTCATGAGTGTAGAACATCTGATGCTCTTGTTAATATTCGTACTTCTGTATTTATTGGTAGGATTGTTCGGTTATCTACATCTAGTAGTCGGAATCCATCATTTTCTAGGTCTTGTTCTGGTGTTATATAAGTGTCAAATTCTACGTCTAAAGTCCTTAGTATAATGAAATTAAGGTTGATGTTGAAATCAATCCTATTGTTGAAATTATTACTGTTATAGGAAGAATGATTCTTGATTTTTGGGACTTTATCTTTATAGATCACGAATTTTCTGTGTATGATATAATTAGAGCTGAGAATCTAATACGTATATAGTAGTAGAGTGTAATTGTAGTTAATACAACTATAATAGTTATAATAGTTGTTATATTGTTTTCTATTAATGATTGTATTACAATTCATTTTGGTAAGAATCCAAGGAATGGTGGTAGTCCACCTAAAGATAATAAAGATAAGAATATTATGAATTTAATTTCGGTTTTTATATTTCTGGCTGAATAAATTTGATTTATGAAAAATAAATTTATTTGCTTAAATAATAAAACTATAATTAATCTTAATAGTGAGTAAATAATGAAGTATAGTTCTCAGATGTTTTCTCTGACTGTTAATGATCTAATTATTCAACCTAGATGTCTGATTGATGAATAAGCTAAAAGTTGTCGTAAGGATGTTTGATTTAAACCTCCTATTGCCCCAATAATAATTCTTAAGATAATAATTGTTCAAATAAAAGTTCTTAATTGAATACAATAAGATAAGACCATTATTGGGGCGATTTTTTGTCATGTTATTAATGTTAAACAATTATTTCATCTTGATGCTCCTATAACTTCTGGAAATCAGAAATGGAAAGGTGCAGCTCCAATCTTTAATAATAGTCTAGATCTAATTATTATTGATGGGATAAATTCTGTTTCCCATCCCATGGGATATTTTATTTGAATCAGCAAAATTGAAAATAATAATATTGTCGATGCTATTGCTTGGACAATAAAATATTTAATTGATGATTCATTTATTATTATATTTTTATTTCTTGTTAGGAGCGGAATAAATGAAAGTAAGTTGATCTCAAGTCCTATTCAAACCCCAAATCAGGAATTTGATGAAATGGACAGGATCGTTCCTATCATTAATGTTGATAGGAAGAGAAGTTTTGTAGAGTTGTTGGTCATTAAAAAGGAGAGGATTGATACCTCTATAAATGGGGTATGAACCCATTAGCTTGTTTAGCTTACCTTTTTACATTAAGGTGTATGATGCGCGTTAGTTTTTGATACTAAAGGAGGTAGTTTAATTCTATCTTATGTAATTTTAATGAAGGTAATTTTATTTACTTTATTTACCCTATCAAGGTAACCCTTTAATCAGGCACTTCATTTATTTAATATATAAATCGAAAGTTTTTTTTTGAAATTCTTTTATGTATTATTTTGTTTAATTAGGATTAATTTATCCTGCTCATTTTATTTTTTTTATATATATATATAATAAATAATTTATATTAATATATTACATTTAATTGAAATTAAAGTATTATAAGTTCATCTTACCATTATCAATTGATTATTTTAATGCAATTATTTACCTAGGATTATAGCTACTTACGTTTTTAGCTTAAAATAGGTTATTATAATATAATATATATATAATAATATGTAATTTAATATTTAATATTATTATAATTGGATATAATAAATAAAATTATTAATTTAAATATAAAATATTATAATTAATATAAATAATAATATTAATTATAATAATATAATTATGTAAATTATCTATAATTAGATTATTTAACTAATATATATGAAAGTTAACTTAATATAAAAAAAGAATTCATATTAATAACTTATTATATTAAATTACATAATTGTATAAAATATATATATTATATTATTTAATCTTTCTTTATTTATTAGTGAAAAGAAAGATTAAATAAGAAAGAATATAATACATTTATTGCTATACATGTTCCATATTAATCTTTAATTATATATAATAGAGAAGTTGTTGTGGTCATACATAGGGGCGTTTCTTTTTTTTTTTTTGTTAATGTTTGTGGTTTTTTTCTTTTTTTTTCTTTAAATATTTGAATCTTTTATTTTTTCCTGAATTAATAGATTTAAAATTTTCTTATATTTTATTTTTAAAAGTTTTATTCTTGCTTGTTTATTCACTTTTTCTTTGTATTATATGTAAGTTTTGTTAGACTAAATGTTCTTTTTGCAGTAATTTGATTTAATTATCAAGTGATTTTGGATTTAGCAATTGATTTAGTATCGGCATAATTCGTGCCAGCAGCCGCGGTTATACGATTGATACAAGTGAATATTATTGGTTAAAACAGTTGTTTATATTATTAGGGTTGAAATATAAATTTGTAAGGTGAAATGTTAAAATTTATTTGTGGCCCTTTTTATGAATCTGTGAAATTTAAATAATAAACTAGGATTAGATACCCTATTATTTTAAATGTTAATTATATTTACCAGGGTACTATTAGTTAAGGTCTTTAAACCCAAAGAATTTGGCGGTATCTCATTCCATTCAGAGGAACCTACCCCATGATTGATAATACACGATTTACTCTACTTAATTTATTTGGTTGTATATCTCCGTTATCAGAGAATCTTTTTAGAGTTATAATTCTCAAGATTTATAATTATAAAATATTTCAGGTCAAGGTGCAGCTTATAGTTAAGAGGAGGTGGGTTACAATAGATTTTTGTTTATAACGGATTTGATAGTGAAATACTGTTAATGAAGGTGGATTTGA
This sequence comes from Schistocerca gregaria, assembly GCF_023897955.1. Classification (NCBI taxonomy): domain Eukaryota; kingdom Metazoa; phylum Arthropoda; class Insecta; order Orthoptera; family Acrididae; genus Schistocerca; species Schistocerca gregaria. The sequence goes on from NC_064922.1 coordinate 96,702,067, forward strand.
TAGTAATTTAATTTATTTAATTTAACTGATATTGGCTCTGAGATGTGTACACATCGCCCGTCGCTCTCATTATTGATTATTCTATTTTATTTTAAAGTAGCTTCAATTTAGATGAGATAAGTCGTAACATAGTAGATGTACTGGAAAGTGTATCTAGGAAGAGTTTCAAGATATAACTTATTAGTAAAGTGTTTCATTTACACTGAAAATTTTTCTGTGCAAATCAGGATATCTTGATTATTTTTTTTAATATATTTATTTTTTGTTTATTTAATTATTTAATATAAATAATTTTATTGTATTTTTGTCTTAGTATATTTTATAGAATTGATTTTTTAAATTATAGTTTATTGGTAATGTAAGTGTTTTATGTAATATTATTTTAAATTTTTTTAAGTAGATTTTATTTATTGTACCTTTTGTATCAGGGTTTATCAAAATTTTAGTATTTATTTTACTTGTCTCGATTTGGGTTGATTTATTAATAATTTATAGTTAATGTATCATAATTATTATTAAATTATTTATAGAAATGAGATGTTAATCGTTTCCCAAGATATCTAGTTTCTTAAGAAAAAATTTAATTTTTTAAAGTTATTTGTTTTTATTTAATTTTTTAAGTAAAAATATTAACTTATTTATTCTTTAAGGGATAAGCTTTGAAGTTAATAACCTATAATTTATTTTATAGAAATATAATAGTAAGCTGTAAACCAGCTATCTTTAAGATTACGTTTTAGTTCATTATTTTTTATTTTGATTTTATAAATATTTTAGGTTTTTTATTAAGATTATTAATTTAATTTTAAAATTTTTGTAATAATGATAGAATTAGTATATTTATTTGTATGAAATTTTTACCTTGTGAACTTATTATAAGGAACTAGGCAAAATTGATTTCCGCCTGTTTATCAAAAACATGTCCCCTTGTTTATATTTTGAGGTCTGGCCTGCTCACTGAGCGTATTTTTAAAGAGCCGCGGTATTTTGACCGTGCAAAGGTAGCATAATCATTAGTCTCTTAATTAGTGGCTGGAATGAATGGCTTGACGAGAAATCAACTGTCTCTTAATAAATTTTTGAATTTAACTTTTGAGTCAAAAGGCTTAAATTCTTCTTTAGCACGAGAAGACCCTATAGAGCTTGACATTTTACTTTTATATAGTTTTTTGTTTGTCTTTCTATATTTAATGATGATGTTTTGTTGGGGTGACATGAAGAATAGATAAACTCTTCATTATTATATCATTTATTTATGTTTGTTATTTTGATCCATAATTTATGATCATAAGATTAAGTTACCTTAGGGATAACAGCGTAATTGTTTTTGAGAGCTCATATCGACAAAGCAGATTGCGACCTCGATGTTGGATTAAGAAAAATTTTGGGTGCAGGAGCCCAATGATTGGGTCTGTTTGACCTTTAAATTCTTACATGATCTGAGTTCAGACCGGCGTGAGCCAGGTCGGTTTCTATCCTAAGATTGTTAATCCATATTAGTACGAAAGGACCATATGGTTAAAATATTTTTTGTTATATTGATTAATATTAATTTATTTACTATTTTGACAGATTAATGTGTTGAATTTAGAATTCATTTATGTAGATTTTTTCTACAAATAGTATTGATACTTTATGATTTATTTATATTTATTTTGAATTTTCTTTTATTGGTTATTTGTGTTTTAATTAGTGTTGCCTTTTTAACTTTATTAGAGCGTAAGGTTTTAGGTTATATTCAGATTCGAAAGGGTCCAAATAAGGCAGGTTTTGTTGGAATTCCTCAGCCATTTAGAGATGCTATTAAGTTAATTTGTAAGGAGCAGCCAATTCCTATTATATCTAATTACCTACTTTATTATTTTTCCCCTGTTTTTAATTTAATGATTTCTTTAGCCGTTTGAGTAATTTTTCCTTATTTAACTTATATGTGTTCTTTTTCTTATGGATTTTTATTTTTTTTATGTTGTACTAGATTAGGTGTTTATACTGTTATAATTGCTGGTTGATCTTCTAATTCAAATTATTCATTATTAGGTTCTCTTCGTTCTGTTGCTCAAACAATTTCTTATGAAGTTAGTTTAGCTTTAATTTTATTGTCTTTAATTATTTTAATTGGTAGTTTTAATATGTTTGATTTTATAAACTATCAGCTTTATTGTTGATTTATTATTATTTCTTTTCCTTTAGCTTTAGCTTGTTTTGCTTCTTGCTTAGCTGACACTAATCGTACTCCTTTTGATTTTGCTGAAGGGGAATCTGAGTTAGTTTCAGGATTTAATATTGAGTATGGTGCGGGTGGTTTTACTTTAATTTTTTTAGCTGAATATACTAGAATTGTCTTCATAAGAATGTTATTGGCTTTAATTTTTTTGGGCGGTGATTTTTATTCTTTTATATTTTTTATTAAGCTTGCTATTATATCTTTTGGTTTTATTTGGGTTCGTGGAACATTACCACGGTTCCGTTATGATAAATTAATGTACATAGCTTGAAAAAGTTTTTTACCTTTATCTTTGAATTTTTTTATTTTCTTTGTTGGTTTAAAGATTTTACTTATCTCATTTGTTTAGTGAAATTTTTTGAGAAAAGTTAATGGAAGAGTTAAACTTGTAATTTTATGTTTTCAAAACATATGCTTTTCCTAAGCTAATTAACTTTATTCCTTAATTAATTTATCTCATGCGTTTGCAACATGGACATTAATTAAGAAATATGTGAAGTAAATAATTGTTAAGATTTGACCTGTTATAATATAAGGTTCTTCAACAGGTCGTTTACCAATTCACGTTAGTAAGCATACAACAACTACTATAATTCAGAATAAAATTTGATTAATAGGGTAAAATTGAATGCCTCAGAATGGTGTTTTATTATAAAATGGTAAAATTATTAAGATTCTAATTGATAAAAATAATGCAATAACACCTCCTAACTTATTAGGGATAGATCGTAGAATTGCATATGCAAATAGGAAATTCATTCTGGTTGAATGTGAACTGGTGTTACTAATGGGTTGGCAGGTACAAAGTTATCTGGATCTCCTAATATGTAAGGATTAATTAAACATAGTATAATTAATAATGATGTTATTATTACAAATGTAATAGAATCCTTAAAGGTAAAGTATGGATGGAATGGAATTTTTTAAATATCTCCATTTAGTCCAAGAGGATTATTAGATCCTGTTTGGTGAAGAAAAAATAAATGAATTGCTGCTATAGCAACAATAATAAATGGTAATACAAAATGGAATGTGAAGAATAGATTTAATGTTGCATTATCAACAGCGAATCCTCCTCATACTCATTGGACTAAATCTGTTCCTAAGTATGGGATTGCTGATAATAAATTAGTAATTACTGTTGCACCTCAAAAAGATATTTGGCCTCAGGGTAAGACATATCCTATAAATGCAGTTGCTATAACTAAAAATAAAATCACTGTACCAATTATTCAGGTATGTATATATATATAAGATCCATAGTAAATTCCCCGTCCTACATGTAAGTAAATACAAATAAAAAATATAGATGCTCCATTTGCGTGTAAGGTTCGGATAATTCAACCATTATTTACGTCTCGGCAGATGTGTACTACACTACTGAATGCTATTTCAATATTTGATGTATAATGTATAGCTAAAAATACTCCAGTTACGATTTGAATTACCAAACATTACCCTAATAGGGATCCAAAATTTCATCAAAATGAAATATTTGTTGGGGCAGGTAAGTCAATTAAAGAGTTATTAATAATTTTAATTAAAGGATGTCTTAATCATAAGGGTTTATTCATTAGTAATTATCTTATTTTACGAATAGGTCCCTGATTAATATTGGTGATTTTAACAACTGCTAGTAGTGCTAAAAATAAATGAATTATTATTATTATTGTAATAATGAATGTTGGTCTATTATATAATTTTTCTAAAGATATTGTTATTTCTTGATAATTGATTGAATTATCAATATTTGTAGTTTCGGTGTTTTTGAAAAAGTCTATAAATATAGATATATCTAGAATAATTAATATTAATATGATAAATACTCACATTATTAATGTAATAATTATAGTGATTGATTTAGGCTGAAATATTTCGTTTGATGCAATTCTTGTAATGTAAATAAATAATACTAGTATACCACCAAGAAATGTTAAAAATAAAATATATGATAATCAATTTCTATCTATTATTGTTCCTGTTATTAATCCAACTAGGAAGGTTTGAAGGATAATAAAAAGCATTATTGATATTGGGTGTCTTAATTTAATAAAATTAATATTTATTACATTTGATAATAATATAATTATTATTTTGATCATTTCAGGGGTTAGTTTATTTAAAATACCGGTTTTGGGGACCGATGATGGAAGCTTTTCCACCTCTGAAGTTTTAAAAGTGGGGGCTGGACTTATTTCCGGTTTACAAGACCGGCGTTTTTTTTAAACTATTAAAACTAATGTTTGTATTCTCTATTTTTACTTCTTTATTGATTTATTTTGCTGGTGTTTATGTTTTTTCTTCTAAACGTAAACATTTATTAATGGTTCTTTTGAGATTAGAATATATTGTTCTTTCTTTATTTATGTTAGTTATTGTTTTTCTTATTGAGTTTGATTATGATTATTTTTTTCCTGTTATTTTTTTAGTTTTTTCTGTTTGTGAGGGTGCTTTAGGTCTTTCTATTTTAGTTTCAATAATTCGTTCTCATGGTAATGATTTTTTTAATTCTTTTGGTTTATCTTTATGTTAAAGTATTTATTTATAACTATTTTTTGATCCCTCTTTGTTTATTAAATAATTGTTGATGGTTGGTTCATTCTTTAATGTTTCTGTCGGGTTTTGTTTTTATAATTTGTGTTTATTCATATGCTGATTTGAATATAATTAGATATTATTTTGGTATTGATTATTTTTCTTTTAGTTTAATTTTACTTAGTTTTTGGATTTGTTCTTTAATAATCACTGCTAGAGGTTCAGTTTATTTAAGTTCATATCATTCTAATTTTTTTGTTTTTATGGTTTTGATTTTAATAATTATGCTTTATTGTTCATTTGCTAGATTAAGTCTTCTTTCTTTTTATATTTTTTTTGAGGCTAGATTAGTTCCTACTTTACTTTTAATTTTGGGTTGGGGTTATCAACCTGAGCGTTTGCAGGCTGGTGTTTATTTAATTTTTTATACTTTGGTTGCTAGATTACCTTTATTATTAATTTTTTTTAAGGTTTATGATTTTTCTAATACTTTATATTTTCCTTTATTGGTTGATTTTGGTTCTTATTATTTTATGTTTTATGTATTTATAATTTTGGCTTTTTTAGTTAAGATACCTATGTTTTTGGTTCATTTATGACTTCCTAAGGCTCATGTAGAGGCCCCTATTTCAGGTGGAATAATTCTTGCTGGTGTTTTATTAAAGTTAGGTGGTTATGGTATTTTTCGTGTTATAAAGGTTATTTCTTATTTGGGTTTAAAGTTTAATTATTTTTGATTGTCTTTAGGTTTATCTGGGGGTGTTATTGTAAGATTTATTTGTTTTCGTCAGGTTGATTTAAAGTCTTTAATTGCATATTCTTCTGTTGCTCATATAAGAATGGTTATTGGTGGATTGATGACTATGAATTGATGAGGTTGTGTAGGTTCTCTTTCTCTAATGGTTGGTCATGGTTTATGTTCTTCTGGTTTATTTTGTTTATCTAATATTATTTATGAACGTTTAGGTAGACGAAGATTATTAATTAACAAGGGTATAATTAATTTGATGCCAAGAATGGCTTTATGATGATTTCTTTTAAGATCATCAAATATGGCTGCTCCTCCTTCTTTAAATTTGGTAGGTGAAATTAGATTATTAAATAGAATTATATCTTGATCTTCTTTTAGATTCTTTGCTTTGATTTTTTTATCTTTTTTTAGAGCTGTTTATACTTTGTATATATATTCTTATTCTCAGCATGGGAATTATTATTCTGGTGTTTATACTTGTTCTCTTGGTTATTTTCGTGAATATCATCTTTTACTTTTACATTGATTGCCTTTAAATATTCTCTGTTTAAAGGGTGAATATTTCTTTGTTTAGTTTGCTTAAGTATTTTAATTAAAAATATTGTTTTGTGGAATCAATGATATGAAGTTTTTCATCTTAGGCCGTGAATTTATTTTCTATTTGTTCTTTGAGTTTTTTTTCTTTGTTTATTTCGAGAACTATAATTTTTATTTTAGGTATTTATTATTTAATAATTGATTATAGAGTTTTTGTTGAGTGAGAGCTTTTCAATTTAAATGGTTCTATAGTTGTTATAACTTTAATTTTGGATTGAAAATCTCTTATTTTTATATCTTTTGTTATATATATTTCTTCTTTGGTTATTTATTATAGAGAGGATTATATATCTGGTGAAAACAATATAAATCGTTTTATTATTATTGTTTTAATATTTATTCTTTCTATATGTTTTTTAATTATTAGTCCTAATTTAATTAGAATTTTATTAGGTTGAGATGGTTTAGGTTTAGTTTCTTATTGTTTAGTTATTTATTATGAAAATGTAAAATCTTATAGTGCTGGTATATTAACTGCACTTTCTAATCGTATTGGTGATGTTGCTATTTTAATTTCTATTGCATGAATGTTAAATTTTGGTGGTTGAAATTATATTTATTATTATGATTTTATTTCTAATTCTTTTGAAATAAAGCTCATTACTATATTAATTGTTTTAGCAGCTATAACTAAGAGAGCTCAGATTCCTTTCTCTTCATGACTTCCTGCTGCTATAGCAGCTCCTACTCCTGTTTCTGCTTTAGTTCATTCTTCTACTCTTGTTACTGCTGGTGTTTATTTATTAATTCGTTTTAGACCAATATTGGATACTTATAATTGTGGTTGATTTTTACTTTTAATTGGTTGTATAACTATATTTATGGCTGGATTGGGCGCTAATTTTGAGTTTGATTTAAAGAAGATTATTGCTCTTTCTACTTTAAGACAACTTGGTTTAATAATAAGAATTTTGGCTATAGGTTATCCAAAGCTTGCATTTTTTCATTTATTGGCTCATGCTTTATTTAAGGCATTATTATTTATATGTGCAGGTTCAATAATTCATAATTTGAAGGATTCTCAGGATATTCGTTTTATAGGATCAATTGTTAATTTCATACCTTTAACTTCAGCTTGTTTTAATGTTTCTAGTTTATCTTTGTGTGGAATACCTTTTTTAGCGGCATTTTATTCAAAGGATTTAATTCTTGAGATGGTTTGTTTAAGATGAATTAATTGTTTAATTTTTTTTCTTTATTTTTTTTCTACTGGTTTAACTGCTTCTTATTCTTTTCGTTTGTTTTATTATTCAATATCTGGTGATAATAATTTTTATTCTAGATTTTCTTTTGATGATAAGGGTTATTATATTTCATTTGGAATAATTGGTCTATTGTTTGTTGCTGTTTTTGGTGGTAGTCTTTTATCTTGATTAATTTTTCCTATTCCTCATGTGATTGCTTTACCTTATTATTTAAAGTTTTTAACTATTACAGTTGTTATTTTAGGTGCTTATTTAGGTTATCTTATTTCTAATTTTGATTTTTCTCATAATTTATTTTCTTTAAGTATACTTTCTTTTGTTAGATTTGCTGGTTCTATATGATTTATACCTTTTCTTTCAACTAAGTTTATTAGATATATTCCTTTAAAAATAGGTTATTATTCATCTAAGTCATTTGATTATGGTTGAGGTGAATTACTTGGTGGTCAAGGTTTATATAGATTATTTATTTATTTAATTGGTTATATTCAAGGTTGATATGATTCTAATTTCAAGATTTATCTTTTAACTTTTATTTTTTGAATATTTATTTTGGTAATATTGTTTTTCGTTTACTTAAATAGCTTATAATTAGAGCGTGACACTGAAGATGTTAAGGAAGTATTTTTACTTTTAAGTATTTATAAATATAGATATATTATTTTTACAGTGAAAATGTAATGTTTTATTTAAACTATATAAATTTTAGAAATGTTAACGGAGTTTAACCGCTAATATAAAAAATTTGCAGCTTTCATATTGGCTTTACATTTCCTTAATTGGAACTATTATAGTTCAATTATATTATTAACAGTAATACGCCTCTTTTTGGCTTCAATTAATAAGAATAAGGGTAGTACATACCAATCTTCCAGGTCGAAACTGACTGCAATATTTCGCTTCTTATTCTATTTAAGGTTGATTGATAATATCAATACTTTTTGAATGCAACCCAAATGTTATATTTAACTACAACCCTTTATTCTGCTCATTGTAATGCTCCTTGGTTTCATTCATGGTATAGTCCTCGTAATAGAACTAGAATAAAAAATATTGTTGATACTGTTCAGATTATAATGTCTGAAGTTTTAAAAATAATTACAATTGGTAGAATTAGTGCAATTTCTACATCAAAAATTAAAAAGATTACTGCGATTAGGAAGAATCGTATTGAGAATGGTATTCGTGCTGATCTTTTTGGATCAAACCCACATTCAAATGGTGATCTTTTTTCTCGATCATTAATTAATTTTTTTGATAGTGTTGTTGCCAGGATTATAACAATTATTGGAATAATAAATCTAATGAAAACTCTTGTTGATAGAATTAGAATTGTTTTTCTTGATTTATATCAAGCTTTCTGATTGGAAGTCAAATGTACTATTTATACTAGAAAAACAATTATCTACCTCATCAATAAATAGAGATATATAAGAATAATCATACTACGTCTACGAAGTGTCAGTATCATGCTGCTGCTTCAAATCCAAAGTGATGTCTTGGTGAAAATTGATTTATTGAGTGTCGAAGTAGACATGTTGATAAAAAGATTGTTCCAATAATTACGTGTAAACCATGGAATCCTGTTGCAACAAAGAATGTTGATCCATAAACTGCATCTGCAATGGTAAAAGGTGCTTCTCAATATTCATATGCTTGAAGTATTGTAAAGTATAGTCCTAATAACACTGTGAAGAATAATCCTTGTAGTGCTTGAGTATGATTAGATTCCATTAAACTATGATGTGCTCATGTTACTGTTACTCCTGATGCTAAAAGAATAGCTGTATTAAGTAATGGAATTTGTATAGGGTTAAAGGGTTGAATTCCTATTGGAGGTCATAGTATTCCTAGTTCAATTGTTGGTGCTAATCTTCTTCTAAAGAATGCTCAAAAAAAAGAAACGAAAAATAATACCTCTGATGCAATACATAAAATTATTCCTCATCGTAATCCAATTGATACAAATCCTGTATGTAATCCTTGATATGTTCCTTCTCGTACTACATCTCGTCATCATTGAATTATAGTTAGTAGGGTAATTCCAAATCCAATTATGAATAAGTTAATATTAAATAGGTGGAATCATTTTGCTAGTCCTGATACTAGGACTATTGCTCCAATTGCTCCTGTTAATGGTCAAGGTCTATAGTCTACTAAGTGGAATGGGTGGTTTGAGTGAGTTGTTAACATAGGTTTAATATACCTCTCTAGAATATAGAGTTCTTAGAATTGAGAAAACATAGGCTTGAATTATTGCTACTGCTGATTCTAGAATTAATAGAAGTATTTGACCAATAATTAGTAATGAGATTAAGTTTATTGCTATAGATGGTCCTGTGTTTCCTAATAAGGTTAATAATAAGTGTCCTGCAATTATATTTGCTGCCAACCGTACTGCTAATGTACCTGGTCGAATAACATTACTAATTGTTTCAATTAGTACTATAAATGATATTAATGCAGGCGGTGTACCTTGTGGTACAAGGTGTGTAAATATATGATTAGTATGGTTAATTCATCCAAATAATATAAATCTTAGCCATATAGGTAGGGCAATTGCAAATGTTAATGCAAAATGTCTTGTTCTAGTAAAAATATAAGGGAATAATCCTATGAAATTGTTAAATAATATTATAATAAAAATTGAGATGAAAATGAATGTTGTTCCATTAAATGATTTTGGTCCAAGAAGTGTTTTAAATTCATTATGTAAGGTTAAATTTAGTTTATTTCAGATAATGTTAATTCGTGATGGTGTAAGTCAAAATAGTGATGGGATTAATAATAGTCCTAGAAATGTTCTAGTTCAATTTAATGATAAATTAAAGATGTTAGTTGATGGGTCAAATGTTGAGAATAGATTTGTTATCATTTTCAATTTAAGTTTTTTATTTCAATTGTTCCTTTTTCTGCTCTTTTAATAAGGTTAGGTTTAAATGAGAAGAAGTTTATTTGATTAAACAAGATTAATGTAGCTGAAAATATAATGAATAGTGAGAATCATATAAGAGGGGATATTTGAGGGATTTGGATATAATTTCCCCATCAGAAGTAGTCGTTAATTTACTATTATTTGGTTTAAGAGACCATTACTTACTTTCAGTCATCTGATGAATTTCAAGGTGTACTAATTTTTTTTAGTTACTTTAGATTGACACTCTAATGTTATTTATTTTAACTAACTCCTTAAATTATCTTAGATAATCACTTAATAAATAAATTTACTGAAGTTCTTTCAATTACAATTGGTATAAATCTGTGGTTTGCTCCACAGATTTCTGAGCATTGTCCAAAGAATAATCCAGGTCGATTTATTGTGAATGTTCCTTGATTTAACCGACCTGGCGTTGCATCAATTTTAACCCCTAATGCAGGAACTGCTCATGAGTGTAGAACATCTGATGCTCTTGTTAATACTCGTACTTCTGTATTTATTGGTAGGATTGTTCGGTTATCTACATCTAGTAGTCGGAATCCATCATTTTCTAGGTCTTGTTCTGGTGTTATATACGTGTCAAATTCTACGTCTATGAAGTCTGAATATTCATATCTTCAATATCATTGTCGTCCAATCTTTTTAATTGTAATTATTGCATCTACTGAATCATCAAGTAAATATAATAGTCGTAATGATGGAAGGGCAATAAAAATTAATGTAATTGCTGGTAAAGCTGTTCAGATTGTTTCAATTAAATGTCCATGAAGTATATTACGGTTAGTATAGGCAATAAATAATATATAACTTAGGGCATAACCTACAATTACTGTAATTAATAATAATACGACCATAGTATGATCATGAAAGAATGATAATTGCTCCATTAATGGTGAAGCTCCATCTTGAAGAGATAAATTTGATCATGTTGCCATTAATAAATATTCTCTAATAAAAGGTCAAACCTTTATTTGTAGAGCTTAAATCTACTGCACTAATCTGCCATATTAGAATCTAGAGATTAATGGTAATTCTGAGTAACTATGTTCTGCAGGAGGGTTATTTTGTAGTCATTCTGTTGATCTTCTTATGTTAGCTCTAAATATAATTGCTCGGTTTGTAATCATTCTTTCTCATATAATTACAATGAATATAATGATTCCTACAATAGAAATTGTAGACCCAATTCTTGATACTACGTTTCATGATGTATATGCATCTGGGTAGTCAGAGTATCGTCGAGGTATTCCTGCTAATCCTAGGAAGTGTTGAGGAAAGAATGTTAAATTTACTCCAATGAATATAATTGTAAATTGGATTTTTAATCATGTATTATTTATAGTTAATCCTGTAAATAGTGGATATCATTGAATGACACCTCCTATAATTGCAAATACTGCTCCTATAGATAATACATAATGAAAGTGGGCTACTACATAATATGTATCATGTAATACAATATCAAGTGATGAATTTGCTAATACTAATCCTGTTAATCCACCAATTGTAAATAGGAAAATAAATCCTAGAGCTCATAATAATGGTGGATTGAACTTGAATTTAGTTCCATATAATGTAGCTAATCATCTAAATACCTTAATTCCTGTAGGTACAGCAATAATTATTGTTGCTGATGTAAAATATGCTCGTGTGTCAACATCCATTCCTACTGTAAATATATGATGTGCTCATACAATAAATCCTATTAGTCCAATTGATAGTATAGCATAAATTATACCTAATGTTCCAAATGATTCAATTTTTCCTCTTTCTTGACATACAATATGTGAAATAATTCCGAACCCCGGTAGAATTAAAATATAAACTTCTGGGTGTCCAAAGAATCAAAATAGATGTTGATATAGAATTGGGTCACCCCCTCCTGCAGGGTCAAAGAATGATGTATTTAAATTTCGATCTGTTAATAATATAGTAATAGCTCCTGCTAAAACTGGAAGTGAAAGAAGGAGAAGTAATGCTGTAATAGCTACAGATCATACAAATAAAGGTGTTTGATCTAAAGTTATACTTTCTGATCGTATATTAATTGCTGTTGTAATGAAATTCACTGCACCAAGAATAGATGATACACCTGCTAAGTGCAGTGAAAAAATAGCTAGATCTACAGATGCACCCCCGTGTGCAATAGCTCCTGCTAGAGGAGGGTAAACTGTTCATCCTGTACCAGCACCATTATCTACTATAGAAGATGTAAGAAGAAGGGTTAGTGAAGGTGGTAGTAATCAAAAACTTATATTATTTATTCGTGGAAATGCTATATCTGGTGCACCAATTATTAGTGGAACAAGTCAATTACCAAATCCACCAATTATAATAGGTATTACTATAAAGAAAATTATTACGAATGCGTGAGCTGTAATAATAACATTATAAATCTGGTCATCCCCAATTAGAGATCCGGGTTGGCCAAGTTCAGCACGAATAAGTATTCTTATTGATGTTCCTACTATTCCTGCTCATGCTCCAAATATGAAGTATAAAGTACCAATGTCCTTATGGTTTGTTGAGAATAATCATTTTTGCGGTAAGATGGCTGAATTTTAGGTGGTAGACTGTAAATCTACTTATGAGATGTTTTCTCTCTTATCATATTTAGGTCTTATATTCAATTATGATTCTAGACTGCAATTCTAGAGGTGTAAAATTTTACTAAGGCCTAAAAGATTATTCTTTTAATTATAACTTTGAAGGTTATTAGTTTGATTAACTTAAGTCCTTAGTATAATGAAATTAAGGTTGATGTTGAAATCAATCCTATTGTTGAAATTATTACTGTTATAGGAAAAATGATTCTTGATTTTTGGGACTTTATCTTTATAGATCACGAATTTTCTGTGTATGATATAATTAGAGCTGAGAATCTAATACGTATATAGTAGTAGAGTGTAATTGTAGTAAATACAACTATAATAGTTATAATAGTTGTTATATTGTTTTCTATTAATGATTGTATTACAATTCATTTTGGTAAGAATCCAAGGAATGGTGGTAGTCCACCTAAAGATAATAAAGATAAGAATATTATGAATTTAATTTCGGTTTTTATATTTCTGGCTGAATAAATTTGATTTATGAAAAATAAATTTATTTGCTTAAATAATAAAACTATAATTAATCTTAATAGTGAGTAAATAATGAAGTATAGTTCTCAGATGTTTTCTCTGACTGTTAATGATCTAATTATTCAACCTAGATGTCTGATTGATGAATAAGCTAAAAGTTGTCGTAAGGATGTTTGATTTAAACCTCCTATTGCCCCAATAATAATTCTTAAGATAATAATTGTTCAAATAAAAGTTCTTAATTGAATACAATAAGATAAGACCATTATTGGGGCGATTTTTTGTCATGTTATTAATGTTAAACAATTATTTCATCTTGATGCTCCTATAACTTCTGGAAATCAGAAATGGAAAGGTGCAGCTCCAATCTTTAATAATAGTCTAGATCTAATTATTATTGATGGGATAAATTCTGTTTCCCATCCCATGGGATATTTTATTTGAATCAGCAAAATTGAAAATAATAATATTGTCGATGCTATTGCTTGGACAATAAAATATTTAATTGATGATTCATTTATTATTATATTTTTATTTCCTGTTAGGAGCGGAATAAATGAAAGTAAGTTGATCTCAAGTCCTATTCAAACCCCAAATCAGGAATTCGATGAAATGGACAGGATCGTTCCTATCATTAATGTTGATAGGAAGAGAAGTTTTGTAGAGTTGTTGGTCATTAAAAAGGAGAGGATTGATACCTCTATAAATGGGGTATGAACCCATTAGCTTGTTTAGCTTACCTTTTTACATTAAGGTGTATGATGCACGTTAGTTTTTGATACTAAAGGAGGTAGTTTAATTCTATCTTATGTAATTTTAATGAAGGTAATTTTATTTACTTTATTTACCCTATCAAGGTAACCCTTTAATCAGGCACTTCATTTATTTAATATATAAATCGAAAGTTTTTTTTTGAAATTCTTTTATGTATTATTTTGTTTAATTAGGATTAATTTATCCTGCTCATTTTATTTTTTTATATATATATATATAATAAATAATTTATATTAATATATTACATTTAATTGAAATTATAGTATTATAAGTTCATCTTACCATTATCAATTGATTATTTTAATGCAATTATTTATCTAGGATTATAGCTACTTATGTTTTTAGCTTAAAATAGGTTATTATAATATAATATTTATAATAATATGTAATTTAATATTTAATATTATTATAATTGAATATAATAAATAAAATTATTAATTTAAATATAAAATATTATAATTAATATAAATAATAATATTAATTATAATAATATAATTATGTAAATTAACTATAATTAGATTATTTAACTAATATAAATGAAAGTTAACTTAATATAAAAAAAGAATTCATATTAATAACATATTATATTAAATTACATAATTGTATAAAATATATTTATTATATTATTTAATCTTTCTTTATTTATTAGTGAAAAGAAAGATTAAATAAGAAAGAATATAATACATTTACTGCTATACATGTTCCATATTAATCTTTAATTATATATAATAGAGAAGTTGTTGTGGTCATACATAGGGGCGTTTCTTTTTTTTTTGTTAATGTTTGTGGTTTTTTTCTTTTTTTTCTTTAAATATTTGAATCTTTTATTTTTTCCTGAATTAATAGATTTAAAATTTTCTTATTTTTTATTTTTAAAAGTTTTATTCTTGCTTGTTTATTCACTTTTTCTTTGTATTATATGTAAGTTTTGTTAGACTAAATGTTCTTTTTGCAGTAATTTGATTTAATTATCAAGTGATTTTGGATTTAGCAATTGATTTAGTATCGGCATAATTCGTGCCAGCAGCCGCGGTTATACGATTGATACAAGTGAATATTATTGGTTAAAACAGTTGTTTATATTATTAGGGTTGAAATATAAATTTGTAAGGTGAAATGTTAAACCGAACAATCCTACCAATAAATACAGAAGTACGAGTATTAACAAGAGCATCAGATGTTCTACACTCATGAGCAGTTCCTGCATTAGGGGTTAAAATTGATGCAACGCCAGGTCGGTTAAATCAAGGAACATTCACAATAAATCGACCTGGATTATTCTTTGGACAATGCTCAGAAATCTGTGGAGCAAACCACAGATTTATACCAATTGTAATTGAAAGAACTTCAGTAAATTTATTTATTAAGTGATTATCTAAGATAATTTAAGGAGTTAGTTAAAATAAATAACATTAGAGTGTCAATCTAAAGTAACTAAAAAAAATTAGTACACCTTGAAATTCATCAGATGACTGAAAGTAAGTAATGGTCTCTTAAACCAAATAATAGTAAATTAACGACTACCTCTGATGGGGAAATTATATCCAAATCCCTCAAATATCCCCTCTTATATGATTCTCACTATTCATTATATTTTCAGCTACATTAATCTTGTTTAATCAAATAAACTTCTTCTTATTTAAACCTAACCTTATTAAAAGAGCAGAAAAAGGAACAATTGAAATAAAAAACTTAAATTGAAAATGATAACAAATCTATTCTCAACATTTGACCCATCAACTAACATCTTTAATTTAACATTAAATTGAACTAGAACATTTCTAGGACTATTATTAATCCCATCACTATTTTGACTTACACCATCACGAATTAACATTATCTGAAATAAACTAAATTTAACCTTACATAATGAATTTAAAACACTTCTTGGACCAAAATCATTTAATGGAACAACATTCATTTTCATCTCAATTTTTATTATAATATTATTTAACAATTTCATAGGATTATTCCCTTATATTTTTACTAGAACAAGACATTTAGCATTAACATTTGCAATTGCCCTACCTATATGGCTAAGATTTATATTATTTGGATGAATTAACCATACTAATCATATATTTACACACCTTGTACCACAAGGTACACCGCCTGCATTAATATCATTTATAGTACTAATTGAAGCAATTAGTAATGTTATTCGACCGGGTACATTAGCAGTATGGTTGGCAGCAAATATAATTGCAGGACACTTATTATTAACCTTATTAGGAAACACAGGACCATCTATAGCAATAAACTTAATCTCATTACTAATTATTGGACAAATACTTCTATTAATTCTAGAATCAGCAGTAGCAATAATTCAAGCCTATGTTTTCTCAATTCTAAGAACTCTATATTCTAGAGAAGTATATTAAACCTATGTTAACAACTCACTCAAACCACCCATTCCACTTAGTAGACTATAGACCTTGACCATTAACAGGAGCAATTGGAGCAATAGTCCTAGTATCAGGACTAGCAAAATGATTCCACCTATTTAATATTAACTTATTCATAATTGGATTTGGAATTACCCTACTAACTATAATTCAATGATGACGAGATGTAGTATGAGAAGGAACATATCAAGGATTACATACAGGATTTGTATCAATTGGATTACGATGAGGAATAATTTTATTTATTGCATCAGAGGTATTATTTTTCGTTTCTTTTTTTTGAGCATTCTTTAGAAGAAGATTAGCACCAACAATTGAACTAGGAATACTATGACCTCCAATAGGAATTCAACCCTTTAACCCTATACAAATTCCATTACTTAATACAGCTATTCTTTTAGCATCAGGAGTAACAGTAACATGAGCACATCATAGTTTAATGGAATCTAATCATACTCAAGCACTACAAGGATTATTCTTCACAGTGTTATTAGGACTATACTTTACAATACTTCAAGCATATGAATATTGAGAAGCACCTTTTACCATTGCAGATGCAGTTTATGGATCAACATTCTTTGTTGCAACAGGATTCCATGGTTTACACGTAATTATTGGAACAATCTTTTTATCAACATGTCTACTTCGACACTCAATAAATCAATTTTCACCAAGACGTCACTTTGGATTTGAAGCAGCAGCATGATACTGACACTTCGTAGACGTAGTATGATTATTCTTATATATCTCTATTTATTGATGAGGTAGATAATTGTTTTTCTAGTATAAATAGTACATTTGACTTCCAATCAGAAAGCTTGATATAAATCAAGAAAAACAATTCTAATTCTATCAACAAGAGTTTTCATTAGATTTATTATTCCAATAATTGTTATAATCCTGGCAACAACACTATCAAAAAAATTAATTAATGATCGAGAAAAAAGATCACCATTTGAATGTGGGTTTGATCCAAAAAGATCAGCACGAATACCATTCTCAATACGATTCTTCCTAATCGCAGTAATCTTTTTAATTTTTGATGTAGAAATTGCACTAATTCTACCAATTGTAATTATTTTTAAAACTTCAGACATTATAATCTGAACAGTATCAACAATATTTTTTATTCTAGTTCTATTACGAGGACTATACCATGAATGAAACCAAGGAGCATTACAATGAGCAGAATAAAGGGTTGTAGTTAAATATAACATTTGGGTTGCATTCAAAAAGTATTGATATTATCAATCAACCTTAAATAGAATAAGAAGCGAAATATTGCAGTCAGTTTCGACCTGGAAGATTGGTATGTACTACCCTTATTCTTATTAATTGAAGCCAAAAAGAGGCGTATTACTGTTAATAATATAATTGAACTATAATAGTTCCAATTAAGGAAATGTAAAGCCAATATGAAAGCTGCTAACTTTTTATATTAGCGGTTAAACTCCGTTAACATTTCTAAAATTTATATAGTTTAAATAAAACATTACATTTTCACTGTAAAAATAATATATCTATATTTATAAATACTTAAAAGTAAAAATACTTCCTTAACATCTTCAGTGTCACGCTCTAATTATAAGCTATTTAAGTAAACGAAAAACAATATTACCAAAATAAATATTCAAAAAATAAAAGTTAAAAGATAAATCTTGAAATTAGAATCATATCAACCTTGAATATAACCAATTAAATAAATAAATAATCTATATAAACCTTGACCACCAAGTAATTCACCTCAACCATAATCAAATGACTTAGATGAATAATAACCTATTTTTAAAGGAATATATCTAATAAACTTAGTTGAAAGAAAAGGTATAAATCATATAGAACCAGCAAATCTAACAAAAGAAAGTATACTTAAAGAAAATAAATTATGAGAAAAATCAAAATTAGAAATAAGATAACCTAAATAAGCACCTAAAATAACAACTGTAATAGTTAAAAACTTTAAATAATAAGGTAAAGCAATCACATGAGGAATAGGAAAAATTAATCAAGATAAAAGACTACCACCAAAAACAGCAACAAACAATAGACCAATTATTCCAAATGAAATATAATAACCCTTATCATCAAAAGAAAATCTAGAATAAAAATTATTATCACCAGATATTGAATAATAAAACAAACGAAAAGAATAAGAAGCAGTTAAACCAGTAGAAAAAAAATAAAGAAAAAAATTAAACAATTAATTCATCTTAAACAAACCATCTCAAGAATTAAATCCTTTGAATAAAATGCCGCTAAAAAAGGTATTCCACACAAAGATAAACTAGAAACATTAAAACAAGCTGAAGTTAAAGGTATGAAATTAACAATTGATCCTATAAAACGAATATCCTGAGAATCCTTCAAATTATGAATTATTGAACCTGCACATATAAATAATAATGCCTTAAATAAAGCATGAGCCAATAAATGAAAAAATGCAAGCTTTGGATAACCTATAGCCAAAATTCTTATTATTAAACCAAGTTGTCTTAAAGTAGAAAGAGCAATAATCTTCTTTAAATCAAACTCAAAATTAGCGCCCAATCCAGCCATAAATATAGTTATACAACCAATTAAAAGTAAAAATCAACCACAATTATAAGTATCCAATATTGGTCTAAAACGAATTAATAAATAAACACCAGCAGTAACAAGAGTAGAAGAATGAACTAAAGCAGAAACAGGAGTAGGAGCTGCTATAGCAGCAGGAAGTCATGAAGAGAAAGGAATCTGAGCTCTCTTAGTTATAGCTGCTAAAACAATTAATATAGTAATGAGCTTTATTTCAAAAGAATTAGAAATAAAATCATAATAATAAATATAATTTCAACCACCAAAATTTAACATTCATGCAATAGAAATTAAAATAGCAACATCACCAATACGATTAGAAAGTGCAGTTAATATACCAGCACTATAAGATTTTACATTTTCATAATAAATAACTAAACAATAAGAATCTAAACCTAAACCATCTCAACCTAATAAAATTCTAATTAAATTAGGACTAATAATTAAAAAACCTATAGAAAGAATAAATATTAAAACAATAATAATAAAACGATTTATATTCTTTTCACCAGATATATAATCCTCTCTATAATAAATAACCAAAGAAGAAATATATATAACAAAAGATATAAAAATAAGAGATATTCAATCCAAAATTAAAGTTATAACAACAATAGAACCATTTAAATTGAAAAGCTCTCACTCAACAAAAACTCTATAATCAATTATTAAATAATAAATACCTAAAATAAAAATTATAGTTCTCGAAATAAACAAAGAAAAAAAACTCAAAGAACAAATAGAAAATAAATTCACGGCCTAAGATGAAAAACTTCATATCATTGATTCCACAAAACAATATTTTTCATTAAAATACTTAAGCAAACTAAACAAAGAAATATTCACCCTTTAAACAGAGAATATTTAAAGGCAATCAATGTAAAAGTAAAAGATGATATTCACGAAAATAACCAAGAGAACAAGTATAAACACCAGAATAATAATTCCCATGCTGAGAAAAAGAATATATATACAAAGTATAAACAGCTCTAAAAAAAGATAAAAATATCAAAGCAAAGAATCTAAAAGAAGATCAAGATATAATTCTATTTAATAATCTAATTTCACCTACCAAATTTAAAGAAGGAGGAGCAGCCATATTTGATGATCTTAAAAGAAATCATCATAAAGCCATTCTTGGCATCAAATTAATTATACCCTTGTTAATTAATAATCTTCGTCTACCTAAACGTTCATAAATAATATCAGATAAACAAAATAAACCAGAAGAACATAAACCATGACCAACCATTAGAGAAAGGGAACCTACACAACCTCATCAATTCATAGTCATCAATCCACCAATAACCATTCTTATATGAGCAACAGAAGAATATGCAATTAAAGACTTTAAATCAACCTGACGAAAACAAATAAATCTTACAATAACACCCCCAGATAAACCTAAAGACAATCAAAAATAATTAAACTTTAAACCCAAATAAGAAATAACCTTTATAACACGAAAAATACCATAACCACCTAACTTTAATAAAACACCAGCAAGAATTATTCTACCTGAAATAGGGGCCTCTACATGAGCCTTAGGAAGTCATAAATGAACCAAAAACATAGGTATCTTAACTAAAAAAGCCAAAATTATAAATACATAAAACATAAAATAATAAGAACCAAAATCAACCAATAAAGGAAAATATAAAGTATTAGAAAAATCATAAACCTTAAATAAAACTAATAATAAAGGTAATCTAGCAAGCAAAGTATAAAAAATTAAATAAACACCAGCCTGCAAACGCTCAGGTTGATAACCCCAACCCAAAATTAAAAGTAAAGTAGGAACTAATCTAGCCTCAAAAAAAATATAAAAAGAAAGAAGACTTAATCTAGCAAATGAACAATAAAGCATAATTATTAAAATCAAAACCATAAAAACAAAAAAATTAGAATGATATGAACTTAAATAAACTGAACCTCTAGCAGTGATTATTAAAGAACAAATCCAAAAACTAAGTAAAATTAAACTAAAAGAAAAATAATCAATACCAAAATAATATCTAATTATATTCAAATCAGCATATGAATAAACACAAATTATAAAAACAAAACCCGACAGAAACATTAAAGAATGTTCCAACCATCAACAATTATTTAATAAACAATCATTACCATGAGAACGAATTATTGAAACTAAAATAGAAAGACCTAAAGCACCCTCACAAACAGAAAAAACTAAAAAAATAACAGGAAAAAAATAATCATAATCAAACTCAATAAGAAAAACAATAACTAACATAAATAAAGAAAGAACAATATATTCTAATCTCAAAAGAACCATTAATAAATGTTTACGTTTAGAAGAAAAAACATAAACACCAGCACAATAAATCAATAAAGAAGTAAAAATAGAGAATATAAACATTAGTTTTAATAGTTTAAAAAAAACGCCGGTCTTGTAAACCGGAAATAAGTCCAGCCCCCACTTTTAAAACTTCAGAGGTGGAAAAGCTTCCATCATCGGTTCCCAAAACCGGTATTTTAAATAAACTAACCCTGAAATGATCAAAATAATAATTATATCATTATCAAATGTAATAAATATTAATTTTATTAAATTAAGACACCCAATATCAATAATGCTTTTTATTATCCTTCAAACCTTCCTAGTTGGATTAATAACAGGAACAATAATAGAAAGATATTGATTATCATATATTTTATTTTTAACATTTCTTGGTGGTATACTAGTATTATTTATTTACATTACAAGAATTGCATCAAACGAAATATTTCCGCCTAAATCAATCACTATAATTATTACATTAATAATGTGAGTATTTATCATATTAATATTAATTATTCTAGATATATCTATATTTATAGACTTTTTCAAAAACACCGAAACTATAAATATTGATAATTCAATCAATTATCAAGAAATAACAATATCTTTAGAAAAATTATATAATAGACCAACATTCATTATTACAATAATAATAATAATTCATTTATTTTTAGCACTACTAGCAGTTGTTAAAATCACCAATATTAATCAGGGACCTATTCGTAAAATAAGATAATTACTAATGAATAAACCCTTACGATTAAGACATCCTTTAATTAAAATTATTAATAACTCTTTAATTGACTTACCTGCCCCAACAAATATTTCATTTTGATGAAATTTTGGATCCCTATTAGGGTTATGTTTGGTAATTCAAATCGTAACTGGACTATTTTTAGCTATACATTATACATCAAATATTGAAATAGCATTCAGTAGTGTAGTACACATCTGCCGAGACGTAAATAATGGTTGAATTATCCGAACCTTACACGCAAATGGAGCATCTATATTTTTTATTTGTATTTACTTACATGTAGGACGGGGAATTTACTATGGATCTTATATATATATACATACCTGAATAATTGGTACAGTGATTTTATTTTTAGTTATAGCAACTGCATTTATAGGATATGTCTTACCCTGAGGCCAAATATCTTTTTGAGGTGCAACAGTAATTACTAATTTATTATCAGCAATTCCATACTTAGGAACAGATTTAGTCCAATGAGTATGAGGAGGATTCGCTGTTGATAATGCAACATTAAATCGATTCTTCACATTCCATTTTGTATTACCATTTATTATTGCTGCTATAGCAGCAATTCATTTATTTTTTCTTCACCAAACAGGATCTAATAATCCTCTCGGACTAAATGGAGATATTGAAAAAATTCCATTCCATCCATACTTTACCTTTAAGGATTCTATTACATTTGTAATAATAACATCATTATTAATTATACTATGTTTAATTAATCCTTACCTATTAGGAGATCCAGATAACTTTGTACCTGCCAACCCATTAGTAACACCAGTTCACATTCAACCAGAATGATATTTCCTATTTCCATATGCAATTCTACGATCTATCCCTAATAAGTTAGGAGGTGTTATTGCATTATTTTTATCAATTAGAATCTTAATAATTTTACCATTTTATAGTAAAACACCATTCCGAGGCATTCAATTTTACCCTATTAATCAATTTTTATTCTGAATTATAGTAGTTGTTGTATGCTTACTAACGTGAATTGGTAAACGACCTGTTGAAGAACCTTATATTATAACAGGTCAAATCTTAACAATTATTTTCTTCACATATTTCTTAATTAATGTCCATGTCGCAAACGCATGAGATAAATTAATTAAGGAATAAAGTTAATTAGCTTAGGAAAAGCATATGTTTTGAAAACATAAAATTAGAAGTTTAACTCTTCTATTAACTTTTCTCAAAAAATTTCACTAAACAAATGAGATAAATAAAATCTTTAAACCAACAAAGAAAATAAAAAAATTCAAAGATAAAGGTAAAAAACTTTTTCAAGCTAAGTACATTAATTTATCATAACGGAACCGTGGTAATGTTCCACGAACCCAAATAAAACCAAAAGATATAATAGCAAGCTTAATAAAAAATATAAAAGAATAAAAATCACCGCCCAAAAAAATTAAAGCCAATAACATTCTTATGAAGACAATTCTAGTATATTCAGCTAAAAAAATTAAAGTAAAACCACCCGCACCATACTCAATATTAAATCCTGAAACTAACTCAGATTCCCCTTCAGCAAAATCAAAAGGAGTACGATTAGTTTCAGCTAAGCAAGAAGCAAAACAAGCTAAAGCTAAAGGAAAAGAAATAATAATAAATCAACAATAAAGCTGATAGTTTATAAAATCAAACATATTAAAACTACCAATTAAAATAATTAAAGACAATAAAATTAAAGCTAAACTAACTTCATAAGAAATTGTTTGAGCAACAGAACGAAGAGAACCTAATAATGAATAATTTGAATTAGAAGATCAACCAGCAATTATAACAGTATAAACACCTAATCTAGTACAACATAAAAAAAATAAAAATCCATAAGAAAAAGAACACATATAAGTTAAATAAGGAAAAATTACTCAAACGGCTAAAGAAATCATTAAATTAAAAACAGGGGAAAAATAATAAAGTAGGTAATTAGATATAATAGGAATTGGCTGCTCCTTACAAATTAACTTAATAGCATCTCTAAATGGCTGAGGAATTCCAACAAAACCTACCTTATTTGGACCCTTCCGAATCTGAATATAACCTAAAACCTTACGCTCTAATAAAGTTAAAAAGGCAACACTAATTAAAATACAAATAACCAATAAAAGAAAATTCAAAATAAATATAAATAAATCATAAAGTATCAATACTATTTGTAGAAAAAATCTACATAAATGAATTCTAAATTCAACACATTAATCTGTCAAAATAGTAAATAAATTAATATTAATCAATATAACAAAAAATATTTTAACCATATGGTCCTTTCGTACTAATATGGATTAACAATCTTATGATAGAAACCGACCTGGCTCACGCCGGTCTGAACTCAGATCATGTAAGAATTTAAAGGTCGAACAGACCTAATCATTGGGCTCCTGCACCCAAAATTTTTCTTAATCCAACATCGAGGTCGCAATCTGCTTTGTCGATATGAGCTCTCAAAAACAATTACGCTGTTATCCCTA
Source organism: Schistocerca gregaria (assembly GCF_023897955.1). Classification (NCBI taxonomy): domain Eukaryota; kingdom Metazoa; phylum Arthropoda; class Insecta; order Orthoptera; family Acrididae; genus Schistocerca; species Schistocerca gregaria. The sequence continues at coordinate 96,726,692 of NC_064922.1, forward strand.
AGGTAACTTAATCTTATGATCATAAATTATGGATCAAAATAACAAACATAAATAAATGATATAATAATGAAGAGTTTATCTATTCTTCATGTCACCCCAACAAAACATCATCATTAAATATAGAAAGACAAACAAAAAACTATATAAAAGTAAAATGTCAAGCTCTATAGGGTCTTCTCGTCCTAAAGAAGAATTTAAGCCTTTTGACTCAAAAGTTAAATTCAAAAATTTATTAAGAGACAGTTGATTTCTCGTCAAGCCATTCATTCCAGCCACTAAT